>NC_091292.1:21264591-21404914 GCF_038502225.1 Cherax quadricarinatus | reverse complement strand
TTTTTTGGGGGTTTTTTTGGGAAAAAGGTTCCCCACCAATGTTTGTGCAGTAATCTTTGTGATTATAAAATGCATCAGTTGACTACAGATGAGAGCGGTGTGGAAGCATTTGGAGACGGCTACGCCGATTAGCGGCAGTATTCATTAGTACTCATGCAAGAGGAGGCAAGATAGTACCCGTTGTCTTCAAGTGTGCATGTTTCTTGCACCCGTCTTATGTGTGAATGTCCCCAGCACCTGTCTTTGTGCATGTTCCTAGCACCTGTCTTCTTTGTGCATGTTCCTAGCACCTGTCTTCTTTGTGCATGTTCCTAGCACCTGTCTTCTTTGTGCATGTTCCTAGCACCTGTCTTCTTTGTGCATGTTCCTAGCACCTGTCTTCTCTACGATTGTAACCAACAATCGCCGACTGTATAAATCCTCAAATGAAATATAGTTGAGACTTGAGTTGCTGACAGTGTGTGAGAATTATTAAAGATTCGAATTGTCTGGTGAGAATATGAGCGAGAAGTCGTCCAACACACGCTGAGAACAAGTGAGGCGGCGAGAATCCCGCGAGCTACACGGAATGTGCGATAGTTTTGCAAGTTGATAAAAGCGTGTGATTCACTTAACTTTTTCAAAATGCTTGAAATTCTCTCCAGATCTGGTGGACGTCAGCGAGTTTTTTTTTTTTTTAACAATCCGATTTGCTCAAGTTGTGGAAACTCTGGTTCTATATTTCTTATTTTTTTTTGTACAGTTTTCCTCGTATATGGAAAAGCTTCGGTTCTATTGAGGCATTCGTTGCATTGATTCGTTTTATTTATTTGCACACGTTTCGTTTTTTCGGTGATTCCCCCCGCCCCCCACCCCCTCGGTACAATATCTGTCTTTTATTTATTATTTCTTAGCGAGTACGTCATTATGTTATACTTCCTGTTTGTCATCTGAGTTCATCAGCGGCTTCGCAGAAACACGAACTACACACACTCCCATCGGGAGGCTAAACAGAGAGAACATCGAACGGCACAAGCTTCACAAAAAAGATGCAGAAAAATAACAAATAAGAGACAGCATGACAAGTTACAATACTTTTGATCCTTACGAATTATACTCAAAGTTATTACATTGATGAGAGTTTCAACAATACGCTATTTTTATAACAATTGCAAAAGCAATACAGATCTAATTTTGAATAATAATAATAATAATAATAATTAATAATGAATTTTAATAACAATTTTATTATGATTATATTAATCATTACAGCGAGAGTATTAATGATTTAAGAAATGAATTCGTACTTTTTGTCTTTCACAAATATTAGAGCTTGCATCAGTGTCGGAGCCCCGCTGGTCTTCAGGAGGGCTGGTGTTGCAAGTGGTGCTTGTGAGGTAATAATACCTGATGACACCTTTTGTTGGGCTAAATTGTCTTTCCTTTTTAGGCAGAAGAATATTTTGCTGATTTTATTATTGTTGAGAACTGGACGGGGTGTTAATGATGGCTATGCTTGAGGTGTGTGTCTTGTTTATTGTGACAATATTGATCTCTGTCTTTATACGCCCCGCTTTGTTTTTATCTCTAATTCCCGTATTTACCGATCTTTGTCTCTACCTTCATTAAACTATGTACATATTTACCTTTTTGTATATATCTTATTGTATATAACATATTACTTATATCTTATTGTATATACCTTATTGTATGTACTTTACTGTTTATATTTTATTGTAAATACCTTATTGTAAGTACATTATTTTATATACCTTATTGCATATACCTTAATGTATGTTTAAATTAGCTAGGAGAGCTTACATGCTTTGACCTTCATTTCCTGAGGCCGCTTCTTAACCTCATGTTGCATAATTTTTATATTTTCGTAGAATCGGTGTATTAATTGATTTTTCTTTATCGATCTCAATTCTTTTCCATTTCACTGCTTCTTCATCCTTGTTAAAGGCTTCCATTCCCCGGCTCATCTGACATTTCCATCTTTCCTCTTGTTCGGGTTTCCCCATCATTTTATGTGTTTCTTTTTTAATTTATTTCCCTAATTGGGGGTCGTGTTCACCCCCCACTTTGTTCCGTAGTTCGACAGTCTATGGGCAGGCAAAATATTTGCAATGTGGTATTTCCTACTTTCATTACTAATAAACGGTACTAGATAATACTCTCTTGCACCTAACTTCATTAATTTGAATTTTTAAATTATTTAATTTTGATACAGTTAAAATATTTTAAAAAATTTTTAAAAAAAAATCGCCTGTAAATATGATCGATTATTCGTTGAAGTAACTTTTATGATATTCCCCGGACCATACCGTAAAGTCGTATTACCACCCCCGTCATTACCATCTAATCCAATTGCCCCCACCACCAAATGCGCTTCCCCCCGCCACGGCTTTCTGCTCAAAAAACCGCAAAAAAGGGTTCTTTCTATCATGGCCCCGCTGTGTTGTTTACACAGGACAGCAGTCATTTTCCGTCAAAATAAGCTCCTGCCCTTTAAATTTTTTCCGGGAAACGGAGAAAAAAACGGCTAAAATCAACAAAGTTTGCAAATATCTCGGGTTTTATTTCAGGAGGAAGGAAAGAAAAGGAGATGCCGTCTCAGTTGTTTAAATTACTTTTCACTTGAGTTGATATAGAGTCCCGTATATCTCACAATCTCTTTGAACATAAAGAAAGAGAATATCCGGGAAAAAAGAAGAGAGAATAAAACTAATAACGGCACGGAAGATACTTCAAGACTGGTAAAGGAAGGACGCGTTGCAGAACATGCATATATTGGGATAACGTTCCTTTCTGTGTAAAGTTTTATCAAGTTATATTGAAGATGAATCGTTGTAATTGTGGGAAGTAAGCCAGTTACTTTCTGACTGGCTTTCTGACGATGACCGTTGTTGATGCTTCGACGAGTTATATTAAAGCGACAGCGATGGAGATATTTGTCAAGTAATACACACTTTCTGAAACCACATTATGTAGAATTAAAGTAATTAATTTACATTTCCTTGAATCTTGATATATACAGCTAACAGATTTTACCTAAAAATTCCTAAAAGAATAGCATTTCACAAAATTTGTTTTGTATTGAAACTATCCTAGGATGAAATATGTTGAACATAAAAGTGAAAAATAAATGGTTTACTGATGTTAAATATAGTGACAAAACTGTTGATGGCAGTGAATTTACAAGTCCAATTCACACCGACCCAACCCACTCATGGACCCGTCCAACCTATAATTAAAACTACTCAAAGTTCTTGCTTCAATGACTCAGCATAGGATTTCGTTCCACTCATCTACAATTTTAGAGCCGAATCAGTACTTCCCAATTTTCTTTTTAAATCAAAATTTCTAAAATTTGAATCCAATGCTGCGAGTCCTGTCTTGGTTAAATATTTTCAACACGCTATATAGCCCCTTTATTTGCTCCTGTTTTCCATTTATACACTTCAGTCATATCTTGCGTAATTGTACGACTTTCTAAAAAATTCAAGTTTAGTGCCTTCAGCCAATTTCCTTAGGAAAAATCTCCAATACATGAAATCAACAAAGGCATCCAACCTGTAAATTTTTCTGGGGCATTAATGTCCATCTTGTAATTCGAAGACCAGGACTGAGCAGCATAATATACATAGGGTATAATCAAGGATATATAAAGTTGTAGTATGACATGTAGTCTCCTGTTATTTATACTTCTTGATATGAAGCCAAGAATTTATTACGAATACTTACGCACCGATGTCTTTTCTTAATATTCTGCTAACCACATCTACATGACTCACGAAATCGTAATGACACGATTGCAAACAAACCATACCACGGTCTGGAGTTCATGATTCTCTGATCGTCGGTTCTAACCCCGCCCGTGGTATTTTTTTTTTCACATCTATATATTTCTCGGAGGCACTTTCACCAAGCTCTTCATTGTTTTAGTTTCATACTGCTGGCAGAAACAAGCGAAAGTACATGGACAAGAAATTTTCGGTCAACAGAATTTGAACCAATGTTGTCAGCTTTCCAGCTGCCAACCTAACGTCTTAATTAAACCACTCAGCTGGTGATACCACATGACGTTAGGGAGCCTGCTGTGTAGCAAGCCATGTTTCTTCTAACGCACATACATTCGCTTGTTTCTGCTAGGGACATTGAGTATAGTATTGCTCCTGAGGTCAGAACATACAGAGAAGAATGAAAAAGCCGCAAACCATGATTGAGACTCACTGGTATATCTGATGTTAGAAGAAACATGGCTTACGATCCTGCAGGCTACTTAACTCCATGAGGCATCTGTAAATCAGTGGTTTAAGGTGTTGAGTTGGCAGTTAGCTACACTCGTAGAGAGATGACAACCTTGGAGGAATCCTGCTGACTGGGAAATTTCTTCATATTGTTTAGCTAATAAGGCGAGTTAATGTTGCAGTTTTATAAACTGCAGTGTAAAACATCCCTTTGGCAAGACAGTGATGGAGAGAATGATGATGAAAGTTTTTCTTTTTAGGGCCACCCTGCCTTGGTGGGAATCGGCCGATGTATTATATATATATATATGTATATATATATATATATAAATATATATATATAAATATATATATATATATAATATATATATATATATATATATATATATATATATATATTATATATATATGTATATTTATATATACACACACACACACACACATATATATATATATATATATATATATATATATATATATATATATATATATATATATATATATATATATATATATATATATATATATTTATTTATTTATTTATTATTATTATTATCACACTGGCCGATTCCCACCAAGGCAGGGTGGCCCGAAAAAGAAAAACTTTCATCATCATTCACTCCATCACTGTCTTGCCAGAAGGGTGCTTTACACTACAGTTTTTAAACTGCAACATTAACACCCCTCCTTCAGAATGCAGGCACTGTACTTCTCATCTCCAGGACTCAAGTCCGGCCTGCCGGTTTCCCTGAATCCCTTCATAAATGTTACTTAGTTCACACTCCAACAGCACGTCAAGTATTAAAAAACCATTTGTCTTCATTCACTCCTATGAAACACGCTCAGTCATGCTTGCTGGAAATCCAAGCCCCTCGCACACAAAACTTCCTTTACCCCCCTCCCTCCAACCTTTCCTAGGCCGACCCCTAACCCGCCTTCCTTCCACTACAGATTGATACACTCTTGAAGTTATTCTGTTTCGCTCCATTCTCTCCACATGTCCGAACCACCTCAACAACCCTTCCTCAGCCCTCTGGACAACAGTTTTGGTAATCCCGCACCTCCTCCTAACTTCCAAACTACGAATTCTCTGCATTATATTCACACCAAACATTGCCCTCAGACATGACATCTCCACTGCCTCCAGCCTTCTCCTCGCTGCAACATTCATCACCCATGCTTCACACCCATATAAGAGTGTTGGTAAAACTATACTCTCATACATTCCCCTTTTTGCCTCCAAGGACAAAGTTCTTTGTCTCCTGAGACTCCTAAGTGCACCACTCACCCTTTTCCCCTCATCAATTCTCTGATTCACCTCATCCTTCATAGACGCATCCGCTGACACGTCCACTCCCAAATATCTGAATACATTCACCTCCTCCATACTCTCTCCCTCCAATCAGATATCCAATCTTTCATCACCTAATCTTTTTGTTATCCTCATAACCTTACTCTTTCCTGTATTCACTTTCAATTTTCTTCTTTTGCACACCCTACCAAATTCATCCACCAATCTCTGCAACTTCTCTTCAGAATCTCCCAAGAGCACAGTGTCATCAGCAAAGAGCAACTGTGACAACTCCCACTTTATGTGTGATTCTTTATCTTTTAACTCCACGCCTCTTGCCAAGACCCTCGCATTTACTTCTGTTACAACCCCATCTATAAATATATTAAACAACCACGGTGACATCACACATTCTTGTCTAAGGCCTACTTTTACTGGGAAATAATTTCCCTCTTTCCTACATACTCTAACTTGAGCCTCACTATCCTCGTAAAAACTCTTCACTGCTTTCAGTAACCTACCTCCTACACCATACACCTGCAACATCTGCCACATTGCCCCCCTATCCACCCTGTCATACGCCTTTTCCAAATCCATAAATGCCACAAAGACCTCCTTAGCCTTATCTAAATACTGTTCACTTATATGTTTCACTGGAAACACCTGGTCCTCACACCCCCTACCTTTCCTAAAGCCTCCTTGTTCATCTCCTATCCTATTCTTTGTCTTACTTTTAATTCTTTCAATAATAACTCTACCATACACTTTACCAGGTATACTCAACAGACTTATCCCCCTATAATTTTTGCACTCTCTTTTGTCCCCTTTGCCTTTATACAAAGGAACTATGTATGCTCTCTGCCAATCCCTAGGTACCTTACCCTCTTCCATACATTTATTAAATAATTGCACCACCCACTCCAAAACTATATCCCCACCTGCTTTTAACATTTCTATCTTTATCCCATCAATCCCGGCTGCCTTACCCCCTTTCATTTTACCTTCTGCCTCACGAGCTTCCCCCACACTCACAACTGGCTCTTCCTCACTTTTACAAGATGTTATTCCTCCTTGCCCTATATACGAAATCACAGCTTCCCTATCTTCATCAACATTTAACAATTCCTCAAAATATTCCCTCCATCTTCCCAATACCTCTAACTCTCCATTTAATAACTCTCCTCTCCTATTTTTAACTGACAAATCCATTTGTTCTCTAGGCTTCCTTAACTTGTTAATCTCACTCGAAAACTTTTTCTTATTTTCAACAAAATTTGTTGATAACATCTCTCCCACTCTCTCATTTGCTCTCTTTTTACATTGCTTCACCACTCTCTTAACCTCTCTCTTTTTCTCCATATACTCTTCCCTCCTAGCATCACTTCTACTTTGTAAAAACTTCTCATATACTAACTTTTTCTCCCTTACTACTCTCTTTACATCATCATTCCACCAATCGCTCCTCTTCCCTCCCGCACCCGCTATCCTGTAACCACAAACTTCTGCTGAACACTCTAACACTACATTTTTAAACCTACCCCATACCTCTTCGACCCCATTGCCTATGCTCTCAATAGCCCATCTATCCTCCAATAGCTGTTTATATCTTTCCCTAACTGCCTCCTCTTTTAGTTTATAAACATTCACCTCTCTCTTCCCTGATGCTTCTACTCTCCTTGTATCCCATCTACCTTTTATATATATATATATATATATATATATATATATATATATATATATATATATATATATAAATATATATATATATACATCAATATATATATATATATACATATATAAAGATATATATATATATATGATATATATATATATAAATATATATATATATATACATATATAAATATATATATATATACAAATATATATAAATATATATATATACAAATATATATAAATATATATATACACAAATATATATATATATATATATATAAATATATATATATATATAATATATATATATATATAAATATATATATAAATATATATATATATAAATATATATATAAATATATATATATATAAATATATATATATATATATAAATATATATATATATATAAATATATATATATATATATATATATATATATTTATATATATATATATATATATATATATTATATATATATATATATATATTTATATATATATATATATATATTTATATATATATATATATATATTTATATATATATATATATATATATATATATATATTTATATATGTATATATATATATATATATATATATATATATATATATATATATATATATATATATTTATATATGTATATGTATATATATATTTATATATATATATATATATATATATATATATATATATATATGTATATATATATTTATATATATATATATATATATATATATATATATATATATATATATTTATATATGTATATATATATATATATATATATATATATATATATATATATATATATATATATATTTATATATGTATATATATATATTTATATATATATATAGATATATATATATATATATAAATTTATATATAAATAGATATATATATGTATATATATATATATATTTATATATATTATATGTATATATATATATTTATATATGTATATATATATATATATTTATATATGTATATATATATATATATTTATATATGTATATATATATATATTTATATATGTATATATATATTTATATATGTATATATATATTTATATATGTATATATATATATTTATATATATATTTACATATATATATATTTATATATGTATATATATATTTATATATATATATATATGTATATATATATATATATATATATATATATGTATATATATATTTATATATATATATATATATATTTATATATTTATATATATATGTAGATATATATTTATATATATATATATATGTATATATATATTTATATATATATATTTATATATGTATATATATATTTATATATATATATTTATATATGTATATATATATTTATATATATATATATTTTTATATATATATATATATATATATATATATATATATATATATATATATATATATATATATATATATGTATTTATATATATTTATTTATATATTTATATATATATTTATATATATATATATATATATATATATATATATATATATATATGTATATATATGTATATATGTATGTATGTATATATATATATATATATATATATATATATATATATATATATATATATATATATATATATATATGTCGTGTCGATTAAGTAAAGCTTGCGATTTTGGCTTAAATAGCAACGCACTTCTTGCCGAATAGAGAAAACTAAAGTTTTTATTTTTATGGAATAATTTCCCAAAAATCTTTCCGAATCTAACAAGAAAATACATTTTATTGTTTTTTAGTTATTTAATTAAAGTTAAGTTATATTAGGCTAAATTGAATTGTTTGGTATAGTAAGGTTAGGTAAGTTTTCTAAGGTTCTTTTGGTACAAAATTATTAAATTTTACATTAACGTAAATGAGAAAATATAACTTTAAACGTATAAAAGAAAAGTTTAGAAAGCACTAAATTTTAAATGAGCTTTTGCTAATTGATCAGTCTTACCTATCGGCACGAAATTATATCTTCTGATTCCTTTAACGCAGATGTACAGTTTGTGAGTGTAGGAACTGTTATTACCCGAGGTCGAATCCTGCAAAATCTTTAAATTTGTATTTCCTTGCTTCGCGCTATCGTGGTTCTCCAAAATCTCGATAAGATCCCGAGATTCTTATATACTTGTACCAACCCTCGCCTAGCTCCATGGAAAGGACGGGAGTGGGGGAAGCTGACTCCCGTTTGGTAAGCGCCACATAGCAAAATAAATAAATAAAAAATAAACACCGTTGACAGTCTAATTAATTGTTCATATGTATATGAGCCCAGTTAAAAGCATTTTAATCACATCCCAGTTTTTGCGGAGCCACAATGGTGAATATTACAGTCTGGTAAAAGCAATTTGTTTTCTTGTTTCATGTCTATAGGAACCCCAACACCGCACCCGGGAAGAAAACTGTCGTCTGGTGAAGCTCAGTTCGCTTTTTCTGGTTTTGTCATTTGATTTGCATCTTTCCAAAAGCGTATTCTTTCCTCGAGCTAATTCGTTTGAAAATTACATTATTCACTCAATTGCTCTTCTTTTATGTGATGATTACGATATCAGACAAGCCATATACTATTGCTCTCGCTCTCTCCACAGCTGTCTGCTCTCACACACCTCATGTATATGAAGTGATAAAGGTCTCAGGTGTCTTCGGTATATGCACTCGTGTTCGTTTTCCATTTTATAACCAGAAAACTGCTGATGAAAGTGTAATGAAAATAAGCAATTACAATTATCTTGCAGCATCATGGTAATAAACATGGTATAAACAGTAGAGAAAAACGACAAGTGAGCACACACTTTTGGAAACGTTTCGGTTATGGAACTGGAGTGATCCTGGGGCCCAGGACCGAAACATTTCCCAATAAATATTATTAATAAATACCATTAAGATTACCATTTGTACGCAGATACATAATTTTTTCAATATATGAAAGCTGTTAAAAAAAATTCAACCTATAACTCTTCACTAGTGAAGAAAACAGTATTTACGATGATTGATTCATTAAATCTTGTCATATTTTTGGAGCACTAACAACCCATGTGATATTATTAAATAACTTTTAACCTCCATCCCATCACACTTAGGAGGCAGAAAATTAGGTTTAAAAATCTATCAGATTTAGTAAAGTTTGCTCGCCTTTAATAATGATAAAACGGAGAGAGCCCGAGATTCGGACCACAGCTTTAAGGATTATAGCCTTTCGTATTCTCTTTACCCACACGATCTCTCTATCGATGGGGTCTTGGGATCCGACCAAAGCTTTGATCGGGAGACATTTTGGTTTCTTGTAACGTAAATGTCACGCTACATGTGAAAGTATTCTTATGTTGCGCACACATTTCTCTGGGAGGTTTTGCCAACAAGTTGGCATGAATTTTCATAATAGCTTCTGCTGGTAAAGAGTCAGCAGATGGTGATACATTTATTTTCCCTTTAATGCTGAGGGGGAGGATCAGTCATGGAGTCATTCTACAACCCAGTGTCGCAACACTAGTGAGTAACGTTCAGACCCGAACATTTTCTGATTTTCTTCAGCTACATCGTTGCCAGAACTATCTCTGCATTTTATATTTCTTGCTTACTTGCCGTTAAATATAAATATTTATAGGTTTTGTAAGCTACACTAAACCAAAAGGTATAAAAGTTACAATACTGTGGTTGGAACAATTAACCAAAAAGGCCACACTTAGAAGAACCCTTGGATGACAATATGGTCCGTCTTAGGCCATTGTAAAATCACAATTGAACGATAAAAAGGCAAAGAAAACCAGAAGACAGAACGTGGAGTGGGAAGAGAAGCAACAGAAATAGTAGCAGCAGTTAAGCAGTGGTAGTGGTAATGAGGAAGTAGCAGTTGTAGCGGTAGCAGTAAAATGAGGAAGCAGCAGCAGCAGTGATGATGATAAAACTTGCGGTAGAATAATTGCAGAAAGAGTAGCGGTGAAAGAATTAGTATTAATGGTAGGAGTGGCAGTGAAAAAGAGCACGAGAACAGAGGAGCACTGTAGGAGGGCTACTGGCCCTCCGACATAAGGCAAAACTCACACTGCACAAAACCCAGTTGGAACAAACCCACCAAGGCAGCAGAAGACAAAAAAGATGAATATAATATGGAAGGCAAATGAAAAAGGAAAGAGAGAAGGCAGCATAGATTAGGTCAAGTCAAGGGTGTTATGAAGATTATACACAAGTTAGGGGAAATTCAAGTATCCATAGAAACAAAACTGGAACTAAGATTCATGTTAGAAAGGTTGTGTATGAGAGCTGATCCAACAAAACGGCGTCTATGCAGGCTAGAAGAAGGGTACATAGTTTTGGCGGAGGACCAGTTAATGGGATGGTTGTGAGCACCGACATGACAGACGAGAGCATAGTGTCACCAGGAAGCGATACAAAAATTGACCTAGGGCACTAAATTAGAAATCTGAGGTAATAAAATGAGAAGAGGGTGCTTTTTGGGTAAACACAGAGCTTGTCTGATCTACCAGTCACACAGAGGCAAATGGATCAGACAGAAACACTGAGATATTTTGGGAAATAGAAGGCAAAATTGTGTAATCATGCGCGTGCTTGTTTTGTTAATGTATGAGAGAGCACGAGTGTGTTTCTATGAATGGTTGTCAAACTAATTATTTTCAACTTCTCTTTAATATTAGGATGCCTCAGTCCGAAAATTAGTATATATAATTTACAATTCGCTGTTATGATGCTTTGGAATCAATGTATCAGAGATCATAAGACCAAAGAATTTGCTGCATTTACAATTTTATTTGTATTGTTTCTTTAATGTTGCTTTATTTTGACGTCTTACTCATCATTTACTCTCCACTAGGCGGGGCCTTGATCTTTGTCAAGGGCTCTGGATCGAAGGAATTAGAGCCATCTTTCCTTTATTTGGGTGAAAATATCCTATCTTTTCCCAGGCGCTGTTATGACCATTACGGATTTAACGAGTCAATATAACAATCGTGTTATTATTTTTCGTGTAAAACTACATTACTTATGTTAACTTGAAGGCAAATATTATCATCACATTCATGAAGAGGACTGTTCCCATACGGGTCACTCCGCTAAAGTAACGATGCAGGCTCGATCATCCGTCAGCTTAATGCAAGGACAAAAAGGCCTTCTCTCTCAGCTATTGTCACAGCCTCTCCCGGCAAAAACAGAGGGAGTAGGGTAAGAGATTCTTACAGCGTTGAGGGTTATTTGTCTATGGAGGAACACGAGTGATACCATAAAACTGAAAATCTTTCCCGTTCATGTTTACTTTAATATTTTTAAATGAAGATTAAATTATCACTGTATTTGCACTGAGAGAGATAAATCTCTCGGCATATATACCTTTAATTATTTTTATGATAAATAGTCCTTACTAATCAGGTCTGAGGAGGTGCAGTTGGGAAGAAATTTTTCTTATGAGCTGTCCTTTGACCGTTGATTTTTTTATTAATACGCAATATGAGAATGAAAGTCCAAGTGTTTACGCAAGCACTGTTGATTTTGCGGATTCCATATTTATTTTGTACGTGATGTTTTGGTATGTGTAAGTTCCGACTAAAAAAAAAAAACTTGCAGCTAGTGAAAGACTAATTTTGAGTAATTACATCTCACCTTACCTTGGGAAGACTCGATCAAACTTAACATGTAATTGCTACGCCAAAAATTCTTCCAGCACAACTACTACTCTGTAAACATTAGCTTATTATTTAGCAATTGAATCTCTACATTACCAACTCACTCCATCCTCCATTTGTAAAAGATCCTCATCTACATTAATAAGAAACATCCATCCGTATGGATAAGTTACCCACATCGCCATTTGTAGGAAACCCCTCCCCAGTGATAAATAAAAACCTTGATTAGAGACAGTCAAGACTAACCCACACCTCTCTTCTCCCTTCCCTCCTTCTAGAAATATGGACTTATATCCGAGTTTTTTGTTCAATGATCTTGAGAAAGCTTGTATATTACAACGTTATCTGCCTAACGTATACACTGCTCCACTTGATATTCCATTTACATACTTGTCTGCACTTGGTGGTGCTCAACAACTTATTTTTCATCGTAATTCCCCTTCGCTACTCATGTTTTTTGCCTCCTTCCCCCACGCTCATCTTCCCTTGCACAGCTTTGTTCTTAAGTTTCTCTCATTAATCTTACGTGCTTTCCTGATTTTCCCCTTCCACGGCCGTCACTCTGTGTTACTTATCTTGCTCCTTCCCACCTGCCATCCTCTAGTTCTCGTGCGTCTTCGTACTTCCTATTTTCACTCTCTTTGTCTTCTATCCTGATTATCTTAGCTGCGTCTCTTTCTCCGACTTTTATCTCCTCTTCCCCTTTCCTTTTCTCTCCTTGGTGATTCATCCTGCCTCCAACCG
Organism: Cherax quadricarinatus; assembly: GCF_038502225.1. NCBI lineage: Eukaryota > Metazoa > Arthropoda > Malacostraca > Decapoda > Parastacidae > Cherax > Cherax quadricarinatus. The sequence continues at coordinate 21,391,333 of NC_091292.1, read as the reverse complement.
TCGCCCACAACTGCCCTCTCTCTCATTACGGTGTCATTTCTAGGCTGCGCTGGTTGGTTGGCCAACTTCTTTATTACACGGTGGTGCTCCTTTTGTGTCATATTCTCTTCCATCGTCCAGTATTTGTATGCATCCTGTCATTTTCAGTGGAGAGGGAACATATAGCACCGGTCTTGTCAGTCAGTTTGTCCGTTCGTCTTACTGACGCATGTACAGTTTTGCCTAATCTCACTCTTTGTGGGGGATTGTTTTCGCTTTCTGTTACGAATTATGTTTGAGCATGTATTTTATTTTTACGTAAAAGTTCCAGCTCCTCGATTATTTCCGTCTACCCCTCATTTCTTCCCTGTCTGGACCTCTCTCTCTCTTCGTCCCTACTTCCCTCAATTAAGTCCTTCCTCACTCAATCTCTCCCTTATTCTACGCTTCCTCCCTCATATCCAATTCTACAATTTCTCCTTTGCACCCTTCTTCCATCCATTGCTTCTTCCCTCATATCCTTCTGGCAGCTTCCTCTTAACTCTTCTTCTTCCTTCCCCTTGCTTTGCCTTTCCTCCGCTCTCCCTCTCTTTCGTAATTCTTCCTACTAAGATATCTTCCATCTTCCTCTTTCCCTCCAAAAAAAACTATGTACTCTGAGGAAAGGAGCGGTAAACTCACATCAGTTTTGCTCGATCATCTCCAAACTTGATGGATAAAACAATTTTTATTAAAATCAGGTACCATTTTAGCATGAATTATTTGAGAATCAATGAAAGATTCTTTATTTTATCTATAGGGTCATTAGTATAAAAGTGTTGTAGTTGTTGTATTTTGTTTGTTGTTATAATAGCTATCGCCAGTTGTTATTGGTACCTTCCGAAGATGAATCTTTAAGAGGCTGCCTGTTTTTTTTTTCATTTGTATTCCTCCAACTTTTCGGTATTATTTAGCTCTTAACTCGAAAACTCCTCATTCAATCGGCATTATATTTTCAACACATGCACTATAACGAGGGTCTGGTTACTGGAACAATTGGCATGTTCACGTGCTTCGTGGCCAAAGTTGTTGAATCCATTCCCAGTATCCTGGAATGGGTGAGAGAACTTGCAGAACCGTCAGTGTGCCTTCAACTGTTCACAAAGTTGTCTCTTAATTTAACGACGGCGGAGATTAAGTTCAAGTAGGTGCAAATTTGATCACTGCGTGTAAAATAATGTGAATTTATTTTCCTTAAATCGCGTCAAATAAATTTCACCTTAACTTCCTTGAATGGCTTTAAAATTCGATGGCTGATGCATCGTAGTGTTGTTGCATCTTGTGTGCAAGTAAACTTTTTGTTGTAAAATAGAAAAAAAATGGAATCGTTGGAGTCTTTGCCATAACTGGAGAATGATTAATCCGATGGACTTCCAGTTTTCACCATTTTTGTGGTTTCCCGGACATAGGCCTCACGCTGCTAGTAGGTGACATATGCCCCAATTTGCCAATTCTCTGTAATAAATGGAAAGTACATCTTCCTGTCAGCTTTAAACTTATATTACTGAGGTACGACTTAAGAAATCGTAATGACACGATTGCAAATAAACCATACCCCCGGCCGGGATTGAACCCGCGGTCATAGAGTCTCAAAACTCCAGCCCGTCTCGTTAGCCACTAGACCAGCTAGCCACAATAAGATTCATCCAACTAGGTATATTTCTACACCATAGGAAGGTTAGCACAGGCACCTCTGTGACCACAAATGCAAGTTTTTACAGACGAATCTCCAGCTAGCGTGGCCGTGACGAACTCTAGCTCAAGTCCCTTCAGGTCTAGTGGCTAACGCGACGGGCTGGACTTTTGAGACTCTATGACCGCGGGTTCAATCCCGGCCGGGGGTATGGTTTATTTGCAATCGTGTCATTACGATTTCTTAAGTCATGTTGACGGCAGTGAAGGGACTTGAGCTAGAGTTCGTCACGGCCACGCTAGCTGGAGATTCGTCTGTAAAAACTTGCATTTGTGGTCACAGAGGTGCCTGTGCTAACCTTCCTATGGTGTAGAAATATACCTAGTTGGATGAATCTTATTGTGGCTAGCTGGTCTAGTGGCTAACGCGACGGGCTGGAGTTTTGAGACTATGACCGCGGGTTCAATCCCGGCCGGGGGTATGGATTACTGAGGTAATTTCCTCTAAGTAAACAATCCTTTGTTCAAGCTATGTGCCGGTTCAATTAATCCAATTGTTTTCTGTGAAATCAAGAGAGAATGTCTCGTCTGATCAGGATAGGTAATCACAGTGATTGACTTTATTTGGTTATCCTAAGTTAAATCAGCTTTTATGTGTCCAAAACTACTACGTACCCTCAAGAACATTGTTGAAAATTTGTATTTTATGTGCACGAGTCTTATATAAAACTTGCCTGGGTATTTTCTTACTAATAACTTACCTTCTTAAATGGTGGTCAGTGTTACTCGGAGAAAAATTTTTGATTTTGTCCCATGAAGGTCCCACTTGCTGTTTTGGAAACTGGTAAAATTTAAATACTGCTTTTCATGCGATAATTTCTGAGCGTCGTTTCTGATTAGTTTCAACCTTTTCATGGGATAATAATACAACTTCTGAGTGGCTTCAAGCTTAATGTGCTTGTATATTTAAGGTATTTTCGATCTCTTTAAAAGCTTTGAATTGTACTTGGGCTGCGTAATGTCCTAATTTACTATTTTACTGAAGCATTTTGGATATTAGTTCTCATATGATGATCTGTGTATACCTCTTCTGATTCACTTCAAATTTTCACTGTTAATATTTAACCATATTATCAACACTATTCCACATATGTGTATTGAGATACAGCAGACTGAGGTTATGGAATATGGGGATACCTTCAATGGATCGCGCAGCGACCGCAACAGTTCAGTTATTACTGATATTAGTGTTACTGCGGGTCTTGAGTCGCAGCTCTACGCTCCGCCTCATGTTGTGTACATCTGCTGGAATACTGGGTCGGCGTCTCACAGAGAAGATGCTCAATGGTCATTCCACAGTGATGACACATTATGAGTGGGCGTTCTACAGTGATGACGCTCTCTGAGTGGGCGCTCCACAGTGATGATGCTCACGAAATGGTTGCTGCTCAGTGATATAGCTCACTGAATGAATATTGTGTAGTGATTATGATCAGTGGCATGAAACAGAATGTGTCTTTCAAGAGATTCAATGAGTTATCTCTAGCCAAGGCGTGTATGCACTGAGAGGTGCTAATCTCTCAGTGCATATAAGCTACGAGCTTTCTTTTATTCCTGTTTGGAGGACTGAAGTATTCTTACTTGGTAATGCAACTTCAATAATACCAATGTCATACAAAACATCAGTTACTGTTATATTCACCAGGAACTGCTGTTGTCCTTAGGGACAGGATTAAATAAATTCTTATCCAAGGAAGGATAAGGTGTCTCAAGTTCTTAGGTCCCAGAGCCCCTTGATCCTAAGATCTCCTCATTTCGATACTAAAGCAAATCTTCTCACTGTGTTGAAGTAGAGATTTTTACAAGACGAAGAAGCAAAGAAAATCTAATTGAGGAGTCAAGAAAGATAATAGGATTGTGTTGTCGAACTTGTTAGATTTTTCTGCCCTAAGTTTCTTCCTTCCGATAAGTTTGCAAATGTATCTCTTTGCAAGTCTTTACGGAGAATTATCTCAATGTATCTGTGGTTAAAAGTACGGATAAAAAAGAAGTGTGTAAGATTTCATAATGATTGCCATATATTTGTTAGTTATCTGGATGCATCTCTGGGTAAGTCTTTAGATAAAATGTACTGAGTATATAGGTGTGTCTAAACAGTCTGTTGGTTAGTCTGAGTCTGTGGATGTGTCTATAGAATGAGTCTACAGGGTTCAATGTGATGTCTATTATGAAAATAAAGGATGTGCTGACAGAATATTATAGAATTCATGACAAAGTGTAAACTCGTAGACTAAATGCAACGTCCAGGGAATGAAAGGTAATCAGGTTTGATCCAAAGAAGAGGAAGTTAGCCCCAATTCCTTGGATCAAGAGTTATTCAACATCATCAAGACAATCTTTTCAAGGGAGATAACACGAGAAAAAAGTGTGACCGTCCGGCCAGCAGCGGGCGTCCGGGTTAGTTGTAACTCACAAAGTTTGATCAAATTTTTACTTTTCAGGAGTTGGGTTGATTGAAACAGAGGAGTTTTAAACGACTGACGCCCAGGATAGATAGGAGAGAAAAATGAAGGAAAGATAGGCAAAAGCTACAAAACAGAGAGATAAGAGGTGCAGGAGGAAAAGTGTGAAAAACGAAGTAACACTGGAAGAACGAGAGAGAAATATGTTCATCACTCAAGTAAATTATTACTGATATTATAAATTCTAGTCTTGTTGATTTAACTAAAATGTTCAAACAATTAAAAATTTTGAAAATAGGAATAATCATAAATTCATGTTTAGCTGAATTTATTTAGGAAAAACACCGTCCAGTTCGTGTTGAGAAACAGACAAAATACTCTCCTCTTCTCTCACCCGCTGGATCGCGAGTCCCATTCACCACCACAGCTCCAGAACTCTTAGAAAGAAGCCAATAAAGCAGTAACCCTTTGAAATGACCACAGTCACCTCTTGGTCACCAAGCAGGTAGCGATTACGATGAGGTAAAGTTCTGATCACAGCAGTCGCATCTACAGCTAAAACGTCACAGCCTCCTGGTTCGCTGCTCTGAAAGTGGGTTAGGAAGAAAAATAGTGCCGAACAGAATTGTAAAATAAAACTATCACTGTGGACAGGAAAGTCAAACTATATTCAATTCCTTTTACGAACTTGGTTTATTATATATGCTACTAGGACTTTTATCATGGTTTGTTAGCTACGCAGTCAGGATTTACAATCAAGGACGACTTTATTTTTTTAAATCTTGACATTGTTATGATGCTTGTGGTGCAGGAACATATTTTAAAATCTACTGCAGCTTACAAAATAGCGTCGGTGACCTAAAAATATTCGTGTGTGTTGTACAGTAGGCAACCGCATACACAATGATCAACTGAATGGCTAATGGAATACGAATCTAAAGGTAATTAATGGTGTGGTAAATTATTCATGGTAAGTTTCATTATTGTTTTGGAAAAGTTTTTGAAATCAGGTACTTGATGAATGCACACATTTGATCCCAACATTGATTTTCATTACACTGTCGCCAAAGTTTTATGGCTACATTGTCGTGCATTAATTAGTCAAGAAACTCGTTGAATTCGTCTTCGAGATTTTCCCTCCGACTCACTAAAAATACTGACGAATAAACAGTTGTAAAAAGTTTGAAAATTTAAAATAAACTTGGGATATTATGATCTAAACGTTCTTACTAGAAACACAAACACATGAAAATTGAGGGATCAAGAGTATTAAGCGAATTTGTGTGGGATTTTGAGATAAGTGATAGTTTAATGATATGAGGTTAGGTTAAGTAAGGTTCGTCAGGAAACAGGACAAGTGTTTCCTGACGCGAGTCTTGCATGACCAGCCGTTGGAGCTCTCGGTCATCCGACCGAGGCCTTCAGCTGGGAGACCTGGACACAGAGTGTGACACACAGTTTTGGAAGATACGGGCAATAATGCCTTTAATATTTTACTTTGGTTGCTAAATTCATTTTGTAGCTTGTGTATCAACTGGAACTATCTTGTGATATTTCAAAACTGAGTAATACTGTTTTAGATACTTGATATGAAATGAAACTTGTGATTTTGGCTTAAATAGCAACGCTCTTCTTGCCGATTAAGGCAAGCGAAAATTTGTGTATGCAGTAATTTGGCAAAAATCATTCCGAACCAAACGAAAAAGAATATACTTCATTGTGTTTATTATTAAATTACTGTAAACTTATCTAAAATATATTTAGTAGGACTAGGTTAAATTAAATTGCGCTTGTTATAATAAGGTTAGGTAAATTTCCTAACGTTCTTTTAGTACAAAATTATGGATTTTTTACATTAACATAAATGAAAAAAATATATATATCTTTAAACGTATAAGAGAAAGTTTTAGAAAGGACTTAATTTTAAATGATTTCTTGCTAAATGACCAGTTTTACCTATTGGGCACATTATATATATATATATATATATATATATATATATATATATATATATATATATATATATCTATATATATATATATATATTTATGGAGGACGACCATATTGAAAACACAATTAATACAGTCAATATTTTTTTAAATTCACAAAAAAATGTAAAAACGTTTAGCACTGTACCATAGCATTCTCATAATTTCCCAGTAATTACAGTAATGTCGACCAATAAAGGTATTAATAACTACTCACTTATGGTTTTGATTATCAATTTTTTGGCTTTACCTCTTCAATTTGTTTTCCATATTTCCTTGCTTCAGATAATATGCAAAAACAAGTTTCAAGAACAGATGGAGGGTCTGCAATGTCTCTTATTGTCCAGCGCAGAAAACTGAATTAGCTCTAAGGTTTCCCCTTGTTAGAATTGCTTGAATTTACTATTCCCAGTCAGCCATAAAGGTTCCCAGCGCTCCAGGAATCAGCAGTAATATAAGCAGTTATTACATGTAAAATAAAATTGAAATGAAATTAATCGAATGAGCATTTTGTCGAGTGTGTGTGTGTGTGTGTGTATAGTCACCTAATTGTACTCACGTAATTGTGGTTGCAGGGGTCGAGACTCAGCTCCTGGCCCCGCCTCTTCACTGAATGCTATTAGGTCCTCTCTCCCTGCTCCCTGAGCTTTATCATACCTGGTCTTAAAGCTAAGTATAGTTCCTGCCTCCACTACATCACTCGCCAGACTGTTCCACTTCCTGACCACTCTATGACTGAATAAATAGTTCCTAACATCGTGTGTGTGTGTGTGTGTGTGTGTGTGTGTGTGTGTGTGTGTGTGTGTGTGTGTGTGTGTGTGTGTGTGTGTATATATGTGTGTCAAATACATAACATTGATCCTCCAAACATTTCGTGGCACGCATATTTGCTAATTATTTTAATGATTTAATATAAAATTAAAGCTCTCAGATTTAATCCACAGTAATGCATTCAGTGATGGACGGAATATTATGGGATTAGTTAATTTACTAATTACTTACTATCGTGGCATGTTGTAAATGTGCTCCAGTATGTTAGTCTATATGTTTGTAATTACCCTTATGTTATATATAATTACTTACTATGAATTTAAACCAATGTTCTTATTCATCGATGAAAATTTCTCTAGAAAAATTGTTATATCATGGATAATGTTCTCTTGTTGTTCATCTCCAACCCTTATATGGAAGATCTTGAAATTTATGTCTTACAAACAATTTATCCTCAAGACTTTATGTAGAACAATAATGTTATTTCTTATTTTCAATATATAGAAAAAAAGGAAAGGGGACAGTTAATTAATTCCTTGGAAAAATTTAACCGCTTAGTTTGCAGCATTAATTTTATACTTTAATTTGAGCAAAGTTTGCCTTTCAGCAATATGCTTAAAAAATCAGAGGAATTTCATCATTAAAATTCACTATCGTTGTTAAACTTATTTACTCGACAAATCATTTTCAATGTTTCAGCCATCATTCTGGCCTGAGCCAAAGGCTTATTTGTACATGTTCTCAGACCATCTGTGTCCTCTACGTAGCTAGTGGGATATAAAATTTGATATTACCCCTTGATCGATTAGCTGGAATAATGAAGTGGTGCTGGGTGGAAGGTAAACCACTCCTACAGGAAGGCAGGACCGAACTGTGTCAAGATTCTCAGGGTAGTTTGGGGCATTACCAAGCACTAGCATTGTTCTAGGTTCGAGGTCATGCTCCTCACAATAACGCTTCACTCCTGGACAAAAAGCTGAAACCAATTCTAGAAAACACGAAACGTTACCCAAACTTTCTTGTTTGATTTCCAAATCAGTGGTAGACTTTACTTTAAAAAGCGTTACATTCCTCGTGGTGTACACAAGCACAGGCTTATGCTTAAAGCTGCTTGCAACTTGTTTACCTAAAGTCGATAAAATTATAATTGCAAAAACAGGAAATTTAAACCAATCTCTCAGCATGTAAACATATCTCGGTGTAGATAATCTCCTCAGAAGTTAAGAGTTTAGACATAATTATCTACTTACTTACGTTGACATGTAATTTCCCAGTTACATAGTGTTATACTCATATTAGTTCATAACAAACATATTACATATAACTAGTTGGTTTACTTTTTAATTAAAGAATAAATCTAAAAAGAAATATATTACTTAAAATAAGTTAAAATATTTTTTCATTATTAAACTTAGAAGCTAAACGTAAAGTTTAGGACTTAAAATGTCATAACTGGGGGAGGGGAGGCTTCGGGGGGTCAACCCCCCTCAGGGCCCAGTCCTTAACCAGTCCTCCTAATAAACGTGCCCTATAATTTTTAAAATGCCCCACCTGGATAATTTGTCAAGAGACACCAATAAAATATAATATTTCACAGAGTAATAATTCATGAAAATTTGTTAACAAATAAATAAAGTTAAAAATAATATTAAAAAAAAAACTGTTCTATTCTCTAAAATATGAAAAAAATATTTTGAAGAGTAAGTGTACCACTGAATAAAGCTGCTTGTTGCAGAGAAAGTTAAAGTGATTGAACAAAAGGAAAACTCGATTCACAGCACCTCCTGCGATTGCGCATCCGGGAGGCAATTTCGAGGCAACTGGGAATATATGTGAAAAAAGTGTTATCGTAGCTCCGCGATTTGTTCAATGTTTCCGTTCCCCTTTAACATAGAGCATTATGGATCGGAAATGTTTGTGCATTGTTGTACCAGGATACACTTAAATATGGCATTAACTCACATGCTCCGCAACACTAAAACATGATGTTGTGCAATACTAAGACGGTCATGCTCTGCAGCACTAACAGTGATGCTCTGCAACACTAACAGTGATGCTCAGCAACAATAACAGTGATGCTCTGCAACACTAACAGTGATGCTCTGCAACACTAACAGTGATGCTCAGCAACAATAACAGTGATGCTCTGCAACACTAACAGTGATGCTCTGCAACACTAACAGTGATGCTCTGCAACACTAACAGTGATGCTCTGCAAAACTAACAGTGATGCCTGCAGCACTAGCAGTCATGCTCTGCAACACTAACAGTGATGCTCTGCAACACTAACAGTGATGCTCTGCAACACTAACAGTGATGCTCTGCAACACTAACAGTGATGCTCTGCAACACTAACAGTGATGCTCTGCAACACTAACAGTGATGCTCTGCAACACTAACAGTGATGCTCTGCAACACTAACAGTGATGCCTGCAGCACTAACAGTGATGCTCAGCAACGCTAAGAGTGATGCTCTGTAACACTAACAGTGATGCCTGCAGCACTAACAGTGATGCTCTGCAACACTAACAGTGATGCTCTGCAGCACTAACATTGATGCTCTGCAACACTAACAGTGATGCTCTGCAACACTAACAGCGATGCTCTGCAACACTAACAGTGATGCTCTGCAACACTAACAGTGATGCTCTGCAATACTAACAGTGATGCTCAGCAACACTTACAGTGATGCTCTGCAACATTAACAGTTATGCTCTGCAACACTAACAGTGATGCTCAACAACATTAACAGTGATGCTCTGCAACACTAACAGTGATGCTCTGCAACACTAACAGTGATGCTTTGCAACATTAGCGGTGATGCTCTACAACACTAACAGTGATGCTCTGCAACACTAACAGTGATGCTTTGCAACATTAGCGGTGATGCTCTGCAACACCAACAGTGATGCTCTGCAACACTAACAGCGATGCTCTGCAACACTAACAGTGATGCTCTGCAACACTAACAGTGATGCTCTGCAATACTAACAGTGATGCTCAGCAACACTTACAGTGATGCTCTGCAACATTAACAGTTATGCTCTGCAACACTAACAGTGATGCTCTGCAACACTAACAGTGATGCTTTGCAACATTAGCGGTGATGCTCTACAACACTAACAGTGATGCTCTGCAACACTAACAGTGATGCTTTGCAACATTAGCGGTGATGCTCTACAGCACTAACAGTGATGCTCTGCAACACTAAGTGATGCTCTGCAACACTAACAGTGATGCTCTGCAACACTAACAGTGATGCTCTGCAACACTAACAGTGCTCTGCAACACTAACAGTGCTCTGCAACACTAACAGTGCTCTGCAACACTAACAGTGATGCTCTGCAACACTAACAGTGATGCTCTGCAACACTAACAGTGCTCTGCAACACTAACAGTGATGCTCTGCAACACTAACAGTGATGCTCTGCAATACTAACAGTGATGCTCTGCAATACTAGCGGTGATGCTCTGCAACACTAACAGTGATGCTCTGCAACACTAGCGGTGATGCCCTGCAACACTAACAGTGATGCTCTGCAACACTAGTGGTGATGCCCTGCAGCACTAACAGTGATGCTCTGCAACACTATCAGTGATCCTCTGCAACACTAACAGTGATGCTCTGCAACACTAACAGTGATGCTCTGCAACACTAACAGTGATGCTCTGCAACACTAACAGTGATGGTCTGCAACATTAACAGTGATGCTCTGCAACACTAACAGTGATGCTCTGCAACACTAACAGTGATGCTCTGCAACACTAACAGTGATGCTCTGCAACACTAGCGGTGATGCTCTGCAACACTAACAGTGATGCTCAGCAACACTAACAGTGATGCTCAGCAACACTAACAGTGATGCTCAGCAACACTAACAGTGATGCTCTGCAACACTAACAGTGATGCTCTGCAACACTAACAGTGATGCTCTGCAACACTAGCGGTGATGCTCTGCAACACTAACAGTGATGCACAGCAACACTAACAGTGATGCTCAGCAACACTAACAGTGATGCTCAGCAACACTAACAGTGATGCTCTGCAACACTAGCGGTGATGCTCTGCAACACTAGCGGTGATGCTCTGCAACACTAGCGGTGATGCTCTGCAACACTAGCGGTGATGCTCTGCAACACTAGCGGTGATGCTCAGCAACACTAGCAGTGATGCTCAGCAACACTAACAGTGATGCTCAGCAACACTAACAGTGATGCTCTGCAACACTAACAGTGATGCTCTGCAACACTAGCGGTGATGCTCTGCAACACTAGCGGTGATGCTCTGCAACACTAGCGGTGATGCTCTGCAACACTAGCGGTGATGCTCTGCAACACTAGCGGTGATGCTCTGCAACACTAGCGGTGATGCTCTGCAACACTAGCGGTGATGCTCTGCAACACTAGCGGTGATGCTCTGCAACACTAGCGGTGATGCTCTGCAACACTAGCGGTGATGCTCTGCAACACTAGCGGTGATGCCCTGCAACACTAGCGGTGATGCTCTGCAACACTAACAGTGATGCTCTGCAACACTAGCGGTGATGCTCTGCAACACTAACAGTGATGCTCTGCAACACTAGCGGTGATGCTCTGCAACACTAACAGTGATGCTCTGCAACACTAACAGTGATGCTCTGCAACACTAACAGTGATGCTCTGCAACACTAACAGTGATGCTCTGCAACACTAACAGTGATGCTCTGCAACACTAACAGTGATGCTCTGCAACACTAACAGTGATGCTCTGCTAGCTGTGCTTGCTGTCATTTTTATCTTATAGGAGATAATTACGACTCTCACATGCTCTTTTAAGTAATTCGTGTTGTTCAGTACATTTTTACTTTGAGCATCGAGCGTTTTTTCTGAGCGTATATTATCATAAATGACGTCAAACTATCCTAAAGTAAAACCTCTTAGCTCAGTAGCACAGCACTGCTACTTACCGGGACCATGGTTCGAATCTTTATTAAATTTTTATTTTTAATAAAAAGTTATAAAAAGACAGTAATAAAAATTTCATTCTAAAGCAGTAAACTATATTCTCATGAGAGACCGTTACAACCGTTCGCTTCACATAAGCTATGAGCCACTCACAGCTAAGGCTGCCAATCCGGTATTAGCTCACGGTCTTTCTTTACCGAGTGTGTACACGTTTTCGCTCCCTCGCAAATATTTTAATCTTTTTTCATCCATGTATGGAAAACGTCCTGCAATTTCTAGTGGTGGTAGTGCACCCAAGATGTCTAAGAAAAGCGTTAGAATGGATGTGAAACTGCAAGTGGTACGACGTTAGAAGATGGTAAGCGTCAGTTTCGTGTCGATGCCTCCTTGAGCTTGACTACACCAACCATCAGAACAATTAAAAAACGTGCAGACACGAGAAAAGTTTCTGCAACAACGACCTCAAACTTATCAACGATGGTGACTCATTCAAGAAGCTATTTGCTTGAAAAGTGGAAAATTGACGTGCTATATGGGTGGATGACCAAACATCACGAAACATGCTCCTCAGCAAGCTGATAATAATGGGAATGACAAGAAGCATTTTCAGTCACATTCAATGAGAACAAACGTGGGTAACAATCACAGTCAGCAGAGGTTGGTATGACAGATTTCAACAGCGCAGTAACCTCCATAGCATACGTTTAAGCAGCTAGTGCAGACGGCAAGAAAGCCCAGGAATTTCCTAAATTACTGAAAACCATAATTGGCTGTAAAGCCAATTAACCAATCAATCAAGTTTCAGAGCAGGACATATATGCAACGAGAGGAGTTTATCTCAGTGTGTTTTGCACACTGAGAAAACCTTGAACAACAGAGAAAACTAACATTGCACGAGTCCCTTCTAGACCCCTACGAACTGTTCGCTCTAAATAGCTCTTTTTAAGAGTTTTATGAGACGTCTAATGACTGAAAAGCGAACTCCGTTATTTATCGTCCCATTTCTTTCATTTTTTGGCGTACGTTAAGAAGCATTTTTCTATCATACATTGTCCAAGTTCCAATAAGATAGCCCAACAAACAACTGAGAAAAAAATATTTACCGAAAATCATATATGGCAAGCCCTAGCCGATACTGGCACTGCTAGAAGCTGTTTGTGTACTACCTGCTGATAAAATTAATTACCGTAATTTATGAATAACTTCTGAGATAATCGACGAAAACGAGCGCTCACCGAAAAAAAATCGTGAAAATCAGTCATTCTGCGTGACTTTTTTGGGTTATCCTAGGTTTTCGACACATATGCTATGTATGATAATCTATGTAACTGTATTTGTATAAACCTGAATAAACTTACTTAGTTTTATGGTGCATAACGAGTGTATATCACAGCTAGCACTGTACTACACTACGTTTTCTCTAACATAATAAGTACCCAGGAGGGGAAAAAAGGATGGCACGGAATGTGAAAATTGGCGTCGTGACTGTGTTTGTTGGGCACCCGATTATGTGTTTGTGACCAAATGCAAAAATTTTGGTGACCTTTTTGATGGTGAACCGATTTGTTCGTGTTCGGAAGCGTTCGTGACGAGAGGTTCCACTGTTATATATATATATATATATATATATATATATATATATATATATATTTTTTATGATGTTCTGACCTCTCATCCCCATATTTCCCCTTTTTTGCCCCGAGACCATAAGTCAAATTATCAGCGTCGCCCTGCCGCAAATCACCATTTTCGGTGAGATGGGGTGGGAAGAGAAACACCAACCAAAAGGGTTTGGGCAAAATCTGGGAAATTGGGAAGCAAACAGGAAATCTTCTAGGGGGTGTCTTCCGGGAGACTTTGCCCTTTCGGAGGAGGGAGAGCATTGTTTGGGTTTTTTCCATGATCGTTTGTCCAATGTTTGTTTCTGGAGGCCCCGGAGGAATGGTTGTTCCACCGAATGTGCTTAGTAACCATTTGAGCCCGCAAAGTCCCCCAAGGTTCGGGAACAATCTTCTAATGCATAACCCAAACACAAGACAGAAAGCGGGAAAGTAAATGCGTTGTTTTAACCCCTTTTCCCCAGTCAATGGGGGGGTTTCCCTGACCCCCTTTGATCCTCGGACGGGTTCAGCGGGGTTTCCCCAGGTGGGAATGAGTTTTGGGGTTGTCAAAAGAGGCACCCCCGGGAAGAGTCGGGGAAAGAAGGGCACCGGAGGAGAAGAGCATCGGCAAAAAGATTTTATTTCTCTCCATTCTCATCAGGTCATTCCTTTTTCCCTTGAGGACGGCAGGGTTTGGGACCGGGGGCCCCCGGGAAAATCTGGGGATGGAGAGACTTCTGGGGGATTTTTCCCACGCATATTTTTTTTTCTTAGTTTTTCCCCGGAGGTTTTAGGATGAGCCCCAAGTTTCCCCCTGTTTTCATTGTGGTCCCCAGGACTCTTCTACCCCGATTAACAAAAAACCCATGTTTTTTTTTGGGGTGGGGGGTTAGTTCTCTCCCCTTAAAGGGAGCGGGGGTCACCCTCTAACCCCCTTTGTTTAAAAATTTCTGTCCCCAAACAAAAAATTTGGGGGTTTGCTGGGTTTAGATAAAGGGAAAAAAAGATAGAAGGATCCGAAAGGAAAGACAGCATCCTCTTACTATTAAAGGTTTTTTAAAATTTGACACAGTTTTCGGGGGGGGCCCCTGAAACCCCTTTGCTCGAGCTGCAGCTTTCACCCGGGGGGCCCCCATAGCCCAGTTGGTGGGCTGGAAACCGCCGGGAAAGGTTTTTCCCTTTGTTTAACGAGAGGGGAAAGAGTGTTTAACCGCAATGGGTCGATTCCCATCCTTCTTCTTGGCACACGGCCAAAAAAAGGTTTCCCCGGGGATTCCCCGCCAGGCAGTTGTTGAAAAAGTTGTTAACTCGGGAGAAAAGTGATAATCCAGTAGGTTTACCATCCCTTGAGGTGCGTGTAACCATGTAACCTCCTGCAGATCCTGCGGGAAATGACACATCGTTTTATAGACTCCGTTCAGGCAAAATTTTGTTTAGTGATGGGGTTTCCCTTTTTTGAGGTTATGGTGTCCCCCGGGTTGATACTTGTCTCAGGTTGGGTTGGGGCCCCCTTTGGGGAAAGTGTGTACTTTTAATTATTCATTCCCCACTGTGTTCCCTTTTTTTTTTTGCTAACCCGAGCAAATTTTTTGCAGGGGGGTTTTTTTTGGGCCCTTTTTTGATTCTGGGATGATGGGGCAGGGAAAAATTATCCGTTCTTTGGTGTGCCCTTTGATAATGACGTGATTAGCAGTTTGCCCCCGTCTCTCAGGAATCAAGACAGACATTGCCGAACAGGCAGGTTGCCTTTGGATGGTGCCCGGCTTTGGGGAACCTCCATTCACCCCAAAAAGGTCTGTGAATTTTTTCCGCTGCAATGGGGGAGCCCTTTAGGGGTGTGAAAGTGTACGTTAGAGGGGGTTTTTAATGCCAAAGAGGTTTCCGGAGGGGGTTGCCTGGTTGTTCTGCTGGGGGCCTCTCCCGGGGAAGGGGTCCCGCACACCATTTGGTTAAGATGAATTCCTGTTGCCCGAAATTTGCCCCCTGACATGTGCCTCTTTTTCATTGTTTATGTTTTCCTGGCTTTGGGGGGGCCCGGTTCATCACTCCATATATATATATATATATATATATATATATATATATATATATATATATATATATATATATATATATATATATGTGTGTGTGTGTGTGTGTGTGTGTGTGTGTGTCTGTGTAAAACACCATTCTGGCTGAAATAGCAACGCTCTTCTTGCCGAATAAGGCAAACGAAAATTTGGTTATGCAAGAGTTTCTCAAAAATCATTCTGTATCTAGCGAAAAAAATGTTTCATTGTGTTTATTATTAAATTACTGTAAACTTATCTAAAATATATTTAGTTGGATTAGGCTAAATTAAATTGTGCTTGTTATAATAAGGTTAGGTAAGTTTACTAAGGTGATTTTGTACCATAAACATAAATTTTTACATAAACCTAAATGAAAAAAAATATATTGAAAAGTATAAAGACTTAACTTTATATGAGATCTTCCTAACTGACCCGTTTTACCTATTCGGCACGACATTATATATATATATATATATATATATATATATATATATATATATATATATATATATATATATATATATATATATATATATATGGAAAAGGCGTATGACAGGGTGGATAGGGGGGCAATGTGGCAGATGTTGCAGGTGTATGGTGTAGGAGGTAGGTTACTGAAAGCAGTGAAGAGTTTTTATGAGGATAGTGAGGCTCAAGTTAGAGTATGTAGGAAAGAGGGAGATTATTTCCCAGTAAAAGTAGGCAAGGATGTGTGATGTCACCGTGGTTGTTTAATATATTTATAGATGGGGATGTAAGAGAAGTAAATGCGAGGGTCTTGACAAGAGGCGTGGAGTTAAAAGATAAAGAATCACACATAAAGTGGGAGTTGTCACAGTTGCTCTTTGCTGATGACACTGTGCTCTTGGGAGATTCTGAAAAGAAGTTGCAGAGGTTGGTGGATGAATTTGGTAGGGTATGCAAAAGAAGAAAATTAAAAGTGAATACAGGAAAGAGTAAGGTTATGAGGATAACAAAAAGATTAGGTGATGAAAGATTGGATATCAGATTGGAGGGAGAGAGTATGGAGGAGGTGAATGAATTCAGATATTTGGGAGTGGACGTATCAGCGGATGGGTCTATGAAAGATGAGGTGAATCATAGAATTGATGAGGGGAAAAGGGTGAGCGGTGCACTTAGGAGTCTGTGGAGACAAAGAACTTTGTCCTTGGAGGCAAAGAGGGGAATGAATGAGAGTATAGTTTTACCAACGCTCTTATATGGGTGTGAAGCATGGGTGATGAATGTTGCAAGCGAGGAGAAGGCTGGAGGCAGTGGAGATGTCATGTCTGAGGGCAATGTGTGGTGTGAATATAATGCAGAGAATTCGTAGTTTGGAAGTTAGGAGGAGGTGCGGGATTACCAAAACTGTTGTCCAGAGGGCTGAGGAAGGGTTGTTGAGGTGGTTCGGACATGTAGAGAGAATGGAGCGAAACAGAATGACTTCAAAAGTGTATCAGTCTGTAGTGGAAGGAAGGCGGGGCAGGGGTCGGCCTAGGAAAGGTTGGAGGGAGGGGGTAAAGGAGGTTTTGTGTGCGAGGGGCTTGGACTTCCAGCAGGCATGCGTGAGCGTGTTTGATAGGAGTGAATGGAGACGAATGGTTTTTAATACTTGACGTGCTGTTGGAGTGTGAGCAAAGTAACATTTATGAAGGGATTCAGGGAAACCGGCAGGCCGGACTTGAGTCCTGGAGATGGGAAGTACAGTGCCTGCATTCTGAAGAAGGGGTGTTAATGTTGCAGTTTAAAAACTGTAGTGTAAAGCACCCTTCTGGCAAGACAGTGATGGAGTGAATGATGGTGAAAGTTTTTCTTTTTCGGGCCACCCTGCCTTGGTGGGAATCGGCCAGTGTGTTAATAAAAATAAATAAATAAATATAATATATATATATATATATATATATATATATATATATATATATATATATATATATATATATATATGTGTGTGTGTGTGTGTGTGTGTGTGTGTGTGTGTGTGTGTGTGTGTATCGCGCTTAATAAGCCGAACTTCTTTAAAATTTAAACTTTTGCATAAAAAGCATTTTACAGACTGATATGTATTATTTTATTGATAATGTGATGATTTGTATTATGGGAGTAAACATAACTTAGAAACTTCACCTAACCTTACCTATCCTTACGTATTTTTTTTAGCTAAATTTTAATAAGTATATCACAGAGTAGTTGAAATATATTTTATATTTTTTAAAATTCATGATATGTATATTCTTTTCGTTGTGTTAATATTCATTTTCACAGATTCATTACATACAAATATCCAGTGTGTCTATTCATCAGAAAACAACCTTATTCTTTTAGGCCTAACTTGCCGATTTGCCTTATTCATCGAGACACACATACACACACAGAGTAGCTGCGACTCGAAACTTGCAATCAGTAGTAGGTGAGCACACACATTAAACAAGCCACAGTGAGCAAATTAAAACATCTCTAGGGCTTTCGCTTTGTTGCCGAAGCTTTATCAACGAGCTTACGACTTGAAGAAATTGAGATAGATATCCCAAAAAGATAGCCCGGTTAGTTCCATCCACGACTGTGTATATAAATAACCTGCACGTAGAAGAGAGGAGTTATAACGACGTTTCGGTCCGACTTGGACCATTTACATAGTGACTTTGTAAATGGTCCAAGTCAGACTGAAACGTCGTCGTAAGCATCTCTGTCCTGTGTGCAGGTTGTTTGTTATTGTTCCATTCATGGTATTGTGCCTTTTTGCTCTTTTCACGACTGTGTTCTCTGGTCTTCGATAAATCTGTTCTTCTATACGCTTGTTCCCCTACACTTCTTTCCCTCCACACACCTGTACCTCCCCCCGCGCCCCAACACACCTGCTGCTCCACACGCCTCTCTTACACTCCAGCTCCTTTACACACCTCCCTCACACATCTGTTCCCTGGGGCACCACAATTTGCAACACAGCAGCTGGAAATTCCGTACTGGGCTAAGGTTGTCGGCAACATCTGTGTAAACTTTAACGTGAAAATATTCAAGAATTCCAACACTCTCGTTTAATATGAAGATCAATGTGTATATTTTTCTTTTCAAGATGGAATTGTATGGGTTCATGAGACTCAACCTTTTCTTTCCCCATTTCTTTCTGATTTCCTCTGTATTTCTCACTCTTTTTGTTCCCTTTATCTAATCTGCTTATCAGTGAGTATTTGTTGGTCTATCTATTTTATTATCGTGGAGATGGAATCTGTTTGCTACTCTTTTTGTGAGTCTCTCCTTCTACATTTATTTATCCGTTGCTTATCTTTAGGACTGTGATAGTTTGTTAGTGTCTGTTGGTCTGTTTCTTGGTCTCTATATTAGTCTGTTTTCCTACAGGGATGGAGGAGTCTGTCTGCTAGTCGGTTTGTGGGTCCATCAGTTAGACTATATGTTAACCTGTTATTTAATCTTTTGGAGTGTGTTGTCATATTTGTTGGTCTGTCTGTTTGTTAATATATTGATCTACTTGTTGGTCTATCTGCTGGACAGTGTGTTCCACGCTCTGTTTGTCTATCTTGTACTCTGCCTGCTTTTGTCTTTCTGTAGGTATATATGCCAGTGTATTGCTGCCAGTTTATCTATTTGGTTATCTCTGTGTTCTCAACGTCTGTCTTTTCCTATTTTTATTTCAGATTTTTATTCCGGCTATTTTGCTATCTCTTCGTTAATCTGTGTATCTGTTCATGTGCTTGTGTGCTTTATTGTTTTTATCTATGTCGTTTACTTATCTTCCTGTCTGTCTGTGTCTCACCATGTGTGTCTACCTCTGTCTCATATTTCTTTTTCTCCCCTTTCTTCCAATTCATTCTTTCATTTATTTCTCTTTACCCGTCTTTTTCTTTATTCTCATTAGCATTCCTTCGATCCCTTTATTGATTTTCCTGTCCTTCCCTCCCCGCCTTCACTCGGAAAAAATGAAGGTCAGTGTAAAAGAGAGAGACGATTGTACAGTCCCATGTATGAGACTGCTGTTACCTGTGTGTTCGTACAAGGAGAGAAGACATCTACAAGACGTAGGCTAAAAAAATTACATTCCTAAACAATATGCCTTGAAATATCTGATGAACTGTAGTTTCAAACAAAATCCATGATGACAGGAACGGTACTGGGTCCAGTGAGACTGATTTTGCGTAACCTGACAATTTTCGAGCGACTCGACGACGTTTGGCGACTAGAAAGATTTCCACACAAAGTCTATAAACGCTAAACTGTCTCCCTGGTTAACAGTAATATTTAACAAGTTAACAACTGTATAATAGCCATGTAATGTCAGTATTCGGGTATTGGGAAAAAATGAAAATCTTTATGAAGGATAAGATCGTTAACTTTCTGAAACATGAGAACTTACAAAGTGTGAATAGAAAGATTGTGTAAGAAACTATCTTGCCTAGCTATTTTGCGTTCATAACTAAAGCATTTTATATAAATGCTATATCTTAGACCGCAAAACTATAACGCAAAAGTTATCTTACTTCCTATATATGATTTTTCTGATTTTTTTTTCAATAAATTAGAGCATAAACATGTTAGGTTGAATAAAATCGCATGATATAGGAAACAATGCTGTAGCTTAGAACTGCGACTGGGTCACCGACGGAAAATAACGAGTGTCTTTGAACTGGAAAGTGCCTGAATGACTAAAAATAACTATTGGAACCTCTAAGAAATCAGTCATCTATTCAATCCCTTCCATAATTTACAGGAATTATCTTGAAATGAAGTTAACTTCTGAAACTGCAACGTTCACTTATGACACAAAATCAGGACTAACACCGCAGTCGTAGGCGACATAATAACTACAGTATTGAATGGATCCTGGACGAGATTGCAACGTGGGTGTAAATGTGGAAGATGGAAGTGTTCATAAATATAAAGTAGTGGAATTTGAATATAACATTTTAAGTATGAATACAGTATAGGTTGGAAATTCTCTAGCAGAAATTAAAGAAGAGGGTTGAGTAAGGAGAGAGAGACTTTTATACTGTTCTTAACCTCCTTCTAGACAGAAACAATAACAGATGGTCAGTGGGTTATCTCTCTTTAGCAAATATCCTCGCCTATACGATGCCTTGTGTTAGTTTTTGTATGTATTCTATCTCTCTATTTCAAACCACCTCTCTTTCTCTTCCTACCAACATACAGTCCATTGCACACTTTGCTTCGCACAAGTCCATGACCATTTCTCTAGTTAATCTCTGGGCTACTAGGTTGACGCCCACTTTATCTGGCGAGTTAATTGACATTGGCAGGTAAATCCCCGTCCGTCGTTCCCGAAGCGCGATAGTAATCCATAATCTGTCTTACTGATTAATAAGGATTACCTTCACAGAGCTCAGCCAACGGCTACCCCCTAAGATGCAATTGCTCCTCACCATCACCACGAAAATTAATTTTCCCGTTCATTACCATTGCCTCGCCTTCCATTATCACCAGGATCATCACTATCTTCCACCAATTCTATTATCATCACTATCTTCCAGTACCTCGTCCATCTCCCTCCAATCTGATATCCAATCTCTCGTCACATAATTTTTTATCTTCATCACCTTACTCTTTCCTATATTCACTTTTAATTTTCTTCTTTTACATACCCTACCAAACTCCTCCACCAATCTCTGCAACTTCTCTTCAGGATCTCCCAGAAGCACAGTGTCATCAGCAAATAGTAACTGTGACAACTGCCACTCTCTCTTAGATTCTTTATCTTTTAACCCCACACCTCTTGCCAACACCCGAGCATTCACTTCTCTTACAACTCCATCTATAAATATATTGAACAACTACGGTGACATCACACATCCTTGTCTAAGGCCTACTTTTACTGGGAAATAATCTCCCTCTCTCATACATACTTTAATCTGAACCTCACTATCCTCCTAAAAACCTCTCCACTGTTTTCAGTAACCTACCTCCTATTCCTTACATTTGCAATATCTGCCACACTGTCGTCCCCCCCCTCCTTTTCCAAATCCATAAATCCCCCAAAAAACTCTTTACTCTTATCTAAATACTGTTCAATTATATGTTTCACTCTAAACACTTGGTATGCACATCCCTACCTTTCTTAAAGTCTCCTTGTTCATCTGCTATCCTACTCTCCGTCTTATTCTTATTTTTTTCAATAATAACTACCATTCACTTTATAATTTTGCAATCTAATTTGTTCCCTTTGCCTTTATACAAGGGAACTATGCATGCTCTCTGCCAATCTCTAGGTACCTTACCATTTTCCATGCATTTATTAAATAAAAGCTCTAACCACTCCAAAACTATATCCCCACCTGCTTTTAAGATTTCTATTTTTATCCCATCAATCCCAGCTGCCTTATCCCCTTTCATTCTACCTACTGCCTCACGAACTTCCCCCACACTCACAACTGGCTCTTCCTCACTCCTACAAGATGTTAATTCTCCTTGCCCTATACACGAAATCACAGCTTCCCTATCTTCATCAATATTTAACAGTTCTTCAAAATATTCCTTCCATCTTCCCGATACCTCTAACTCTCCCTTTAGTAACTCTCCTCTCCTATTTTTAACAATCAAATCCATTCGTTCCCTTGGCTTCCTCAACTTATTAATCTCACTCTAAAACTTTTTCTCATTTTAAACAAAATTTGTTGATATCTCACCCACTCTCTCATTTGCTCTCTTTTTACAATGCTTCACCACTCTCTAAACCTCTCTTTCTCTCCATATACCCCTCCCTCTTGCGTCACTACTATTCTCTAATATATATATATATATATATATATATATATATATATATATATATATATATATATATATATATATATATATATATATATATATATCAATGCGCAGAAACAAGCGGGCATATACAGGGAAAGATCTCAGTCAGGACTCGTTACTGCTACTGAGACGGATAAGATTCCCAGGCCGCGCTCTCATCCATTCGGCCACAAGTGCCACATAAGCTAGGCAATACACCCGCTTGTTTCTGCGGGGTACATTGATATAAAAATCGCTTGTGAGGTCAGAACATACAAGAGGAGTTTGAAATAGCTTGAAACCATGCTTGAGGCTCACTAACGTGCCCGGGCTGGGGAAGGAACATGGCTTGTAAATCAGGCTGCCCAGCTTATGTGGCATTTGTGGCCGAATGGATAAGAGTCCGTCTGACTGCGATCTTATATATATATATATATATATATATATATATATATATATATATATATATATATATATATATATATATATATATATATATATATATATATATATATATATATTATATATATATATATATATATATATATATATATATATATATTATATATATATATATATATATATATATATATATATTATATATATATATATATATATATATATATATATATATATATATATATATATATATATATATATATATATATATATATATATATATATATATATATATATATATATATATATATATATATATATATATATATATATATATATATATATATATATATTATATATATATATATATATATATATATATATTATATATATATATATATATATATATATATATATATTATATATATATATATATATATATATATATATATATATATATATATATATATATATATATATATATATATATATATATATATATATATATATATATATATATATATATATATATATATATATATTATATTATATATATATATATATATATATATATATATATATATATATATATATATATATATATATATATATATATATATATATATATATATATATATATATATATATATATATATTTTTATTTATTTATTATCACACCGGCCGATTCCCACCAAGGCAGGGTGGCCCGAAAAAGAAAAACTTTCACCATCATTCACTCCATCACTGTCTTGCCAGAAGGGTGCTTTACACTACAGTTTTTAAACTGCAACATTAACACCCCTCCTTCAGAGTGCAGGCACTGTACTTCCCATCTCCAGGACTCAAGTCCGGCCTGCCGGTTTCCCTGAATCCCTTCATAAATGTTACTTTGCTCACACTCCAACAGCACGTCAAGTATTAAAAACCATTTGTCTCCATTCACTCCTATCAAACACGCTCACGCATGCCTGCTGGAAGTCCAAGCCCCTCGCACACAAAACCTCCTTTACCCCCTCCCTCCAACCCTTCCTAGGCCGACCCCTACCCCGCCTTCCTTCCACTACAGACTGATACACTCTTGAAGTCATTCTGTTTCGCTCCATTCTCTCTACATGTCCGAACCACCTCAACAACCCTTCCTCAGCCCTCTGGACAACAGTTTTGGTAATCCCGCACCTCCTCCTAACTTCCAAACTACGAATTCTCTGCATTATATTCACACCACACATTGCCCTCAGACATGACATCTCCACTGCCTCCAGCCTTCTCCTCGCTGCAACATTCATCACCCACGCTTCACACCCATATAAGAGCGTTGGTAAAACTATACTCTCATACATTCCCCTCTTTGCCTCCAAGGACAAAGTTCTTTGTTTCCACAGACTCCTAAGTGCACCACTCACTCTTTTTCCCTCATCAATTCTATGATTCACCTCATCTTTCATAGACCCATCCGCTGACACGTCCACTCCCAAATATCTGAATACGTTCACCTCCTCCATACTCTCTCCCTCCAATCTGATATTCAATCTTTCATCACCTAATCTTTTTGTTATCCTCATAACCTTACTCTTTCCTGTATTCACCTTTAATTTTCTTCTTTTGCACACCCTACCAAATTCATCCACCAATCTCTGCAACTTCTCTTCAGAATCTCCCAAGAGCACAGTGTCATCAGCAAAGAGCAGCTGTGACAACTCCCACTTTGTGTGTGATTCTTTATCTTTTAACTCCACGCCTCTTGCCAAAACCCTCGCATTTACTTCTCTTACAACCCCATCTATAAATATATTAAACAACCACGGTGACATCACACATCCTTGTCTAAGGCCTACTTTTACTGGGAAAAAATTTCCCTCTTTCCTACATACTCTAACTTGAGCCTCACTATCCTCGTAAAAACTCTTCACTGCTTTCAGTAACCTACCTCCTACACCATACACTTGCAACATCTGCCACATTGCCCCCCTATCCACCCTGTCATACGCCTTTTCCAAATCCATAAATGCCACAAAGACCTCTTTAGCCTTATCTAAATACTGTTCACTTATATGTTTCACTGTAAACACCTGGTCCACACACCCCCTACCTTTCCTAAAGCCTCCTTGTTCATCTGCTATCCTATTCTCCGTCTTACTCTTAATTCTTTCAATTATAACTCTACCATACACTTTACCAGGTACACTCAACAGACTTATCCCCCTATAATTTTTGCACTCTCTTTTATCCCCTTTGCCTTTATACAAAGGAACTATGCATGCTCTCTGCCAATCCCTAGGTACCTTACCCTCTTCCATACATTTATTAAATAATTGCACCAACCACTCCAAAACTATATCCCCACCTGCTTTTAACATTTCTATCTTTATCCCATCAATCCCGGCTGCCTTACCCCCTTTCATTTTACCTACTGCCTCACGAAAAAGAGATATATATATATATATATATATATATATATATATATATATATATATATATATATATATAAGGGTGGCCCAAAAAGAAAGATAAAAATTTCTCTCTATAAATTCAGTAATATATACAGAAGGGGTTACTAGCCCCTTGCTCCCGGCAATTTAGTCGCCTCTTTCGACACGCATGGTTTACGGAGGAAGAATACTTAAAACTTGCGATTTTGGCTTAAATAGCAACGGATTTCTTGCCGAATAGAGCAAGCGAAAATTTGTGTTTGCAATAATTTCGCAAAAATCATTCTGAACTTAACGAAAAAATTATATTTCATTTTGTTTGTTTATTATTAAATTTTTATAAAGTTTATAAAATATATTCAGTTGGATTAAGCTAAATTAAATTGCGCTTGTTATAATAAGGTAAGTTTCCTAAGATTCTTATGGTACAAAATTATTAATTTTTACATTTAAAATATTTTTTGATAATTTGTATTCGACATCTTTTTGTATTATAACCTAGACTGTCTAACATGTATATAGTAAGAGCGTTTTTAATACAAGACATGATCATTCCACACACGCTGCCTTAGCCCATAGTCCTTTCTGCCTCAAGTTTAACTGCTGGGAACAAGCTTTTTCTGTAATGAGTCTTTCAAACCTTCACTGTATTTTGTAGACCTGCCAAATGGATTTTCTTTCACTATATTTATTTATACATCATACATTTTCATTTCAACTGTGTCACAATAGTGGTTCATATTGATAACATCTTTATAACTCAACTCTTTAAGGAGTAGGAGACTAGATGTTCCTTAAAAGCCTCTGTGGGAAGTGACAATAGGGGTCACAGTTGGTGCCGCTGGTACAGATTAGTTACGGATGTGCTGTTCATAAAATCTTCTTAGTTTAAGCTTCTTGGTTCAGTGATAAAAAGTTTGACCTGCTACTACCAGGATCACGACTCAAGTCCCAGTATATTCTTCTTTTAATACACAAGAGACTACCTGCCGTGGCCGGGTGGTTACACTTACGGCTCCCACCTGAGAAGTCACTGGTTCAGTCTCTCAGACGGAGAATCGAGCTCCAAAACTCCTTCCACTGAATGACCCCATACAAGTTTAGCGCTTCACATAAATATAAATTGTTTATTCCTAAATATAGAGTACGTCATTTACGAATTTTCCAGTGATAATATAAGAATTTATATAATTAGATGGCAGTGCGCTCTCCTTGTTTGACACTGCGGTCCCCCACGCTGATTTAACTTCGCCTTGAAACGCTACGCACCTGCCAGCTCATACAGCTTTATAAACAGGATGTCTAGCACAGCTCAACATGCTTCTCTCGAGTAGCAGGACGTCTCCACGGTACAATTCTGCAAACACTATGAAGTCTGTGAACCATCACGGCTTGTATTAGAAAATCCCTCAACGCCTTTCCACGACACGTCCTGGGTAGAGCGTCCTCTCTCTCTCTCCTCGCTCTTCCCTGGAGCTTGTCACGTTCCCATGTTTTTATTGGTACAGTTTTCTTCTATTATTTGAATTTTATTTTTGATTATTTTTACTTCAGGTTTTTATATGATGATTCTTTTTATTCTCTATCTTGATTTTCAGATCTATTTTGTCAATTTCCGATGTACCATTTCAGGTTTTCATTGTGTTAGGTTCCTCCCTCCTCCCTCCCTCCTCCCTCCCTCTCTCTTTTTCTCTCTCTCTCTCTTTTTCTCTCTCTCTCTCTTTCTCTCTCTCTCTCTCTCTCTCTCTCTCTCTCTCTCTCTCTCTCTCTCTCTCTCTTTTACGAGGCCCATGCATATTATATATATATATATAGTGACAGAGAGAAAGCTACAGTATTCAAAAAGTAAATGATTATACCAGAGAATTACTCAAAAGATTAAAGCTAACTCTAAGAATTCTATAAACATGTAAAAGATAAGGCAGGTTAGAAAGATACAACAGGATGTTTAACTGACGGAGCTGATAGAATGACCAGCATCAATGAAGAAATAGCTTCCGTACTCGATACGTCCTTCAGCTCAGTTTCACAGTCTATCACTCCTAATATCAAATGTCTCAACATTTGTTTGGACGGACTGTAACTGACTTACTGTAAATTTATACATTATGAGTCATAAGGCGTACAAATATATATAGGGAAGTTGAACACTATCAAACTGTGCCGGAAGAATTACCAGCCAAAATAATCCGAGTCTTGCCTGAATACTAAATCGTAAAGGGGATATCGTAAAAAAAAACTCGTAGGAGTTTAAATACGATACAAATCTTTACGAAATAATTTGACAGACACTGCATCTATCGGATTCACTTCAAAACAGTACAAAGGATTGTCTATATTGAAAATACAAGATCCATGTCCCCAGGTTGATAAACAGGAACTGCGTCTCCTAAAGACATTCGTTGTAGTTATTTGAACAAAGGATTCAGTTCGTGAGCTGTCAAGCACAATCCTTCAAAGGAGAGCCTTCATGATGGTGAACGACACTGGTTTCAATAATTTAGAGCCACTCCTCCCTTCCTCTGATCAAACTTCATTACCGTTAAGCCGTCCCATTCCTCGGGAGCTGCTTAGCCCGCACGGATTTAGTGCATTACCTTGATAATAATGAAATAATAATGGTAATAGCCATTAAATAATAGCAATAATAATAGAATAGCAATAAAATAATAGCAATAATAACCAACGCAGTGACTTGACCTGGTCTTATAATCCCGGCACCGCTGGTGGGATCCTATTTGAGGCGAGTTTCCAATGAAACAATTATTGCCAGATGAAGGATTCTTGTGTCTTAGTGCTTACAACAGTAAAGAAAAGAGATGTTAGAGAACAAGCTCTTAATGGGACAACATTTCGCTCTGTGTATAGAGTTATATCCAATCATGACTTGCTGAAGCTCTATCCAGAGCTAAACATTGTTATAATGCAATCATGTTCTGTAAAATGTGTCTTTTTTTCAATTGCCGATTGTAGCTGCTTAATGGTGGTTATCTGGTTATTCCTAGATGTTTACAAGTACCGGTGATTGGTAATGATTGCTCGTGTTGACTTTCTCTCGATGGAGCTCCTTCGTTGTAGGTAGTAATTGTAA
The DNA here is from genome assembly GCF_038502225.1 of Cherax quadricarinatus. Classification (NCBI taxonomy): domain Eukaryota; kingdom Metazoa; phylum Arthropoda; class Malacostraca; order Decapoda; family Parastacidae; genus Cherax; species Cherax quadricarinatus. Next base: position 21,363,197 of record NC_091292.1, on the reverse strand, counting down.
AAATAGGTAGGCAGTTGGTAGTAATTATAGAAGTATAGGTAGTTGGTAATTATAGTAGTAACTGTAGTAATAATAGGTAGTAGTATTAGCAGTAGATGGTTCGAAATAATCTAGTTGGCAATAGTAGGTAGATGGTGATACGAGGTTATGTTGGTAGTTGGTAGTAATAAAAATTTGATAGTACAATATTAATAGGTAGTTTGTAGCAGTAATAGGTAGCTGGTAGTAATAGGCAGTTTGTAGTAGTAATAGTAGTAATAAGAAGTTGGTAGTAACTGTTGTGGTAATAGGTAGCTGGTAGTAATTGTAGAAATAGGTAGTTGCCAGTAATTGTAATAGGTAATAATTGTAATAATAGGCAGTTTGTAGTAATAGGTAATTGATAGAAGTAATAAGCAGTTTGTGGTAGCAACTTGTAGTTGATGTTAGTACGTCGTTGGTAGTAGTAATAGGAAGCTGGTATTGTAACGCGTAGTAGCAGATAGTGGTAGTAATAGGCAGTTTGTGGTAGTAGTATTAGATAGTTGGTATTAGTAGGTAGTTGTTGGTAGTAGTAGTAACAGGTAGTAGTAGTAGTAGTTAGTAATAGAAGTAGCTTGTAGTTGGTAGTTGTAGTAGTAGTAGTAGCAGTAGTAGTCGAATGTAGTTGGTAGTAGCAGTATGTAATTGGTAGTGGTTGTAGTAATATTCAGTTGGTAGTAGTTACTTGATAGTGGTAGCAGGTACTTGTTAGTGGTAGTAGCACTAATGGTATTGGTAGTGGTAGCACCGTCATTAATAGTATTGGCAGTAGAAGTAGCATTAATACTACCAGTAGTTAGTTCGTAATGCGCTGGGGGGGGGGGTATGCCAGATTACGCTGAAATCGGCAGATAAAGAAATAAAAATTATTAGGAAATGCCTGAAATCCCCAAAAGATACGTTGTTAGGGATTTTCTATGCTGATACGGCGGCCGGGGGAAGGGGGAAGGGGGAGGGGGTGGACAAGCGTGCCATCTAGAGTCCCTATACGGGTCGGAAGACTGTGTACTCAAAACCTTAGCAGTACATCCTAATACTATCAAGGCGCTAAGGTTTGTGGGAAAGAGTAGAGTGAAGAACGTAGTGGTTATAACAAGGAAGCAAGAAATGAAAGAATGGAGAGGAGTCTTAGCAAATTCTATGGATGGAGCGAGGTTACAGGAACATCATCAAGTACCTCAAGTTCATAGATGGACGTCGACTGGGACAGGTTGCTTAGAGGTGCCGTGTACATCGATGCTATAAAAGTCAAACATAACCTGATGCCAACCAAGGTACGGAAGTCCAAGAGTGGAAGACCGATAATCACAATCTGTGAGGGTTGTGGACAGAGGGAATCTCTGGGGCATCTGCTCCAGGTATGTCCTCGCTCGCATGGTCAACGAGTGCGTAGGCATGATGAGGTGGTTGATGCGATAGCAGCTGATTGCATGAATAAACATGCTGTGGTTAAAGAGCCACATATTCCAACGGCAGCCGGAAAGAGAAGCCTGACTTGCTTATTTGCAACTTTGAAAAAAGGAAGGTTTTCATATTAGATGTGAAGGTTGCCAGTGACTCTCAGATCCCATCAATGAACGATCAATACCAGCAGAAAGCCACCTATGATATGCGCCAAATTAGGGAGTGGGTCGCTAGTTGGGCTACCCATCAGATACACATGTAGAACGAGCAGCAGGACGTTGCTGGGACGTGAATCATCATCGACGTCCGGCCCATAAATCCCAGAGGAATCGAACTGGGCGTTATCATTATTACCTGGAGAAGTGCGATGTACCCTAAGACATTTAACATTCTCAACAAAGAACTGATAACCAGTAGCTTCAAAATTGAGGTATATGTGGTTAAAGCATTGGAAGGCTCATTATCCAGTGGAAAATGCATAACCTGGGGGAGGGGGTATAGAGCTGCGTAACTTCCCATATTGGTTAGCATTGGAAGAAAAGAGTGAATATCACTTGGAGGAGTGCAAACTGCTCGTGATCAAGGACAACATCTAGGAAAGCCGTACCCAACAACTTAAGGCTTCCCATCACGGCAAACAGAAAAAAAAAATAAAAAATAAAAAAAAATCATAGATGGTGGTAGTGGCAGATAGTTGGTAGTAGTCTTTGGTTGTATGTCTTAGAAGGCAGTGTGTATCGAAAGTAGTAGGTAGAAGTAGTATTAGAATGTGATTAGTAGAAGTATTATTAGGTAACTGATTGTAAAAGAAATAGTAGTAATAGCAATATTGGCAGTGGTAGTAGCAGTAGTAGTAATAGTAATTAGTTGGTAGTAGCAGTCATATTATTAGTGCAGAAGAGTATGTCTTCTCTTATCTATCTCATGTATTCTTTATCTTGCTTATCGTCTTCTCGTCCCTTAAACGAATTCTCATTTCAATTTAGGGTGACAAACAACGCCATGTATAAAGTCTGTGTCTCGTGCATCATTGTTTATGAGATGCAGAGTTTCTTCCTATGATAAAGTGAATATTTATACAATGCAAATCCGGAGAAAATCTCAATAATATTGTAAATTTATTCCAACAAATTGTAATGACTTTCACCCAAGAAATATTTCTCCGTTTATGACTCCGAACTTGAAGACAAATCTGCAGTTTTGCAGAATAAGCTTCATCAAGTCCTAACAAAGCTTTACACATGAAAGTTTATTTTAGAACGTGTGTCTTGGTTTTCCTGCTTGTCAGAAATAAGACATTCCATTACACTCCAAAATACACTCAAACACTGAAAGGAAGCCTTCTTAAAATTATAGAAAAATAAATATTTTATTTGCCTTGTTATTAACACTAAAAATATTATAAATCATTATAACCGTAATCGCCTTAATGATGATCATAATCGTGATAATTTCATTATTCTATTTTGCATAGTTATATATAAATTCGAATATCGGAGCTAATCACTGAAGTGTCATAATCCAGATTATTATTATTATAATCAAGGGGGAAGCGCTAAACCCGGAGGATTATACAGCGCCTGGGGGGGGGATATGTGGAAGGCATTCAGGCTTAATTCGGGGAACTGGAGCACAGATCCAATTCTCTAAATCAAGAGCCCCTCACCAACATCAAGGAACCTTCCTTGAGGGGTCATAATCCAGAGAGAAACACCACCTTCCTCTCTCTCACCTCTCACTCCTCCTTACTTAATATCTATTAAGAACTTTGACATAGGAGCGAACATTGCGTAGGTGACAGCTTATCACGAGAGTTCAGAAAAAAATCATGGCCTTTATTTCCCCACTTTCTTGAATATCTTGAATAAAGATAATATATAACTTTTGAATTTCGGAGGGTCATTTGAATTTTGATATCCGCGAGCTTCTGGCAAAACAGCTTAGTGAGAAACGGCAGATTTGGTATAAAAATATTTTATCCTCTTCTGAGGTGATACTCACATGAATTTAATAATTTATCTTCAAAATAATTACACACAATTATAACATAAAAAATCTGGGGTTATATTTGTGAACAGCTGTCTGAAATACTCTCTGAAGTTCTTTGAATAAAAAGTCCGATTGCCTTTCATACACAGTAAAATTAAAATAATACAATATATCCGAATTTTAGAAAGGTGCGATGCATCTGCCAGTCCACCACAGGATTGGAGCCTCCACTAGCCACCATTATGAATAATATATCTGCAGAAAGTTTGTACTTACGACGCTATTATCATACTTGTTGGGAAACTTGAGTTCTCCAGCGGCGGCGAGAGACTGGACCAAGTTTGTGAACGGTGAAGAGTTAAATACAAAAGATGAAACCTGGGTGTAAGGTCCTCGTAGAGTTGCGGGAATTTTCAATTATGTCACTAGCAGTTATCTTGAACAGTAACTCCCAGTTACCTTTGAACACATTATCATTAATAGTAAGGCCGAGTTGCTGCGATATTAAGAGAAGTTAATTTCCATCTCACATCTCGGACAACATAACTACAGTCTCTCAAACTCTTTCTTTACGTATAATCTTCTGTAAGGAGAACTTCCCCTCTTATCAGCCTATTTTTTTCATAGGTACGTAAAGTAAAGACTTGCCGTGAAGATGGACGGTCCGCGAAGTAATAATTTTAAATTTAACTAGAAAGGTGAAATCCTCTGGATCATTAGCTGGTAAGTCCGGCTGAGGAGTCAGTGAATGCAAACATATACATTAAATAACATATATTTAATATTCTGTGAATATAAAACAACTGTGGTTCTTTGATCCACTAAATCTCTGTTCTCTCTTATATTCGGGCAAAAACCTTACAGAAACAAAAATAATTTTGGTAAACTGTTAAGAAAAACACTGAAATTATTTAACATATGTAAGTAAGTTTATTCAGGTATACACAAATACAGTTACATAGAATTATCATACATAGCAGCGTATGTGTAGAGAACCTGGGATAACCCAAAAAAGTCAGAGTGACTTATTTCCATTGGGGTCCTTTTACCTTATTATAATATAAAGGTTATAATATTTTCTTATTATTCTATAATGAAGATAACATCTTACAATCATATTATTAGTAGACTTATTAACAATAAAGAAAAGGCATGAAAGATGTATAGTGAAAAACTAATAAGTAGATAAATATGCTATATATCACTATGAAGCACCAATAAATGAAATCGAGTATTTAAAAACGACCTTGCGGCCAGATTTTTAATTAAAAAAATTGAAAACTTTAAAACAGATAATGTGAATAAATGTATAATTCGATAGGGAATCAAGTCCTCTACCACCCTAACTACATTTCAGTGACCTGTATACATCTTGCCCGCCAAGAGGTGAGGCAGCACAACGCGCCGTGCACATGAGCTATGTACAGGCATAATTTAGTAAATAGTGTGATCTCTAGACATGCTGCAGTGTCTCAGGGACCTCCATGGACCTCCAGGGACCACTGCCGAATTATCCTCTGAATGTACACGCATATTTAACATCCACTCTCCACAAACCTACGTACATGTAAATATGAGTACTCAATGTGCATATAAAGGACATAAATATTTATTAACTCTAGATGAATTAATGTCGGCTTCACATTAGTACGCTAACGATTTGAACAAATATATGAATAATAAAAGGGGAATAATATATATGTATATTTGAAGAATGTTGGAAGTATCGTATTTTAATATTTATGAGCCGGTAATGTACACTCATAATACTCTTATCTAACAGATTTTATACATTTCCCACTATATAAAGATAGTGTATGGTTACCAGCTTTAGTGAGGAAAGAGATTCTTTGTGTATAGATATATGGCAAATTTCTGTCCAAAATAACATCTTAAGGTATGAATATGAATTACAGACTTTGTAATGAGGTTGGGTCGCATGCGATATGTTTACGAAAAATTTTCTCACGTTCTTTAAGATTCATGACAGAACACATGTCAAGGCAGGTCAATAAATGGTTGCAAGAGAACAATGTCAGTGTCATCCAGCGGTCAGGGGAGATCAATGACTTGACTTCCATCAAAAATTGCTGGGACGAAATGAAAGCAAAGCTCCGAGGAGATAACAAATATAATCCGGAATCAAGAAATGAACTCGACTTACTTTAAAGAAAAAAAAAGCATTCCGATTCGATGCTTAACTGCATAAACTTAGTAATCAAATCACATGATATGACCAAATTAAAGAAAATGTAAAATTGTTTTTCTTACCCTTTATCCAGTGTTAATAGAAATTCCTTTGGTATTTGGTAGTGCTCCAACATTATTTACGGAGCCCAGCATTATTTACGAAATCTGAATTACCATGTACTGCAATTGTAGTATGTATTACAACAACTGTGTGGAGATTTACCACTATAAACTTGAAGGGGGTAAGTTACTGGTAAGGGATATTACTGTGTAACAAACAGAGATATTACGTAGGAAGCCTGGATTGTATGTGGGTGTGTTGCTATGTTTATGCAGTATTTGTTGGTACATATTAATATAGCATGCGTATGGATATATTCAGTTTGATACAATGCGTTGCTAGATATACAGTGTTGATGTATAATGATATAGTTTATGTTTCTATAAACTGATATACTGTATGTTGCTGTAAATTGATATAGTACATGTTGCTATAAATTGATATAATGTATGTTACGATACAATGAATATTAAGGATGAACTTATGAGGGAATTGCCTGTAAACGCAACATGATGTATGGATACAATGCAATTCATGTAAGCAATATCGATGAATGCAGTATTATATGTAAATGATATATCATATTCAGATAAAATAATATTCGTATGTGCTATATTATTCAGGTATGTAGTATTCGTTTCTGCAATATTATGCATTTTTATGCAACATGCATGCAGTAGTAAACATGCATGTAGATAAATGGCTCAGAGAACCGACAAGTTGATAAATTAGACACATGTGCAACACTTGGGTATCTTTACTGAGGAAACGTTTCGCCACACAATGACTTCATCAGTTCATACAAAGGAGAATGGTGAAGAACAGGAGTAGTTTGAGGTAATCAGTCCCCTTAGCCTTGAGTCAATGTAATCAGTCCATCAATCTTGAAAAGAATACAGTATATGTATGTATAATGTTCACCAAGACCGGGGTCCTGGCACGGATCTAAATCTTGCGATGATCCGTCTCTGGCTCCCGTAGGAGAATGGATTCCGTAGAACTTTGTCTCTAAACTATTCTTTGATTTCAGCGTCATTCAGAAGCTTCTTTTCAAATAAGCATACTTGTGATTTTCTGAAGTAGATGGCGTGGCCGAGCGGTCTAAGGCGCTGGTTTAAGGCACCAGTCTCTTCGGAGGCGTGGGTTCGAGTCCCACCGCCATCATAAGTTTCTAATTTTTGTGACGACCTTCTCTGGTCTTGATGATGACAAAGCTGTTTCATATCGGGTAAAATCAAGAGATATAATACCAAAAACTAAATAAAGTTCAAATAGTTAATTACATTTACTTCTTACAATCGCTTTCTGTCAGATCTACACTTTCATGCAGTTATTAATATCTAGTACTTCTACTTAATCTTATCACTTTGATCTTTAATAAATTTTCAGCTTCCTTCTTTTACACATCAAAATTCAAAAAACTATAATTATGCATTCTGAATCTTCCAGTTGTACTTCATATGCTAACAGTAACTAACAACTTACACTCTGTTACAAATTTAGTTTAGTTGAGGACCATACCTGTCCCTAGCACAATATAATACATCTTTTATCTCCCACAACTGCACTAAACAACTCTCTTTCATATAAATCCTAACCGGAAATTCATTCGTATATAACTCTTTAGAGCATTCATCCATTGCAAAGTATCTTGGATAACTTGGAAGCTAGATTAAAAAAATATGAACAAGAATGGCTGAGTGTGACAAGGACCTCCTAATCCTATTGATTTTAATGTGTTTTTCTTATTTCAAAATTTATGGGAAAAATTAAATAGAAAAAACGAGAACATATTTTTATTATATATTATGATGTCTCTTCGCGGCTGAAGGCATTTCCCATATTTTTGTGCCAAGTTAGCCTACTGCAGAGTTTCTTCATTGTAAACCATACCACGGGTGGGGATAGAACCCGTGATCAGAGAGTCTCAAAAGTCCAGACCGTCGCGTTAGCCACTGTCCATAAATAATTGGTTGAACTTCCCTGTCAACTACTCAAACTGAAGGCTGCGTGTCACCTGCTCCCAGTGCACATATACTGAGATATACCAAGAACACGTTACTTCCGTTAGATAATTTTAGATTACTGTTCATTAATGAGTTTCATTGCAAATATATGATGCAATCAATTCGTTCTCTTTTCAAATCTTCTCCCTCTGTCTGCAGTTTTATTTCCTAACTTATCATTCACATTTTAATCACAATTCTGGCACACAATGTACTTAGCATTCTTATCAGATTTTCCCAATAAAATTTTTATATTCTTTTATGTCCCCTTATCACTTATACAAAGTGACTAAACTTGCTCTCTTCAAATCTTTCGACACCTCCCATAGCTTTATACAGTCAATGAGAAAATGCAGAAGCCATACCAACAATTATTCTACCGTATATCTATTATTGTTTCTTTTAACATTCATTCTTTAACTGCATCACTCGCATCATATTTAATAGATTTCTTGTTATTAAACGTTTTCGTGTTGTCCTGGTTGCTATTTAATGGTATTTGGGTTTAACACTGTTTTCACTCTTATAGCTACTACTGTTCAAAAAATTTTTATTGCTGTTGTGATTGGTGTTATTTATAACTTGTAATTATTACAAAATGACTTTAGCGAAATTTTCATAGCATGTAAATGAAGCGTATATAAATACTATACAATATCAGTTGGGTGTAATTCAACATTATGTTAATCATATTTATTCTATTGCTTGTTTGAGTAAATGTTGAAGGTTATATTTGTGAATTAAAATTGTTTCAGACATGCACTCATTAATTAATTTTCAGCACTGTGGACATCAACGATAATGTTAATTATGGAAAAATCGCTGCAGGTTTTCTTCATTCATGAAGCTCCTTACTTCTTATACTGTTATGTACATTAGGTTTGAATTTGTGATTGAACGTACGTTCATACGAACGTGCGCTCGCGAATGTGTGTGTGTGTGTGTGTGTGTGTGTGTGTGTGTGTGTGTGTGTGTGTATGTATGTGAAGTGTGACTGAGTTTTACACACATACGTATGAAGAATTCATTGCTGTAATGACTGGAGAATCATATACCTTGTAGGTTTGTTTTTCTATTATATGCACACACACGCACGCACGCGCGAACACACGCACACACACACGCACACACACACACACACACACACACACACACACACACACACACACACACACACACACACACACACACACACACACACACGGGCGAGTACATACAGAACCACAATCCACACTTACAGCCCCCACCCCACACTATGCTAAAGAATCCCATAGCACACTGCCAGGGCCCCCACCCCAACTCCCCAGAACACAGTGTTGGAGAGGAAACTGAAGGTATGGTACACCAACGTTGCTGGAATAACGAATAAGTGGGAGGAATGGCACGAAAGAGTCAAAGAGGCATCAACGGACATCATAGCTCACAGAAACCAAGTTCACAGGAATGATAACAGATGCCATCTTTCCAACAGGATATCAGATCCTGAGGAAAGACAAGAGGGAACAGGGGAGGGGGTGGAGGAGTGGCACTGCTTTTCAAAAACCGATGGGATTTTGATGAACTGGAGAGAGGAGACAGAGGAGAAGCAACAGACTACATAATAGGAACACTTCAGTCTGGAGGTCCCATGGTGGTAATCGCAGTGATGTATAACCCACCACACAACAGCAAGAGGGCAAGGCAAGAGTATGATGAGAGTAATAGAGCGATGGTTGACACACTAGCTGAAGTGGCCAGAAGGGCTCATGAAAGCATGGCAAAGCTGCTGATTATGGGTAACTTCACCCACAAGGAAATCGACTGGGAGAACCTGGAGCCACATGGAGGCCCAGAAACGTGGAGGGCTAAGATGATGGAGGTAGTACTGGAAAACCTCATGTACCAACACGTGAAGGATATTACCAGAGAGAAAGAAAAGGATGAACCAGCAAGACTGGACCTAGCATCACCTTGAGTAGTGCAGATATTGAGGACATCACATACGAAAGACCCCTTGGGGCCAATGATCACGTGGATCTGAGTTTCGAGTACATAATAGAGTTACAATTGGAGAGGGAAGCAGGAAGGGCTGGACGAATGAAGCCAAACTACAAGAGAGGGACTACACAGAAATAAAGAATTTCCTGCACAGGGTTCAGTGAGACAGGGAACTGGCAGGAAAGTCAGTAAACGAGATGACGGAATATGTGACAACAATATGCAAGGACGCTGAGGAGAGGTTTGTACCCATGGGCAACAGAAATAACGAGAAAGCCAGGATGAGCCCTTGATTCCCCTAAAGGTGTACAGAGGCCAAAACCAAGTGTGCTAGACAATGGGGGAAGTAAAGCAGGCAAAGAACCCAGGAGGATAAGGAGAGAAGTCGTAGAGCCAGAAATGAATATGCACAGGTAAGAAGGGAGACCCAACGACAATACGAAAATGACATAGCAGCAAAAGCCAAATCTGACCCGAAGCTGAATATCAAAATGGTATACAATACCGACATGTTGGTAGGTAAGACACATAAGCAACATTTAGGCAACTTTATTCCGAAACGTTTCGCCTACACAGTAGGCTTCTTCAGTCGAGTACAAAAAGTAGGCAGGAGCAGTAGAGATGTGAAGACGATGTAATCAGTCCATCACCCTTGAAGTTGTAGATTTGAGGTTGGCAGTCCCTCAGCCTGGAGAAGTTCTGTTCCAAAGTCTGGAACTAAATGAAGATCAAGCGACAGTGTTGAGACTTAAATATTATCCGAAGGAGAGGTGCAAAGTAGTAGTAGTGAGAATGTAGCCACTGTACTCGACTGAAGAAGCCTACTGTGTAGGCGAAACGTTTCGGAAAAAAAATTGCCTAAATTTTGCCGTGTGTGTCTTACCTACTGACCCGAAGCTGTTGTACAGCCACATCAGGAGGAAAACAACAGTCAAGGACCAGATAATCAGGCTGAGGAAGGAAGGAGACGAGATCACAATACACGACCACGAAGTATGTGAAGAGTTCAACTTGAGATTCAAAGTAGTGTTCACAGAGGAGACAGAAAGGACTCCAGAAAGACTTAAAGGTGGGGTACACTATCAAGTGTTGGACACAATACATACAACCGAGGAAGAAGTGAAGAGGCTGCTAAGCGAGCTAGGTACCTCAAAGGCGATGAGCCCTGATAACATCTCTCCATGGGGCCTGAGAGAGGGAGCAGGGGTGCTAAATGTACCCCAAGCAACAATCTTCGACACATCTATTGAAACAGGGCGACTACCTGAGATGTGGAAGACGGCAAATGTAGTCCCAAATTTTAAAAATGAGACAGACACGAAGCATTAAACTACAGACCAGTATCACTGACATTTATAGTATGCAAAGTCATGGAGAATATTATCAGGAGAAGAGTGGTGGAGCACCTGGAAAGGAATAGCTTATCAACGACAGCCAGCACGGTTTCGGGGACGGGAAATCCTGTGTCACAAATCTACTCGAGTTCTATGACTGGGTGGGAGCAGTAAGACAAAAGAGAGGGGGGTGGATAGATTAGTGCAAAAGCTTGAGAACCAGGCAGGGATAACAAGGAAGGCACTGTAGTGGATCAGGGAATACATGTCAGGAAGACAACAGCTAGTCACGGAACGTGGCGAGGTGTCCGAGTGGACGCCTGTGATAAGCGGGGTTCCACAGGAGTCAGTCCTAGGACCGGTACTGTTTCTGGTACTTGTGAACGACATGACGGAAGAAATAGACTCCGAAGAGCCCCTGTTTGCAGATGTGAAGCCAATGAGAACCAAGACGAAGCAGAACTACAAAGGACCAAGCAGAACTACAAAGGTATCTTGACAGGCTGCAGGCCTTATCCAGCAACTGACTCGTGGAGTTCAACCCCACCAAGTGCAAAGTCATGAAGATTCGGGAAGAGCAAAGATGACCACAGACGGAGTACAGTCTAGGGGGCCAGAGACTACACACCTGACTCAAGGAAAAGTATCTTGGGAAGAGTATATCACAGGGGACATCTGAGGCGCATATCAATCAAATAATTGCTGCAGCTTACGGGCGCCTAACAAACCTAAGAATAACATTCCGACATCTCAATAAGGAATCGTTCAGGACCCTGTACACTGTATATCAGGCCTATATTGGAGTATGCAGCACCAGTTTGGAACCCACACCTAGCCAAGCACATAAGGAGATTACAAAAAGTGCAAAGGTTTGCAACAAGACTAATCCGGGAGCTAAGGGGCATGTCCTACGAGGAGAGGTTCAAGGAAATCAACCTGACGACACTGGAGGACAGGAGAGGGGGCATATGATAACGACATATAAAATACTGAGATGAATTGACAAGGTGAACAGAGACGGGATGTTCCAGAGATGGGGCACAGTAACAAGCGGTCACAATTGGAAGTTGAAGACTCAGATGAATCAAGAGGGATGTTAGGAAGTACTCCTCAGTCATAGAGTTGCCAGAAAGTGGAATAGTCTGGGAAGTAATGTAGTGGAGTCAGGATCCAGGCATAGCTTTAAGAAGAGGTATGATAAAGCTCATGGAGCAGGAAGTGACCTAATGGCGGCCAATGAAGAGGCGTGGCCAGGAGCTGTGATTCGACCCCTGCAACCACAACTAGGTGACTACACACACAGTGGAGGGAGCATCCATACATAGCTTTAAAGAGAGGCATGACAAGGTTCTAAGAGAAGTGAGGCAGTAGACCCAGTAGCGACCAGCAAAGAGGTGGGACCAGGAGACGCGACTCAACCCCTGCAACCACAGATAGGTGAGTGCGCACGCACACACACCCTTCCTGCCCATGTTCCCTTCACCCCCACACACAGAGCCTTAAATAACATGTCAGTATAGATGACATGCATAGTATGTAAGGTAATGGAAAACGTAATGGAAAGAATAGTCGTGAAACACCCGGTGAGAGATGATTTCATAAAAAAAAAAATCAGTACCAGGATACAGGCAGAGACGCACATCAGCCAAATAATCTCTGCAGCAAATGCGCGTTCAGCAATCTCAGGAATCTCAATACAGTCACTTACAACACAATATACGACATGTGTGAGGCCTGTTATGGAGTATGCAGCACCAGCATGGAACCCACTCCAGAAAAAAACGTGTCAAGAAACTGGAGGAAGTCCAGAGGTCTGGAACGATAGTAATCCCGAAGCTAGAGGACTGGCACAATAAGAAGAAACTAATGGAAATAACTCTGATGTCTTAGAGGGTAGAAGAACAACTGAAGACATTTTAAGAACATGTAAAATGCTCCGTGAACTTGACAGAGTGAAGAGAGAGAGACTGTTCGAAAAGCGAAAACAGGTACACGAGGGCACAGTTCAACGTTAAAAGACACTTGCAAGCACTGGAATGTCAGGATGTATTTTTATCAGTACCAGAGTGGTCAGGAAGCGGAATGAGTTTGAACAACGTTGTGATAAAGGCAGGATCATAAAATTGAGACTCGACTACTGCAATCACAAACAGGTGAGCACACAAAGGTATTTCTCGGAAGCAGTGAGGCATGACCACCTGCCTCATTGGAGACCAGGGAACGAATCCCTTTTGGAGACTTTTGGATTCAGGAGCAGTATCTTCATTCTTCAAACACAGTTCAATGATCACGTTCGCACACGTACACACACGGACTCACACGGTCGCGAGTTCAAGCGCGCGCACACACACACACACACACACACACACACACACACACACACACACACACACACACACACACACACACAAAGCAGCCATCACATTCATAACATGCGATGCAAAATGTGACATGTTAGTATTTATCGATGGGTGAGGAGAGCGCTGGAAGACCTTTGATTGCCAGGGAAACTAAGAAAAATTCTCCAGACGCGGGTGTTAGACACATGATGACTCGTTGAACAGAGCTTTGGGCCATCTGATCGAGGAATTTCCAAGGCTTACCAGTTCACTGCATTCAAAATAAAGAATCAAAGGATGAGACGTGTGTAGGCGAGTGTGAACTCCTACAAATTGCATGTTCCTCCATCGTGATATAGAGTTATTACGACACAGCCGGGGGAGTTACGAATATGACAATACTAGAAGGCATTCTGATATATGTCGGACATGCCAGGTAAATATATGTTTTATGTATGTTAATAACAAGCAAAGGAAAATGATGGCTTTGACCTCTGCGACCATCTGTGAAATCTACTTCACATCTAGAGGTAAGACTCAGATCAATACACACCTCTGTTGCTAAGCAAAATGAATACACATTCTGCAATGCAAGTATAGCAACCCACTGTCAGACATGTATTTATAAACTTTTTTTTTCTGAAACTAGCTATAATAGTATTCTTTCAGCCAACAATTACTACCTGTATTAAGCCAAACATGTACAGTAAAAGGACACAAGTGCAACTAATGTGATATTTTGTGGCAACGATTCGCTCTCCAGGAGCTTTGTCAAGCCGTTACGCACTTGTGTCCTTTTACTTGACATATTGTCGGTAATTCTACCAAAATATATACAAGTAAAAACATGTAAACAATCGCTAGCAATGAAAGTCAAAAAACTGTATTCCCTGAAGAGCAGTTACGCACAATATATATTAATCAATTGTTTGGAAAAAATAAACATTGGTTATAAATTTGCATATTGAAATAATTCATTAAAACAGAGTGAGGAAACCTCTGAAAGTATATAATTGGTCTAATGAAAATCAGAAGTATAAAAAAAAATGTATCAAGTCTGCAAATCTTGTTTAGTCTCTTTCTTTAAAAATAAATGGAACTACTACAGATCTTTGTCATCAGGAGGGAACTAAGTAATATTATCCAAGAAGTCCCTGATTACATAATATATAAACACCAAGAGGAGTTAATCTCTCATTGTGTATATACACTCAAGATTTTGCGTTAATTGCTCTTTAGGGGATTAAAGTTCGTTTATTTAGTGATGTGTAAGTGATATGCAAGTTTAATGTCCCTCGTACAGCCAACAGGTTTTAAAGCTAATGAGTTGTTAAATGATGATGATGATGCAAAGGAGGCAGTAATATTTTTGCGTCGGGAGGACGGGAAAAGAATTTGTAGGAGTAGAGAAGAGACAGAAGTGAATGTGCGGGGGGGGGGGTGTATGAGGAGGGGGGGTCAAGAAGTTTTGTCAGACACGATTATGATTGAGATGCTGAGGGCAGTTAGGGATATGGTTTTGGAATGGGTGATGTGTTTGTTCAGTATGTGCATGAAAAGGAAATGGAGGCTAGAGAAAGGCAGGAAGATTTATAAGGGTAATATGCATGTTGAATATTCCAGTTACGGTGTGCGGAAAAGTTATTACTACGAAGATACTTCCCACTGAGAGCGGAAAAACTATCTAGTACATGTCGGTATTAACACTGCCTATAGAAGTAGTGTTATTAGTGAGTTCAGGAGAGCAAGTACGATTTAGGAAAGATCGAGGATGCGTAGACCTAGTGTTGCAAGGAAAAAAAGTGATTTATGGATATATAAAAGTTATATGAAGTAGCGGATAGTGCGTAATGCAGCAAGTGTAAATGTGTGGAATATATAAGCTACTAAAATTAACAGAAATTTTAAATATTAAACTAGGCTCAGGTTAGGGTCGGCAGTAGGGAAGGGGAATATTTTCCAGTAAATTTATTACTTAAACAGGGATGCATCATGTCAACATTATGTTCAATATTTTCAGTAACGGGTATGTAAAACAAATGAATGCTAGAGTGTTGGTAAGAACAATGGTATTGCAAGATAATGAACCTGATATGAAGTGAGAATTGCCAAGATTAGTAGAGAGGAGGAGACTTATCGGAATATAGGCCGAGGAAAGGCACTGTAAACATTGGTTTATTTTTGACGTGTTTATTAGTGAAGGAATGTACCAGAGTCTACTACTAACACTTCACAGATGCGAGGCATTACTTGTAAACGTTCCACTTAAGATAAAGCTAGAAGTGGAGATATCATATTTGTGTAAAATGTATTTCGTGAATATTATGCAAATTAGGAGGACAGTAATCAGGAAAGGGTTTGAGGTTACAGCAAGCATAATTCAAAAGTGTGGAGGAGGGGATGTTGAGGTGGTGTGACTATTTGGAAAAGAATGGAGCAGAACAGGGTGAGAATGAGGGTGTTTAAATCCATGGTGAAGGAAAAGAGGCACTGGAGTTATTCCAAGAAGAACAAGGAGGGCGGTGTTGGAAGTACTAAATAACACAGGTTTGTGATCGTGTTTGATCAGAGTGAGGGGAGCCAGTTGATTGTCAGGATCTGACATGCTGTTGAAGTGTGAACAGTATACATTTACGGAAGAATTCTGGAAAACCGGTTAGAGGGAATTGAGTCCTGGAGGAGGAAGCACAGCGTCTGCTAAAAAGAGCTATGATGTAGCTTATCGGAGGGTCATCTAGATCGTGATGTCTGCACACATCTAGCACGACATCTATTGATTGAATTATAGTGACTGCACTTCATTTTTATAGGTACACCCTACGTTGGTAGGAGACAGTAAATATTATTTAAAAAATAATCATCCAACCCTGATTAGCTGGGCAATGGTGCCTGTGAGGGACTGCAGGTTACGTGAGCAACCCGTGTGACCAATTCAATTAAAGCAATCTAAGAAATTATTGACCATTTTCCCGTAAGGAAACAAATGCTGTTTGTGAAAAAAATACTGTTTTAAAGGCCTGTTCTGGAGCCAAAAGGGGTTGACCTGGTACTGGCCCTAACTTGAAATTATTTAGATGCAGTTGTGCAAATACAGTAACTACTCAGTCAAATCAATACTAATAAGGGCATTTGAATTAAAACAGCGTTAAAGGAATGTCTGCTCGGTCCTCTGTTTAGGCTCGTTCTCGCCCTCAGACAGTGTACGACGGAATATTCAGTGTACGTAGCATAATGCTCAATTCCAAGGTCTCTCAAATGCAAATTAGTCGGTCTGGGTTCAACCCTGTGATCATCGGCCTGGACAAAATTTGATGACACCACCTCTATCTTCACAGCCCCAATCTCCAGAGCCTGGGAACCGTCTCACTGAAGGCCTGTCTAAAACAGAATAGCATAATCTGTTGAATGAGAGGAGGAAAAGGGCATAAGACAGGCTTGTGCCAGTGGTCCGTCTAAAGCAGAATGACAATCTGTCGAACTGTCTGATGAGAGAGGGAGGAAACGGGCGTTTCGCCAAGGTTAATTACCATTTCCACCCGCCGTGAAACACTTATCCTGGTCTCGTTCTTAACTAGCCTTCAGCAGTTCTTATTGCAGTGAGCGAGCGAGGCCACTCACTGAAAATTCTTCTTTAAAAACCCAAATAAATATTCAAGCGCTTAAAGAAAGCACTTTAACATTACAACAGATTTAACCTCTGCAAGCGTAATATACAGCCGTCGAGGGCATACATATCGTATCTACTTCAAAATATATTTTTCTCTCCTTGTTTGCTGCTCTTATATGTTGCAAAACATTAGCACCGTAAGTCACGTTCAATAACGAGGTGTTTACATCATCCAGATGACACCACTTATCATAAATATAGAAAACGTCTAAAATCTCCCGCAATTTAAAGGGATAAAACACATTATTTTTATTCTTCGCGGTCTATTGTCATGACCTCCTGTCAAGAAGTGGGGGTCAACCCTATTTATCAAGCAGACATTTTTTTTCAGGTGGAGTGTTGATGCTATTTTCGCTTTTCAGTGTCATTACAGGAAGAGTGTAATGCTATAAATCACGAAAAATCAGTAATACGTCGTGATGTGAGGTGAATATTTACATAAAATACTCCAGATTTACTATATAATTTGTTCACAGAGAGCACGTTTTAAATTTATTATTGACATATAACCCATCACTAGATATGTAACTATTGTTAATTTTTAAACCTACTGCTAATGAAAATAGTTATATTTAGTCAGCAAAACGTTACATCGGCTCTCACCAGCGTTAAACGAAGTCTTTCTTTTACAGTGTATTTTACATATTCAATGAGGATTCTCGTTGAGATCTTTACGAGGGAATGAAGTGAGAAAGACCGAAATAAAGACAACATTGGAAGAAGCAAAGTATTGAGGTCAATTGTCCTCAATAGGAAGACCAATGCATATTATCAGTTCATAATTTTTGAGATAAAAAAAATAGACAAATGCTTGTTAAAATTTACGTTACGTTAATAAAACTAGTTTCATTGTTTTTTTTATAAATAAAAGATATTTGTTAATACATGGACATAGTGAGAACGATCAAAATTGGGATAAATATCCTAACGAAAGACCGAAGCAATAGATAGTTGACTTGTCGTAATATTACATTGTGTTTAATATACGAAGTGATGTCTCTACTTCTAGCATACACGACAAACAGCTCATGAAATCTTTAAAGAAAGTGAGGAAAAATGAGTGATAATATTACCTCTCTCAACGTAATCATTCCAATGCAACAGATGATAGTCTGCGCTTTGTGCTTTAAGAAATAGTGTTGTTAAATTATATAGTTTTTCCTTTTCATTTTCTTCCTCCATGTTCATATTTTTTTAGAACTCTTAACTCAAGGTCTCATCTGATTGGCTTCAAATTTTCAAAGCTTGTGTACGGTAATTAATGACAGAGTCCTGGAATAATTGGCATGTGCACGTTACCTATAACCAAAGTAGTTGAACCATTCCTGCATCTTGGAATGAGTCGGATAACTTCAAAAGCCTTCGGTGGCATGGCTTCAAACAGTAATAAAAGTTGTCTCTTAATTAGATGACAGCGGAGAATGAAATTCAAGTGTTTAGGTGCAGATTTACATATTTGCAAATTGTGTGTGTAGTGCGAATATTTTTTTATAATTCCCGCTAAATCACGTTCAATAAATTTCAGTTTAACTCTGTTGAACAGCTACAGATTTATTGGGTTATGCATCTCTCGGCCAGGGTAGTACCCATAAGTTTTGGTTTTGTGCAGCGAAAATTGATCGATATAGTAAAATAATTAAAAAACTACGAATTTTTGGAATCCGTGACATAACTGGAGAATGAATCATCTGATCGGCTTCAAATTTCCACCACTTAAGTGGTTTCCTGAACGAAAGTTCTTGTTATTGGTCGCTAGTCCTGTTTTATCAGTTTTTTTAAATAGTGATACTCAGTTATATGGAGAAACTAAAGGATTTTTCTTCTGATCGAATGAAAATATTTAATATGAGGCTGTTTGTATATTAATGATACCTCATAAGTTCAGTAGGAGTAGGTGCAAATTTGAAATTTTACAGAAATGGCTTAATATATTGAAATAGGTGAAATAAGGCCAATTATTGGAGAATTCCTTTCCTGTTCGGCGTGAAATTTTCAATGTTTGTGGACTTTATTAAAGGAAACCTTGGCACTCAATGTAATCAGTGTTCAATTCAATTTGCCACTTTAATTAAACTGTTTCAGTTGCTATGACCGGAGGATGCCTCCTCTCGACACATTCAAACCCAAGACATTGGGGGTATTTTAAGTGTATTATATATTGATTTTAGGCTATATGGGTGCCAATTTGTCAATTTTTCGCAAAGGAAAATTATTTTTCTTATAGGAAATGTGAAACAAAATATAAATAAAGAAAGAAAACAGAAAATGACATATCTAGGGCGTTTTTATTTATTTAATGGAAGGATTGCATTAAATTTGCATTTTTTACTGAAGGAACTGGGATATTAATTTCCATAATATAACTTGCGAATGCTTCTTTTAATTAGCTTCAAATTTTCAATGATGATATATTCAGTTGTATTGAAAACTTATGCCACCGCACTCTGCATTTTTCCAACAGCGAGTATTGAAGTAGAGTTGTACAAGATGCGGCTGCGTTTATCGCATCGTCCAGCGACCGAAATGTATGTAGTAATTATTATTATTATTATTATTATTAATTATTAGTTTTTATTTTACTTTTGGGGAACGCTAAATCAGCAGGCTCATTTAGTTCAAGGGAAATATGGGAAAAACAGCTTTGTGTGTTTGTGTGTGTTTGTGTGTGTTTGTGTGTGTGTGTGTGTGTGTGTGTGTGTGTGTGTGTGTGTGTGTGTGTGTGTGTGTGTGTGTGTGTATGTATACTCACCTATATGTAGTTACAGGTAACTAGATAAGCGATATTATATTACGGCCCAAAAATAAACTTAGCTATCAATTATTATTATTGTTAATTATTATTGTTATATTCATTATTATGCGTTAAAACCATAAGTATCATAAAGTACCTTTCGATGGAGATGGTAGCTCTAATATTTTCATGATGATCCTTCAAAGTGTCAGAAAATTCCCTTTTCAATGAAGAATCATTATAAGAGTTAATATTATGGCTCTTGAAAGTATTGGCTATGTTAGCCAGGTTTCGAAACCATCAGTATTTTAATGGCTTACATACTGTTCACGTTCATCGTTGTAATTTTCTCTGTTACTCTGTACTTACATTTGTCACGTGCCAATTAGAGCTTAAACTGCCAGGCTACTGTTCTGTATCTGCCTGAGTAATATCTTCAGTTCATCACTCTCGGAGTGGTAATAACGGAGCTCCTTGTGTAATTACTACAGTGCCTGCTGGAGCACCAACGATAAATCTCTCTGGCGGTGATTTCATACCAGATGAGCATTACAGCAGCTGTTCGTGTGGAATAAATTACAACGCTAATAAATCTTTGTAATTTCACTTCTGGTAAGTCGAAACACACTGAGCAATTGATATTTCATTTACATAATTGACCATCAAGATAATTTAGGCTTAAGAATTTTCTTACTGATGGGATGGCGGTGTCTCACCCTCGAAGCAGGATTTGATTCAAGATGAATGAGTTTCTGTTTATTATTTATATAGTTAATGAATAATGAGAAAATATCATACTTATTTCAAAACAGTACTGAACCTGCTTACAGTTAAGCTGGGTTATACGTACTAAAACACAAGTACACACACACACACACAGGTGATACTAGGTGAGTACAGGTCATGGAGCAGGAAGAGTGACCTAGTAACGGCCAGTGAAGAGGTGGGGCTAGGAGCTGTGACTCGACCCCTGCAATCGCATCTGAGTACAATTAGGTAAGTACATGCACACACAAATATGCACACACACAAACATGCACTTATGCACACACACACGCACAAATGCACAAAGAAGTCAGTAAACGAGATGGCGGAATGTGTGACAACAATATGCATGGAAGCTGAGGAGAGGTTTGTACCCAAGGGTAACAGAAATAACGAGAATGCCAGTATGAGCCTGTGGTTCACCCAGAGGTGTAGAGGAACCAAAACTAAGTGTGCTAGAGAATGGAAGAAGTATAAAAGGCAAAGGATCCAGGAAAATAAGGAGAGCAGTCGTAGAGCCAGAAATGAAACTGCACAGGTAAGAACATAAGAACATAAGAACATAAGAAAGGAGGAACACTGCAGCAGGCCTGTCGGCCCATACTAGGCAGGTCCTTTACAATTCATCCCACTAACAAACATTTGACCAACCCAATTTTCAATGCTACCCATGAAATAAACTCTGATGTGCAATCCCACTCAAATCCAACCCCTCCCACTCATGTACTTATCCAACCTAAATTTGAAACTACTCATAAGAGGCCTAACGACATTACGAAAATGTCATAAAAGCGAAAGCCAAATCTCACCCGTAGCTGTAGTACAGTCACATCAGGAGGAAAACAACAGTCAAGGACCAAGTAATCAGACTGAGGAAAGAGGAGAGATGACAAGACACGACCGTGAAGTATGCGAGAATCTCAACATGAGATTCAAAGAAGTGTTCACAGAGGAGACAGAAAGGCCTCCAGAAAGACAGAGGTGGGGTACACCATCAACTGTTGGACACAATACATACAATCGAGGAAGAAGTGAAGAGGCTGCTAAGCGAATTAGATACCTCAAAGGCGATGGGGCCGGATAACATTTCTCCATGGGTACTTAGAGAGGGAGCAGAGGCGCTACGTGTACCACTAGCAACAATCTTCAAGACATCTATCGAAACAGGGCAACTACCATAGGTATAGAAGACAGCAAATGTAGTCACAATTTTTAAAAAAGGAGACAAACACGAAGCATTAAGCTACAGGCCAGTGTCACTGACATGTATAGTATGCAAAGTCATGGAGAAGATTATCAGAAGAGTGGTGGAGCATCTAGAAAGGAATGAGCTATCAACGACAGCCAGCACTGTTTCGGGGACGGGAAATCATGTGTTACAAACCTACTGGAGTTCTATGACAGGGTGACAGCAGTAAGCCAAGAGAGAGAAGAGTGGGATAAAGTGCGTTTTCTAGGACTGCATGAAGGAGTTTGACACAGTTCCACACAAGAGATTAGCGCAAAAGCTGGAGGACCAGGCAGAGATAACAGGGAAAGCACTGCAATGGATCAGGGAATACCTGTCAGGAAGACAACAGTGAGTCATGGTACGTGGCGAGGTGTCAGAGTGGGCACCTCTGACGACCGGGGTTCCATAGGAGTCAGACCTAGGATCAGTGCTGTTTCTGGTATTTGTGAACATGACGGAAAGAATAGACTCCGAAGTGTCCATATTTGCAGATAATGTGAAGTTTATGAGAATTCAATCGGACGAGGACCAACCAGAGCTACAAAGGGATCATGACAGGCTGTAGACCTGGTCCAGCAACTGGCTGGAGTCATGAAGATTGGGGAAAGGCAAAGAAGACTGCAGACGGAGTACAGTCTATGGGGGCCAGAGACTACAAACCTAATTCAAGGAAAAGGATTTTGGGGTGAGTATAACACCGGGCACGTCTCCTGAGGCGGACATCAAAAACAATAACTGCTGCAGCATACGGGCACCTAACAAACCCAAGAACAGCAATCCGACATCTCAATAAGGAATAGTTCAGAACCCTGTACACCGTGTACGTTAGGCCTACATTAGAGTATGCAGCACCACGTAAGGAAACTAGAGAAAGTGCAAAGGTTTGCAACAAGACTAGTCCCAGAGCTAAGGGGCATGTCCTACGAGGAGAGGTTAAGGGAAATCGACTAGACACTGCGGGACAGAAGAGATAGGAGGGATATGATAATGACATGTAAATACTGAGAGGAATCGACGAGGTGGACAGAGAGAGGATGTTCCAGAGATGGGACACAGCAGCAAGGGGTCGCAGTTGGAAGTTGAAGATTCAGATGAATCACAGGAATGTTACGAAGTATTTCTTCAGTCACAGAGTTGTTAGAAAGTGGAATAGTCTGTGAAGTGATATAGTGGAGGCAGGATCCATACATAGCTATAATAAGAGGTATGATAAAGCTCATGGAGCAGGAAGAGTGATCTAGTAACGACCAGTGAAGAGGCGGGGCCAGGAGCTGTGACTCAACCCCTGCAACCACAATTAGGTGAGTACTACTAGTTTAATATTGTAGAACCTTTACGATAACCTTTCTCTGTTGACGTTTAGCATATGGTAATAAAACAATACACAAACAGGATCCCACTTTTTACTGTCCTCCTGGTGGATCTATTAGTGGGCTTTCGCGCTGGGTTTATTGAGCCCTTCGGTACATTGTTTATACCGACAGTAACTAAGTACCAATACTAACTCAAGCTTGTAATTGTTTTTTTTTCTAAGTCAGATATCACGTAATGGTGCCCCCAGCACTTTGTAAATGCCTTCCATTCAACGACACTCCTTCCATTAATAGTCACTTAGGCAATTTATTAGTTAATTAAGTTTCTACGTCAGTCAAGGGAATAAATGAAAACACTTTCTATAATTTTAAAAAGAATCTGGAGTACATTTTAAATAAGAGATTTATATTTTTTTTACAAAAGTTATCAATGCTGTTAGTGACTACAGGCTGGCAAATGCTTACTGTTGTATACGACTGTGTAGTTTTATATGAATAACATTATACTTAACTGTTTTTTGGGTAGATGATTACTACTCTCAGTGGCTTCGTATCGGTGGATGATAAAGATTTAATATATAAGGAAATTTTTGTCTGTGCCTCCGTAGGAGACTGTAGAATGGTGGCTCTCTTGCTTCTGGATGTATTGTGGAAGATAAGAACTGCATTCATGGTTTACATTTCATTGTAGCAACACAGAGTAACATAGCGGACACATATTACAAATAAAAAAGTCCGTGTGCCTTTACATTTGACTTTTCTAGATGATGTTAGGGACAGTCCTCTGAGCTGCTGTAGGAGGATATCCTCATCAGTTTTGTAGAAAGCAGATATCCTTTTCAGCTGCTGTAGGAAGCAAATAGTATCAACTGTTGCAGAATGCAAATATCATATTCAGCTATTGTTGGAATAAGATATGTTCCTCAACTGTTGCAATAAGGGAAATCAGATACAGTCCTTAGGTACTAGAAAAAGGAGACGCTCCTCTCAGCCTATGTAAATATTAGAGATACTCGTAAGTTCTAGGAATGAAAGATCGTCCTCAGCTGTTGTAGAAAGTAAAGAGAGCCCACAGTTATTGCAAGAAGTAGAGACCGTCCGTCAGGTATTATAGGACATAGAAAGCGGCCTCAGCTATTGCAGAAAGTAATGATCACCCTGAGGCATTGCAGGAAGGAGTGATCGTACTCTGGTCTTTTAGGAAGTTTGATATCCCACTCAGTAGTTGCAGAATGTAGACATCTTCCTCAGCAACTGTCGAAAGGTGTCGTCCCCTGGGTTGCTGTAGAAGATAAGGATCTGTAGTAACGGAGTTAGAACGTATAAATCCAGTTCACCTTGTAATACTGTTTTATTTATAGTTTCCTCTAACATACCACACCGTGTTTTACCCGCGATAATTTCCATGATGGGGACGCGTCATGCGACTGTGTGTGTGGACTCACACGAGGTGCAAATGTTTTTTTGAAAGAGCATGTCCTGATGCTGGTAAAAGGATACTGAACCAAAGAACTGGAGTTACTTTTGTCATACTTGCATCAAACATGATCATCTTCCACTCACCAGGCACTGTATGACCCGTACGTGATTAATGCTTCCCCATGAATATAGAAAAATCATCGAGCCTTTTCAGTATGTGAGTCTGAATATACATTATATCACATTTCTCAGAAAATTGCAATATTTTTCCGCCAACAAGTAGGACAGATAATGTATTTTTTTTTTATAGCATCGATATAACAGTAACTGAATTTCCTTAATATTCACTAACACGCTTTTTCACTCTGATCAATAAACTGATTTCGCTTTAAGACTTATGAAAATTATTCAAAGTCGAATAACCAGCTAGCATGCAAAATTTATGTCGAACGAATGTATAGAATGATTATTTTTTTTTTTTTGCCAGTGATGGAGATGGGGCTATTAATTAGCATCAAGCTAGTTCAACCTTCACTCTTGTGTTGTCGGTGAAGGCTGCGATTTGTCATGCTAGTATAGTGTTAGTGTTATATTTGCATGGGAAAAACTAACACAAGTTTTCGCATACGATGGCTAGATATTCTATACCAGTCTTATAGTGGAGGTATGACAACACAGATTTCAAGAGGGTTAAACCAGATGAACTTGAGTTATACGAGGGCAACAATGAGCTTTACTACCTGTACAATATTCACTGGTCTGTGTGTGCATACAAAATGTATTCTGACCCACCTCGTCTAGCTTTCTGTGTCGCACTCTTCTGGGAAGAACACAGCTTGTCATGTCATATCCTGAGTGGTTTGAATGACGCATATTTTATTGTCTACATCTTTGTCCTCCAGATCGCGACAAAAGTGTTTAAAATTAAATCCTTTCAAGAAATTTCTCTTATTCATTTAAGGATATATGTTTTGCATTTATGTTAATATTAAAATTAATGATTTTGTACCAAAAGATCCTTAGAAAACTTACCTAACCTTATTATAACAAGCGCAATTTAATTTAGCATAATACAACTAAATGTATTTTATATAAGATTATAATAATTTAATAATAAACAATTACAATGAATTTTTTTTTTTCGTTATGTTCAGAATGATCTTTGCGAAGTTACTGCATATACAAATTTTCGATTGCCCTATTCGGCAAGAAGCGCGTTCCTATTTTAGCCACGACATACGTATATTAAGATAAGATAAGATAAGATTTCGTTCGGATTTTTAACCCCGGAGGGTTAGCCACCCAGGATAACCCAAGAAAGTCAGTGCGTCATCGAGGACTGTCTAACTTATTTCCATTGGGGTCCTTAATCTTGTCCCCCAGGATGCGACCCACACCAGTCGACTAACACCCAGGTACCTATTTGCTGCTAGGTGAACAGGACAACAGGTGTAAGGAAACGTGTCGAAATGTTTCCACCCGCCGGGAATCGAACCCGGGCCCTCCGTGTGTGAAGCGGGAAGCGGGTTTTTAAGTGGGTCAAAGTGGAATATATACTCTCCGCTCAATTTAAAAAAAAAATGTAGTATCAATACTGGGTCTATTCTGGTAATCTAAGTTATTTAAATCAGATTATCTAAATCCAGCATATTTTAGGCAGTCTGACTACATTATGACGATCGATTATTCAGTCACACAGCTTCTTGCATTCCTTGTGTGTCATTTACAACACATTATACTTACCAGATATCCTCCCAGATGGAATAGTTAATCAATTGCCACTTGGTACTACCTTTAACTGGATTCTATTTTCATTTACTGAATAAGCAACATCAAAGGTAAATTTATCAATTCATTAGTGAAAGATGAACACCAGAAACCTCATAAATGACTAGAGGCCATAAATGTCAGGGATGACGTTGTGTGGTGAGAGTCATTCCCAGGGCAGCCAGTGTATAGACTGAACCACACTATGAACTTCCAGTTTAGAATTAACAACAGAGAAACCGCAGAAGAGTAGAAACAGATATGCAAACATACGATTAGGGTCTAAGGATTCAGGATTACATGCTACGTCAGGTGCACAGAGGAGACAGTTGGTTTTCCTCTTAATTCCATCATGATTCTCTTGGAAGGAAAAGCTTCCCCAGATGTGAGAAAAGTTCTCATTACAGGGCGAATCAAAGTACTTGTATTCGAAACTATATTTTAGAGGTTTTCTTGACAATTGTCGCAATGGCAGTTTTTATATAAGACACGTAGTGAAAGTAATGGTTAACATATTAATGGAATATTGACATTTATGGAAACAATTATGGAAAAAAATGTAAATGGCAGCAGTTTGTCACTATAGATAAACAACATCAGTACGTTGCAAGTGCAAC
The DNA here is from genome assembly GCF_038502225.1 of Cherax quadricarinatus. Classification (NCBI taxonomy): domain Eukaryota; kingdom Metazoa; phylum Arthropoda; class Malacostraca; order Decapoda; family Parastacidae; genus Cherax; species Cherax quadricarinatus. The sequence continues at coordinate 21,336,366 of NC_091292.1, read as the reverse complement.
GCAGTGGTGAGAGAACAGGCACCACTAGCGGTGCAAGAATAAACAACACTAGCGGTGCAAGAATAAACAACACTAGCGGTGCAAGAATAAACAACACTAGCGGTGCAAGAATAAACAACACTAGCGGTGCAAGAATAAACAACACTAGCGGAGCAAGAATAAACACTAGCGGTGCAAGAATAAACAACACTAGCGGTGCAAGAATAAACAACACTAGCGGTGCAAGAATAAACAACACTAGCGGTGCAAGAATAAACAACACTAGCGGTGCAAGAATAAACAACACTAGCGGTGCAAGAATAAACAACACTAGCGGTGCAAGAATAAACAACACTAGCGGTGCAAGAATAAACAACACTAGCGGTGCAAGAATAAACAACACTAGCGGTGCAAGAATAAACAACACTAGCGGTGCAAGAATAAACAACACTAGCGGTGCAAGAATAAACACCACTAGCGGTGCAAGAATAAACAACACTAGCGGTGCAAGAATAAACACTAGCGGTGCAAGAATAAACAACACTAGCGGAGCAAGAATAAACACTAGCGGTGCAAGAATAAACAACACTAGCGGTGCAAGAATAAACAACACTAGCGGTGCAAGAATAAACAACACTAGCGGTGCAAGAATAAACAACACTAGCGGTGCAAGAATAAACAACACTAGCGGTGCAAGAATAAACAACACTAGCGGTGCAAGAATAAACAACACTAGCGGTGCAAGAATAAACACCACTAGCGGTGCAAGAATAAACAACACTAGCGGTGCAAGAATAAACAACACTAGCGGTGCAAGAATAAACAACACTAGCGGTGCAAGAATAAACAACACTAGCGGTGCGAGAATAAACAACACTAGCGGTGCAAGAATAAACAACACTAGCGGTGCAAGAATAAACAACACTAGCGGTGCAAGAATAAACAACACTAGCGGTGCAAGAATAAACAACACTAGCGGTGCAAGAATAAACAACACTAGCGGTGCAAGAATAAACAACACTAGCGGTGCAAGAATAAACACTAGCGGTGCAAGAATAAACAACACTAGCGGTGCAAGAATAAACAACACTAGCGGTGCAAGAATAAACACTAGCGGTGCAAGAATAAACACTAGCGGTGCAAGAATAAACAACACTAGCGGTGCAAGAATAAACACTAGCGGTGCAAGAATAAACAACACTAGCGGTGCAAGAATAAACACTAGCGGTGCAAGAATAAACAACACTAGCGGTGCAAGAATAAACAACACTAGCGGTGCAAGAATAAACACTAGCGGTGCAAGAATAAACACTAGCGGTGCAAGAATAAACAACACTAGCGGTGCAAGAATAAATAAAACTAGCGGTGCAAGAATAAGCACCACTAGCGGTGCAAGAATGAACAACACTAGCGGTGCAAGAATAAGCACCATTAGCGGTGCAAGAATAAACAACACTAGCGGTGCAAGAATAAATAAAACTAGCGGTGCAAGAATAAGCACCACTAGCGGTGCAAGAATAAGCACCACTAGCGGTGCAAGAATGAACAACACTAGCGGTGCAAGAATAAGCACCACTAGCGGTGCAAGAATAAACAACACTAGCGGTGCAAGAATAAACAACACTAGCGGTGCAAGAATAAACAACATTAGCGGTGCAAGAATAAGCACCACTAGCGGTGCAAGAATAAGCACCAATAGCAGTGCAAGAATAAACAACACTAGCGGTGCAAGAATAAACAACACTAGCGGTGCAAGAATAAACAACACTAGCGGTGCGAGAATAAGCACCAATAGCAGTGCAAGAATAAACAACACTAGCGGTGCAAGAATAAACAACACTAGCGGTGCGAGAATAAGCACCAATAGCAGTGCAAGAATAAACAACACTAGCGGTGCAAGAATAAACAACACTAGCGGTGGGAGAATAAGCACCAATAGCAGTGCAAGAATAAGCAACACTAGCGGTGCAAGAATAAACACTAGCGGTGCAAGAATAAGCACCACTAGCGGTGCAAGAATAAGCACCACTAGCGGTGCAAGAATAAACAACACTAGCGGTGCAAGAATAAGCACCAATAGCGGTGCAAGAATAAACAACACTAGCGGTGCAAGAATAAGCACCACTAGCGGTGCAAGAATAAGCACCACTAGCGGTGCAAGAATAAACAACACTAGCGGTGCAAGAATAAACAACACTAGCGGTGCAAGAATAAACAACACTAGCGGTGCAAGAACAAACACTAGCGGTGCTAGCGTGGCCGTGACGAACTCTAGCTCAAGTCCCTTCACTGCCGTCAACATGACTTAAGAAATCGTAATGACACGATTGCAAATAAACCATACCCCCGGCCGGGATTGAACCCGCGGTCATAGAGTCTCAAAACTCCAGCCCGTCGCGTTAGCCACTAGACCAGCTAGCCACAATAAGATTCATCCAACTAGGTATATTTCTACACCATAGGAAAGTTAGCACAGGCACCTCTGTGACCACAAATGCAAGTTTTTACAGACGAATCTCCAGCTAGCGTGGCCGTGACGAACTCTAGCTCAAGTCCCTTCACTGCCGTCAACATGACTTAAGAAATCGTAATGACACGATTGCAAATAAACCATACCCCCGGCCGGGATTGAACCCGCGGTCATAGAGTCTCAAAACTCCAGCCCGTCGCGTGAAGGGACTTGAGCTAGAGTTCGTCACGGCCACGCTAGCTGGAGATTCGTCTGTAAAAACTTGCATTTGTGGTCACAGAGGTGCCTGTGCTAACTTTCCTATGGTGTAGAAATATACCTAGTTGGATGAATCTTATTGTGGCTAGCTGGTCTAGTGGCTAACGCGACGGGCTGGAGTTTTGAGACTCTATGACCGCGGGTTCAATCCCGGCCGGGGGTATGGTTTATTTGCAATCGTGTCATTACGATTTCTTAAGTCATGTTGACGGCAGTGAAGGGACTTGAGCTAGAGTTCGTCACGGCCACGCTAGCTGGAGATTCGTCTGTAAAAACTTGCATTTGTGGTCACAGAGGTGCCTGTGCTAACTTTCCTATGGTGTAGAAATATACCTCGTTGGATGAATCTTATTGTGGCTAGCTGGTCTAGTGGCTAACGCGACGGGCTGGAGTTTTGAGACTCTATGACCGCGGGTTCAATCCCGGCCGGGGGTATGGTTTAACACTAGCGGTGCAAGAATAAGCACCACTAGCGGTGCAAGAATAAACAACACTAGCGGTGCAAGAATAAACAACACTAGCGGTGCGAGAATAAACAACACTAGCGGTGCGAGAATAAGCACCACTAGCGGTGCAAGAATAAGCACCACTAGCAGTGGGAGAATAAGCACCACTAGCGGTGCAAGAATAAGCACCACCAGCGACGCGAGAATAAGCACCACTAGCGGTGCAAGAATAAGCACCATTAACTGTGCAAGAATAATCACCACTAGCGGTACAAGAATAAGCACTACTAGCGGTGCAAGAATAAGCACCACTAGTGGTGCAAGAATAAGCACCACTAGCGATGCAAGAACAAGCACAACTAGCGATGCAAGAATAAGCACCACCAGCGAGGCAAGAATAAGCACCACTAGCGGTACAAGAATAAGCACTACTAGCGGTGCAAGAATAAGCACCACTAGCGATGCAAGAATAAGCACCACTAGCGATGCAAGAATAAGCACCACCAGCGAGGCAAGAATAAGCACCACTAGCGGTACAAGAGTAAGCACCACTAGAAGTACAAGTGTAAGCACCACTAGCAGTACAAGAGTAAGCACCACTAGCAGTACAAGAGTAAGCACCACTAGCTGTGCAAGAATAAGCACTACTAGCGATGCAAGAATAAGCACCACTAGCGGTGCAAGAATAAGCACCACTAGCGATGCAAGAATAATCACCACTAGCGGTACAAGAATAAGCACTACTAGCGGTGCAAGAATAAGCACCACTAGTGGTGCAAGAATAAGCACCACTAGCGATGCAAGAATAAGCACCACTAGCGATGCAAGAATAAGCACCACTAGTGGTGCAAGAATAAGCACCACTAGCGATGCAAGAATAAGCACCACCAGCGAGGCAAGAATAAGCACCACTAGCAGTACAAGAGTAAGCACCACTAGCGATGCAAGAATAAGCACCACTAGCAGTGGGAGAATAAGCACCACTACCGGTTCGAGAATTAGCACCACTAGCGGTGCGAGAATAAGCACCACTAGCGGTGCAAGAATAAGCACCACTAGCGGTGCAAGAATAAGCACCACTAGCGGTGCAAGAATAAGCACCACTAGCGGTGCAAAAATTAAGCACTACTAGCGGTGCAAGAATAAGCACCACTAGCGGTGCAAGAATAAGCACCACTAGCGGTGCAAGAATAAGCACCACTAGCGATACAAGAATAAGCACTACTAGCGATGCAATAAGCACCACTAGCGATGCAAGAATAAACACCACTAGCGATGCAAGAATAAGCGCCACTAGCAGTACAAGAGTAAGCACCACTAGCAGTACAAGAGTAAGCACCACTAGCAGTACAAGAATAAGCACCACTAGCGATGCAAGAATAAGAACCACTAGCGGTGCAAGGATAAGCACCACTAGCGGTGCAAGAATAAGCACCACTAGCAGTGGGAGAATAAGCACCACTACCGGTTCGAGAATCAGCACCACTAGCGGTGCGAGAATCAGCACCACAAACAGTGGGAGAATAAGAACCACTAGCGGCGCGAGAATCAGCATCACTATCGGTTCAAGATTAAGCACCACTAGCGGTGCAAGAATAAGCACCACTAACGGTGGGAGAAGAAGCAACACTAGCGGTGCAAGACTAAGCACCACTAGCGGTGCGAGAATATGCACCACTAGAGGTGTGAGAATAAGCACCACCAGCGTTGCGGGAATAAGCACCACCAGCGGTGCGAGAATCAGCACCACTAGCGGTGCAAGAATAAACACCACTAGCGGTGCAAGAATAAGCACCACTAACGGTGGGAGAAGAAGCACCACCAGCGGTGCGAGAATAAGCACCACTAACGGTAGGAGAAGCACCACCGATAGCGGTGCGAGAATAAGCATCACTAGCGGTGCGAGAATAAGCAACACTTGCGGTGCAAGAATAAGCACCACTAACGATGGGATAATAAGCACTACTAGCGGTGCGAGAATCAGCACCACTAGCGATGCAAGAATAAGCACCACTAGCGATGCAAGAATAAACACTAGCAGTGCAAGAATAAGCACCAATAGCAGTGGGAGAATAAGCACCACTAGCGGTGCGAGAATCAGAACCACTAGGTGTGCTAGAATAAGCACCAATAGCGATGCATGAATAAGCACCACTAGCGGTGCAAGAATAAGCACCACTATCAGTGGGAGAATAAGCACCACTAGCGGTGCGAGAATCAGCACCACTAGCGGCGAGAGAGTCAGCACCACTGGCGGTGCAAGAATAAGCACCGCTAGCAGTGGGAGAATTAGAACCACAGCGGTGCGAGAATCAGCACCACTAGCGATACAAGAATAAGCACCACTAGCGGTGCAAGAATAAGCACCACTAGCGGTTCAAGAATAACCACCACTAGCGGTGCAAGAATAACCGCCACTAGCGGTGCAAGAATAACCACCGCCAAAGGTGGGAGAATAAGCACCACTAGCGGTGCCGGAATACGCACCTCTAGCGGTGCAAGAATAAGCACCACCAGCGGTGCGGGAATAAGCACCACTAGCGGTGCAAGAATAAGCACCACTAGCGGTGCAAGAATAAGCACGTCTAGCAGTGGGAGGATAAACACCACTAGCAGTGCAAGAATAAACATGTTTGTAGATGAATGGTTCAGAGAACCGACATGTTGATAAATTAGACACATGTGCAACTCTTGGGTATCTTTATTGAGGAAACGTTTCGCCAGTGTGTGGCGAAACGTTTCCTCAATAAAGATACCCAAGAGTTGCACATGTGTCTAATTTATCAACATGTCGGTTCTCTGAACCATTCATCTACAAACCTGTCAGACACTGCAACTTCTTGGGATCTTAATACTTGGGAATTCTTCGCTTGCCTAATTCTTGGGCACGACCTACTTCAACATTGAACAAATGTTACACGACCTATGACTTCTGCACCTCTCCTGCCAACGGTTTATAAGCTCCTTCTCAGCACGTATGCCGTATTCTATTCAAGATTGATGGACTGACCACATCGACTCAAGGTTGAGGGACTGATTACCTCATTCTCCTCCTGTTCTTCAAGATTCTCCTTTGTATGGACTGATGAAGCCACTGTGTGGCGAAACGTTTCCTCAATAAAGATACCCAAGAGTTGCACATGTGTCTAATTTATCAAGAATAAACATCACTAGCGGTGCGAGAATAAGCATCACTAGCGGTGCTAGAATAAGCATCACTAGCGGTGCTAGAATAAGCATCACTAGCGGTGCTAGAATAAGCATCACAAGCGGTGCAAGAATAAGCATCGCTAGCGGTGTGAGAATAAGCACCACTAGCAGTGCAAGAATAAGCACCAGTGGATAAGGACGTGTAGCAGACGAGGGCATGTTCACTGGTAGGCGGGATTCCCCCGTGGAACTAGGTCCTACCCAAAGGGATGGGTTAGTTGTAGCAGCCGTGAAGAAGGTCTACTCTCTTTTAATTATGTCCTAGAAAGACCTTCACGGCTGCTACAACTAACCCATCCCTTTGGGTAGGACCTACTTCCACTGGGGAATCCCGCCTACCAGTGACTATGCCCTCGTCTGCTACATGTCCTTATCCACTGACGCCTATATAACCGCCAATCTTCTTGCCTTTGCTCCAGATTCTCGTCCACCACGATGTTGTGAACACTAACTCCAAGGCTGAGGGACTGATTACCTCATATTTTGTGTATACTTCTACTGTCTTCTAATCATGTCCTAGAATCTGTATTGATAAAGCCACTGGATGGCAAAACATCTACAATAAAGATATCCAAATGTTGCACGTGTCTTAATTTTCATATTATCGGTCTTTTATACCTTTCTTGCACATCTTGTCAGACACTGCAACATCATGGAATCTTATTTCAGAGGACAGCTACAAGACCTTCTTCACGGCTGCTACATAGAATAAGCACCACTAACGGTGGGAGAATAAACACCACTATCGGTGAAAGAATAAGCACCACTAGCGGTGCAAGAATAAGCACCACTAGCAGTGCAAGAATAAGCACCACTAGCGATGCAAGAATAATCACCACTAGCAGTGCAAGAATAAGCACCACTAGCAATGCAAGAATAATCACCACTAGCAGTGCAAGAATAAGCACCACTATCGATGCAAGAATAAGCACCACTAGCAATGCAAGAATAATCACCACTAGCAGTGCAAGAATAAGCACCACTATCGATGCAAGAATAAGCACCACTATCGATGCAAGAATAAGCACCACTAGCGGTGCAAGAATAAGCACCACTAGCGATGCAAGAATAAGCACCACTAGCGATGCAAGAATAAGCACCACTAGCGGTGCAAGAATAAGCACTATTGATGATAATCGTTCAGATTTTAACGTGTCCTGGAAATCCTCGGCCACCTCGTTTCCAGACATATAGCCGATGATTTTTTCATGTTCTTATTTCTGATTGAACTTATTTTAATAAGTTTACACAACTATGTAAAATCATGCCTAAAATATAATAACTTACAGTAACTGAGCCTAACATGCAATTAAGAAAATAATAAAGGTAAGTTTTCAAGAAGTGTTGAGAAAACGTAGCTAGAAACCACTTAAGAAAATTAACATTATTAATATGCACATAGTTGGAATTCAGTACATGAATCAGTGGGAGTGGGAGCTGTCAACAAGAATGCTATGATGATAAATTAGACACATTTGCAACACTTGGGTATCTTTACTGAGGAAACGTTTCGCCACACAGTGGCTATATCAGTCCATACAAAGGAGAATGGTGAACAACAGGAGGAATTTGAGGTAATCACTCCCTCACCCTTGAGACTAATTTATCAACTTGTCGGTTCTCTGAACTATTCATCAACATTCCTTTCAGACAGCAATATCTTGGGATCTTTATACAGAGAATTCTTCACGTTTAGGCATGACCTACTTCCACTTTTGGATTTGTTAAATGTGATACCACCTACAACTACTTCATCTCACCTGTCTACAATATATAGGCCACTTCTTCGCACATATGCTGTATTCTTTTCAAGATTGATGGACTGATTACATCGACTCAAGGTTGAGTGGCTGATTACCTCAAACTACTCCTGTTTTTCACCATTCTTCTCTGTATGGACTGATGAAGCCACTGTGTGGCGAAACGTTTCCTCGGTAAAGATACCCAAGTGTTGCACATGAGTCTGATTTATCAACTTGTCGGTTCTCTGAACCATTTATCTACAAGAGCGCAATGTCTGAAATATGAAGAAAAGCACAAAGATAGTCGTGAATATAATAATGTGTATACACCAAAGGCTCTCAGGGAGTAATAAGGAAAACGCAGGACACAGAAAAGAACCTCAAGGAATACCGTAGATGATGGTGAGGGGGGCAGAAAACCAACAATTTCAATTGTGATGCTTCGTTCAGAAAGGAAACTCGATTTCGGCTTGCGAAGAGGTGGAAAAACCGGGGATGATTGTTTGGAGAGCAACAATTTGTTGTAAACTTTGTCCAAAAAGTGGAAATATCCAAAGCTATTACGGTGGATTCAACGTAATCTCAAATCGAAGTTGGCTAAATGCTTCTGAGGACTATATAACCGGTAGGCAGGATCACAAGGAATCCGTGCACTTGATCAGTGTCTACTGTGCCTAAGAATTTTAAATTTGTTAGAAGTTATTAGGAACAGCTTAAAAGAAATATACAGTTATGGAGACATGGATAATATTGACTGCTAGCATTAATATAAGTTACGAGGAGGGAAAAATTTCAGAGGACAAACAACTGTAAACATCTGTTGTTGTTCAGAGGACAGACAACTGAAAACATCTGTTGTTTGCAATCGTGTCATTACGATTTCGTGAATCTGCATAACAATTTGTGTGCATCTCATGAGACACATTGCCTTAGCAAACAAGGAAGGACAATATCCGCACCATGCGTTTTGTTTAACATAATTTGATACAAAAATAACTGTGAATCAGTGCAATTAGGAATTAAAGTATACAATTTCTTGAAGGAGAAAGGTAAGTGTCAAGAAAGCTGAAATGTTTCAAGTTAAAATCAGAAAGAACCTATGAGTTTGAATGGCAGGGGAGAAAGTGGTTAAAAAAAGTCTCAGAATAAAGTAGAGAAGAACAAAAAATGCAGAGGTTGTGATACTGTTGTTGTTAAGAGATCAGAGGTTGTGATACTGCTGTCGTTAAGAGATCAGAGATTGTGATACTGTCATCATTATGAGATCAGAGGTTGTGATACTGCTGTCGTTATGAGATTACAGATTGTGATACTGCTGTCGTTAAGAGATCACAGGTTGTGATACTGCTGCCATTATGAGATCACAGGTTGTGATACTGCTGTCGTTATGAGATCACAGGTTGTGATACTGCTGTCGTTAAGAGATCACAGGTTGTGATACTGCTGTCATTATGAGATCACAGGTTGTGATACTGCTGCCATTATGAGATCACAGGTTGTGATACTGCTGTCGTTATGAGATCAGAGGTTGTGATACTGCTGTCGTTAAGAGATCACAGGTTGTGATACTGCTGTCATTATGAGATCACAGGTTGTGATACTGCTGCCATTATGAGATCACAGATTGTGATACTGCTGTCGTTATGAGATCACAGGTTGTGATACTGCTGTCGTTATGAGATCACAGGTTGTCATACTGCTGTCATTATGAGATCAGAGGTTGTGATATTGCTGTCGTTAAGAGATCACAGGCTGTGATACTGCTGTCGTTATGAGATCACAGGTTGTGATACTGCTGTCGTTAAGAGATCACAGGTTGTGATACTGCTGTCGTTATGAGATCACAGGTTGTGATACTTGCTGTCGTTAAGAGATCACAGGCTGTGATACTGCTGTCGTTATGAGATCACAGGTTGTGATACTGCTGTCGTTACGAGATCACAGGTTGTGATACTGCTGTCGTTATGAGATCACAGGTTGTGATACTGCTGTCGTTATGAGATCACAGGTTGTGATACTGCTGTCGTTATGAGATCACAGGTTGTGATACTGCTGTCGTTATGAGATCACAGGTTGTGATACTGCTGCCATTATGAGATCACAGGTTGTGATACTGCTGTCGTTATGAGATCACAGGTTGTGATACTGCTGTCGTTATGAGATCACAGGTTGTGATACTGCTGTCGTTATGAGATCACAGGTTGTGATACTGCTGTCGTTATGAGATCACAGGTTGTGATACTGCTGTCGTTATGAGATCACAGGTTGTGATACTGCTGTCGTTATGAGATCACAGGTTGTGATACTGCTGTCGTTATGAGATCACAGGTTGTGATACTGCTGTCATTATGAGATCAGAGGTTGTGATATTGCTGTCGTTAAGAGATCACAGGTTGTGATACTGCTGTCGTTATGAGATCACAGGTTGTGATACTGCTGTCGTTATGAGATCACAGGTTGTGATACTGCTGTCGTTATGAGATCACAGGTTGTGATACTGCTGTCGTTATGAGATCACAGGTTGTGATACTGCTGTCGTTATGAGATCACAGGTTGTGATACTGCTGTCGTTATGAGATCACAGGTTGTGATACTGCTGTCGTTATGAGATCACAGGTTGTGATACTGCTGTCGTTATGAGATCACAGGTTGTGATACTGCTGTCATTATGAGATCACAGGTTGTGATACTGCTGCCATTATGAGATCACAGGTTGTGATACTGCTGTCGTTATGAGATCACAGGTTGTGATACTGCTGTCGTTATGAGATCACAGGTTGTCATACTGCTGTCGTTATGAGATCAGAGGTTGTGATATTGCTGTCGTTAAGAGATCAGAGGTTGTGATACTGCTGTCGTTATGAGATCAGAGGTTGTGATACTGCTGTCGTTATGAGATCACAGGTTGTGATACTGCTGTCGTTATGAGATCACAGGTTGTGATACTGCTGTCGTTATGAGATCACAGGTTGTGATACTGCTGTCGTTAAGAGATGAGATCAGATCAGGTTGTGATACTGCTGCCATTATGAGATGACAGGTTGTGATACTGCTGTCGTTAGAGATCACAGGTTGTGATACTGCTGTCGTTACGAGATCACAGGTTGTGATACTGTTGTCGTTATGAGATCAAAGGTTGTGATACTGCTGCCATTATGAGATGACAGGTTGTGATACTGCTGTCGTTATGAGATCACAGGTTGTGATACTGCTGTCATTATGAGATCAGAGGTTGTGATACTGCTGTCGTTATGAGATCAGAGGTTGTGATACTGCTGTCGTTAAGAGATCACAGGTTGTGATACTGCTGTCGTTATGAGATCTCAGGTTGTGATACTGCTGTCGTTAAGAGATCACAGGTTGTGATACTGCTGTCGTTAAGAGATCAGAGGAAGTGTTCATAGCAGGAAGCAATGCTCGTAGGAGTATTTACTATACATTTACAATGCTAAGAGGATCGAAGACGAAATTTTTATACCTATAATAGATATGTAGACAATGGTTTTGTGCTAAAAGACCGCTATAAAGACGTGAGGGCTATATTCCGCTATTAAATTCTTGTATAAAACCACCTCTCAGGCCATCGTTCAACGCTAAATTAATAAGATGAAAAATAATATTGATACATAGTAACTTTCTAGAAAAATAAAAATAAAACGGAGTATTTCCTTTCAAGTACGGTTAATATCAAACGTTTATTTGATATTATTAATGGAAACGTCTTAAGTAAATTTTAGTGCACCGAGAATTATTTATCTAAGGGAAGTAAACTGTTACATAATGAGGAGCGTCCATTAAAAACTTCATTAATTTTGCAGTACCTGTACCCCTGACATTATGTGCCTGTAGCTGCAGCTTCTGTATTGTTTGCTGCAGTCTCACCAGCTGAGCGACAAACACCATGCCATACCCAATTTTACCTCTGCACTCTGAGTGCCACTAATACGAAACTCTGATATGGCATTCTTTTTTCCATTTTTCCATTCTCCCTTGCTGTTTTTTTTTTTTTTTTTTTGCTACTTTATCTCATCCACGTATAATCTAGAGCTGTATTATATATATATATATATATATATATATATATATATATATATATATATATATATATATATATATATAAATATATATATATATGTGTCGAGCCGAATATGTAATACTGGTCAATTAGCAAGAACTCATTTAAAATTAAGACCTTTCTAAAATTACCTCTTATACGTTTAAAGATACATTTTTTTCATTAATGTTAACGTAAAAAATTATAATTTTGCACCAAAAGAATCTTAGAAAACTTACCTAACCTTATTATAACAAGAGCAATTTATTTTAGCCTAACCCAACTAAATATATTTTAGATTTGTTTACAATAATTTAATACTAAACAAACACAGTGAAATATATTTTTTTCGTTAGGTTCAGAATGATTTTGGCGAAATTACTGCATACACAAATTTTCACTTGTCCTATATGGCAAGATGAGCGTTGCTATTTAAGCCAAGATCGCAAGTTCTGCCTATTCGGCACGACACACACACACACACACACACACACATATATATATATATGCAACAAGATCACAGTAAACAGGTGATTTCAGAATATGCAAAACAACCACTCTGAAAGAATAGAGAAATTAGAAGCGCTTTCGTGACTACTCACATTATCAAGGAACTATGATAATGTGAGTAGTCACGAAAGCGCTTGGAATTTCTCTATTCTTTCAGAGTGGTTGTTTTGCGTGCATATATATATATATATATATATATATATATATATATATATATATATATATATATATATATATATATATATATATATATATATGCAAAACAACCACTGTGAAAGAATAGTAAAATTCCAAGCGCTTTCGTGACTACTAACATTATCTGTGATCTTATTGCTTTACATTATATATACATATATTATATATATATATATATATATATATATATATATATATATATATATATATATATATATATATATATATATATATATATAATATATATATGTCGTGCCGAATAGGCAGAACTTGCCATCTTGGCTTAAATAGCATCGCTCATCTTGCCATATAGGACAAGTGAAAATTTGTGTATGCAATAATTTCGCCAAAATCATTCTGAATCTATCGAAAAAAATATATTTGATTGTGTTTGTTTAGTATTAAATTATTGTAAACAAATCTAAAATATATTTAGTTGGGATAGGCTAAAATAAATTGTTCTTGCTATAATAAGGTTAGGTAAGTTTTCTAAGTTCCTTTTGGTGCAAAATTATAAATTTTTACATTAACATTAATGAAAAAAAAAATATCTTTAAACGTATAAGAGAAAATTTTAGAAAGGACTTAATTTTAAATGAGTTCTTGCTAATTGACCAGTTTTACATATTCGGCACGACATATATATATATATATATATATATATATATATATATATATATATATATATATATATATATATATATATATATATATATATATATATATATATATATATATATATATATATATATAATAATAATAATAATAATAATAATAATAAATAATATAATATCTTTATTTACTACAAGTACATGCACATGGTATACAGTCCTAGATGACATCAGTGACATACTACTATATAGAAAGCCCCATGTTATGCTCAGCATTTCGGGCAAATTATGTCAGTGTCCCAGGATGCGACCCACACCAGTCGACTAACACTCAGGTACCCATTTTACTGATGAGGAACATAGACAACAGATGTAAAGAAACACGCCCAATGTTTCTACTCTGGCTGAGAATCGAACCCAGGCCCTTGCCGTATGAAGCGAGAGCGTTAGCCACCATGCTAACGTTCAGAAACTCGTATTCTCTTGTGTATAATGCACGAAATAATTGCATGAAATTAGGATTAAGACTGCAAGCGTATGAAAAAAACGTACTTTCCGATTTGTGTTTGTGGAGGATGAGGATGAGCCCCTGATCCCCACATATTAAACTTCAAATTTCATTTGTAGTTTTATGAATTTTCAGCCTATCATACCTATCAAATATATATTAAATTTGCCACTACTGTATGCGTATCCGACACAGTCAAAATTTATGCCACGTTGAAACTAAAGAACTACACTCCTATAGCTAGTCTATGTCTTCACCTTCCAGCTGCGATGCCTCACTCAGTGCCCTCTTAAAATAAATTAATTCCATATCTGCCTTATCAATTCCTCTAAAAATGTTATGCTCCGTAATCATCTCTTCTCTTCTCTTTTCCGTGCCAGAGTCATAAGGTCAGGTTCCATCAACTTCTCGTGATAAGTTCCTTTCAGGTTTAAGACTAGGTTACTTGCAAATCTCTGAATCTTATCTAGTTTCACCTACTGTGTGTGTGTGTGTGTGTGTGTGTGTGTGTGTGTGTGTGTGTGTGTGTGTGTGTGTGTGTGAGTGTGTGTGTGTGAGTGTCTGTGTGTGTGTGTGTGTGTGTGTGTGTGTGTGTGTGTGTGTGTGTGTGTGTGTGTGTGTGTGTGTGTGTGTGTGTGTGTGTGTGTGTGTGTGTGTGTGTGCGAGTGCGTACGTGCGTGTGTGTGTGCGTGCGTGCGTGCGTGAGATAGCATTAGGTTTATTCTTGTGTCTTCTCCCGGGTCCTTACTATCATCCTTGTTTTTCTCTCTTTCCTTACAGTGAAGGTCATATCCTATTTCAAGAAGACTGAAAAAAAATCGTTGGATTCTCTAAGATGTTTTTTTTTTCTCCTAACCACATATTTTCTAGAACTTTTAAAGAGAGAGAGAATTAGAAAAAGAGACAACGAGAGGGGCTGAGTGAGAGAGAGCGAAAGAGAAAACGAGAGAGAATGGAATAGAACTCAAAAAGTAAACTTTTTAATCATAAAATGCAGGGAAAACTTTTTTGTTACCTAGACAGTCACAACATATAGTGAATATTTCTTTTCGGCGCGCATGCATGCACGCACGCACGCACGCACACACACACACACACACACACCGAGCATGTCTCCGGAAGCACACATCAATCAGATAACTGCTGCAGCATATGGGCGCCTGGCAAACCTGAGAACAGCATTCCGACACCTTAGTAAGGAATCATTCAAGACACTGTACACCGTGTATGTCAGGCCCATACTGGAGTATGCAGCACCTGTTTGGAACCCGCACTTGATAAAGCACGTCAAGAAACTAGAGAAAGTACAAAGGTTTGCAACAAGGTTAGTTCCAGAGCTAAGGGGAATGTCCTATGAAGAAAGATTAAGGGAAATTGGCCTGACGACACTGGAGGACAGGAGGGTCAGGGGAGACATGATAACGACATATAAAATACTGCGTGGAATAGACAAGGTGGACAAGGACAGGATGTTCCAGGGAGGGGACACAGAAACAAGAGGCCACAATTGGAAGTTGAAGACACAAATGAGTCAGAGAGATAGTAGGAAGTATTTCTTCAGTCATAGAGTTGTAAGGCAGTGGAATAGCCTAGAAAATGACGTAGTGGAGGCAGGAACCATACACAGTTTTAAGACGAGGTTTGATAAAGCTCATGGAGCGGGGAGAGAGAGGGTCTAGTAGCAACCGGTGAAGAGGCGGGGCCAGGAGCTAGGACTCGACCCCTGCAACCACAAATAGGTGAGTACACACACACACACACACACACACACAACAATATTCAATACATCTATCGAAACAGGGAGATTGCCTGAGGCATGGAAGACAGCAAATGTAGTCCCAATCTTTAAAAAAGGAGACAGACATGAAGCATTAAACTACAGACCAGTGTCACTGACATGTATAGTATGCAAAATCATGGAGAAGATTATCAGGAGAAGAGTGGTGGATCACCTAGAAAGGAACGATCTCATCAACAGCAGCCAACATGGTTTCAGGGACGGGAAATCCTGTGTCACAAACCTACTGGAGTTCTATGACATGGTGACAGCAGTAAGACAAGAGAGAGAGGGGTGGGTGGATTGCATTTTCTTGGACTGCAAGAAGGCGTTTGACACAGTTCCACACAAGAGATTGGTGCAAAAACTGGAGGACCAAGCAGGGATAACAGGGAAGGCACTACAATGGATCAGGGAATACTTGTCATGAAGACAGCAGCGAGTCATGGTACGTGGCGAGGTGTCAGAGTGGGCACCTGTGACCAGCGGGGTCCCGCAGGGGTCAGTCCTAGGACCAGTGCTGTTTCTGGTATTTGTGAACGACATTACGGAAGGAATAGACTCTGAGGTGTCCCTGTTTGCAGATGACGTGAAGTTGATGAGAAGAATTCACTCGATCGAAGACCAGGCAGAACTACAAAGGGATCTGGACAGGCTGCAGACCTGGTCCAGCAATTGGCTCCTGGAGTTCAATCCCACCAAGTGCAAAGTCGTAAAGATTGGGGAAGGGCAAAGAAGGCCACAGACGGAGTACAGTCTAGGGGGCCAGAGACTACAAACCTCACTCAAGGAAAAAGATCTTGGGGTGAGTATAACACCAGGCACATCTCCTGAAGCGCACATCAACCAAATAACTGCTGCAGCATATGGGCGCCTAGCAAACCTCAGAACAGCATTCCGACATCTTAATAAGGAATCATTCAGGACCCTGTACACCGTGTACGTTAGGCCCATATTGGAGTATGCGGCACCAGTTTGGAACCCACACCTAGCTAAGCACGTGAAGAAACTAGAGAAAGTGCAAAGGTTTGCAACAAGACTAGTCCCAGAGCTAAGAGGTATGTCCTACGAGGAGAGGTTAGGGGAAATCAACCTGACGACACTGGAGGACAGGAGAGATAGGGGGGACATGATAACGACATACAAAATACTGAGAGGAATTGACAAGGTGGACAAAGACAGGATGTTCCAGAGATTGGACACAGTAACAAGGGGACACAGTTGGAAGCTGAAGACACAGATGAATCACAGGGATGTTAGGAAGTATTTCTTCAGCCACAGAGTAGTCAGTAAGTGGAATAGTTTGGGAAGCGATGTAGTGGAGGCAGGATCCATACATAGCTTTAAGCAGAGGTATGATAAAGCTCACGGCTCAGGGAGATTGACCTAGTAGCGATCAGTGAAGAGGCGGGGCCAGGAGCTCGGACTCGACCCCCGCAACCTCAACTAGGTGAGTACAACTAGGTGAGTACACACACACACACACACACACGAGAAGACGCTAGAGGACAATATGATCGAAAGTCAAACCCAAAAACAAAAAGGTGCTGCTCGATCGCATTAGAAGAAAGACAACATAGAAGGACCAATTAATAAGACTGAAAGAAGGAGCAGAGCTCACAAGCAATGATCAGGAAAGGTTTAAAGAGTTTCCCCTCGAAGTAAATACGGGCATTACTCGAGTGTCAAAGAGAATGGGTACACCAACGATTACCAGACACAACGTTAGAAGAGGCGATTAAATCGCTGAGGTAGAAACCTCAGAGGCAATGAAACAAGACATTAATTGTTCTTGGTTTTTAAAAGAAGAAGCAGAAGCACTGTGTGCACCACTATCTAAAAGTGTACGAGTCACTTGATTGAGGGGCAACTGCCAGATGTGCGAAAGACTGCAAATGAAGATCCTGTACTTAAGAAAAGGGTGATTCAAGTAATTCTAAACTACAGGCCATCGTCATTAGAATTTGTACTATGTAAAGTAATGGAGAAGATAATCAGTAAACGAGTGGATTAAGATAATTAGTTTTGGCGTTTTCTTGCGAAACTCCTATCTTTAAGTCTTCGTCAGAAAACTTTTGAAAATCTTTCTGAAGCATATTACTGCGCATTATATGACATTAACCAGTTTTCATCTATCGAATAATTTGTAACATTTAAAAAAATAAATTTAGTATTAATGAATCATTTTCTGACTTTGAATTATCGTTTCGGACTTTAATGGACGCATGTGATCCACAACAGTCAGCTTACAGCCAGGTATCAACTAGACTTAGTTAGATAATGGTGTATTTATGAAGGGATTCAGGAAAACCGGCAGGCCGGACTTGGTTCCTGGACATGGGAAGTACAGTGTCTTCACTCTGAAGGAGTGGTGTTAATGTTGCAGTTTTATAAACTGTAGTGTAAAGTACCCCTCTGGCAAGACAGTGATGGAGTGAATGATGATGAAAGTTTTTCTTTTTCGGGCCACCCTGCCTTGATGGGAATCGGCCTGTGTGTTAATAAAAAAAATTAATAAAGTGTGTTTAAATCTACACAAAATATTAACACTAACAAGGATTTCATAATTTGTACCTTTCTTGATTCCTCCCTTAACATACAAAAGGAGATTAATGAGCAATACGTAGGAACTCACGTAATGAAGTATAAATGTGTGCGTGTTTGTGTGGTGGCGTGGTAGTCTAGTATTGCCCCGTATTCCACTGAACACTTTTCTGACACTTGATGCATGACCATAATAGAGGAAACTGCCACTCATGTCACTCCAGCTATTTGTTATGAAGTTATTCAACACATGAGAAGTCAGGATCTAGCAGACCTTCATTGCTCAAAGTACGAGAAATTACGCACTTTTTTGTGTCTGCTTTCCAAGAATCTTCCGTGCTTGAAACAATATTATTTGAATCATTCTTTATATTATACTGGGATAGAGTTGGATTCAGATAATGATACCTGTGTGTGTGTTCGTGAGTACAGATGATTAGTGGGAGCACACCTGTATATCTTCAGTCACGTTCGTATCTGGCGTCTCATGTCAGAAGAAATTGTCCTTAACAAGCGATACTTTTTGAAGGACGAGCGTAACATCAGACTTAATAGCATAGTTAGTGAGACAGTTTTAGATGTCAGCGGTGTAACTCGTCGATATTCTAAATTATTCATGTTAAAGAGGAGGATCTAATGGAGTCATACAGTGCTGAAATTTTGACGAAAGGAATATATGGAATTTAAACTAAAAAAAAATGTTGGGTCCTTCGCCATAAGATCGTGCATGGACAAGAATAGTCACCCAAGCAGAGCCCATGAAAACTTCCCGCCGTCCTTCACGGGTAAAGGAGACACAGCAGAACAAGACGGGTGGGTTGTCGATAATTCTGTCGGCACTTCTCGTAATATTTCTAGAAACTAAGGAAAACTGTGGTAAAATGAGGTACACTATGCCATTGCAATTTTGAGCGTTTATTTTTTATTTTAATCATTGCATGACTGATGTCTGTTAGTGACGTCAAGTGTAGAGGGGGGGAGGATCTCGCTTTTGTATAACCTGCAGCTTAGATGTAGATGCTTTGTGGATGAATAGACTGTAGGAACGGGAAAAAAATCCTTGTATAGTGTTCTGTTCCGTTGTAGATTCGCCGGTATAATCGCCCGGCCCGGGCCTTTTCCAAGAGATGGCCCGTCCATGGCTCCCTGTCGAGGGAGTGTCTCAGACCAGTCTCCTGTGACCAGTTGGCCCCAGGCCTAGCCCCATTCCCCGCCCCCATGGGGGTCGGAGGGAGAAGCTAGGCACCTTACCGTACAGTGAAAGTAAAAATTTTCTAAAGATTACTACAGACTGATGTAGCGTCGTTATACATGTAAGAACATAGCTACAATTATTATACTTATTAATTTTTATTCTCCAGGGATTATTAGAAACAGTGTCACTCCTGGTACCAATTTCGGTGTTATATTGTCACAAATTTTAAGTTCATGAAGACGATGAATTGTAGCTGCATTCTGCTTAATTTTATGCTAAAAGCAATCGGCAAAAAATTATCCAGGCGAAGCTATTGGTATTTTGCAAACCTGAACCGCAGATTGAATAGATAATTAATATGTACTCAGAAAAGGCTCGAGAAACATATTTTGTGAAAGAAAAACCAGAAAAGCACTGCTTTATAAAAGTCGTATTTTTATAATTTGCTGCCAAACTTTCCTCCCATAAAATAAAATGTGGCTGGAAAACTGCTAATGGTCATAACTTCCACATGACCAAGTTTTTTTGCTATTTCTGTCCAATGATTAAGAAATAAATTAATGTTGCAATCATAAAACGCACTTGAACGTACTCGGAGTACGTACAAAATAAATCATGAAAAATTTACTATTTTAAAGTGTATAAAAAGAACAAAGTGTAATAGACGTTTTCCGTTAAATTCGTCATGTAGCTGTTCAAAACGATGTCTATTTCTGAATTACATCTTTGGGAAGGAAAAAGTTACATGTGAAAGAGTCAGCAATTTTAAAAACAGTTCGTGTATGTACATGTTTGTGACAAATTTGGTAGATACATTAATGTCCAAAAAAAGTTTTATTTGTTTAATCCTTTGCATATGCAGTTCAGTTCATTTGCATTCAGGCTACGTCACAAAGTGGAAGTTTCTTTATTTTTCAGTTAGCGTTAATAGTTTATTCTACAGATTTGTAGCCAAATTTCACTATTATAAGAAAAATCAATAGGCACAAAAACGTCGTGCTATTGTCTTCGGTTTAGAAATTACATTCATAAGAAATTTTTGGTTAATGGACGTTTTTATATTTGAAGATTTTGTGTTCAGAGTATCAGAGTACATCTCAGCAGATAAGAAATTAGATTTCAACACGGCAAAGCACCTTGGAAGGTGTGTGTTTTCTTAACTTTTCCTTGAAGAGTTCTTAGATAACTTTTTGCGCTATTTGAATGACATCCCGTAATCATCATGGAGCATAATGCTCGTAGTAGCGGTCACGCAGTGACACACACACATACTGTTTGATTCTATGTGATCGAATTTCCATTAACAGTCCGGGGAAATATTTTATGTATCATACTAACCTGTATACTGGTAGTCGCATTCCTACAGCCTCACAGGTCAGCATTATGAAAAGTAAGTGTTAAAATTATGCTAATTGTTATACTGCTAATTTAGTCTAAAATATATCATTTAATCATAGATTATTAGGCTCTTGGGGATAGGAGAAAGGCTTAACCCCCCAGAACACAAATAGTCAAGTACAGAAGAGCGATACGGTACAAAAAGTCTTTAAGTTACAAATAACCCAATATTTGTTGATATTCAGTTTCTCAGAACGAAAACGAATTGTTTTCTTATCTATGTTCAGCACAGCTAATGAATATTAGATACATTTTGTCTAGAGGCATGCAGTGTTCAAAGAGGATCGGAAAACTGGAAAACTAGCTCTCAGGTTGCAAATATCTTAGCTCCACTGATTGAGAGTTAATAAGACTCCTTCTCTGATACAGAGTAAACATGGTAACATCCTTGGAATCTCCTCTCCTTAGCAGTAAATATGGTAAATTTTCCTGCCATTGAGTTAACTCCTATGACACGAACAGATTTAACAAAATTCTCTGATACAACGTTACTACAGTACCGTCCTTGAAATGAGGGGTTAACTTATTAACTCCTCTGATACAGAGATAACATCTGAACATCCCTGTTACAGAGATAACATATTTACTTTTCTGATATAGATTTAAGTCCACTGATACTAAGTTAACATATTAGCTATCCTGCTGAGGAGTTAACATAACAGGCTACCGACGCTGTCTATATTTACTGACATAATTCAAGTACGATATAGCCCAGTTTCTTAGTGGGTGCCAGGTAGCTAGTAGCAGCAGGCACCTACGTGCTAGTAGTGTTAGCAGTCCCAGAATGTTAGCAACAACATTAGTAACTGTAATTCAGTAGCAGAAGCAGTAGCAACAACGAGAAAGCAACACTAAAAATTGCAAGATAGTAGCTAGCAGGTAAGACACATGTGCAACAGTTAGATATCTTTCTTCCGTTGCGGCAGCGTCTCCGGCAAGTAGTAGCAGCAACTCCTTGCTAGTAGTAGCAGCAGCTGCAGACAAATAGCCACAGGAGCTACGGGCTATTATAAGAGGCAGCAAAAGCGGTCAGTCAGTCACAGTTACAGGTTATTAAAAACGAGTCAGGCTATCACGACTGCCCTCCCTGGACCACTGGAATGAAAGGGGCATTTCAATGACCAACGCATAAAGGGTCATACTTGCCATGGACTGAGGCTAACACGGACAAGTTACAAGCACGCGCAATTCACACCAAGCCTTTAATTCTACACGACTTACCTCTTCATTACGTGGTGTTATATCCACATATCGGCTTGTTGCCCCTCGACAGGCTGTATTTAATTTTAACAGCAGCTGCAGACTACATAGGTGTTATTTAGCAAGCAAATAATTTCTGACTAATAAAATGCAATTTATCCCTCTGAGCATATTATTTCTGTAATATATACATTGCATAATACACGCATAAATATACTTATGTATATTTATAAAGCGTGTATATTTTAAATGTTTTATTAATAAAACAATTAAAATTATGTAAATATATATATATCATTCGAATAATTAATGTTAATTACTGATAGGGAAGGGAAAAGAGAGAGAGAGAGAGAAGCAAACAGGGAGGAAAGGAATAATTGACGAAATAATGGGAAGGTTAGCAGTAAAATAGACACAGAATAGAAAGACAGGGGGAGAAAGATGCTGAAGGAAAGAAAAAATCCAAAATAGAGAAGGAAAGAAAATTAATAAAGTACTAGAGTAAATGGAAAAAGAACCGAAATCGACCATAAAAAAACTTATCTGGAGACAATATGTCTAAAAAAAGGGAAGATATGAAAAAAAGAGGAAAAAAGAACTTTGTGATGGCGTGAGTCACGCACGTCGAAGTTCAGTGTTGTATTTAAACTAATTAAGACATAACAGTGTTCACTTTGTAGAAAATTTCTTTAAACAGAGTGTCTAAAATTGTAATCAGGCGATTAAGTTGGTATTAATAAATAGTTTCACATTTTCTGACCACTCAAAGTAAAATTCCATCATTATGTTTAGATTTTTTTTTTTTGGCTGTGGTTCCTTATGACAAGGATTGTCTTTACCATCGAGAAAATATCATGCAATTCTTCTGATACTCAGATACGAGATATTATTACTGAGTGGAATGTCGTGAAAAGAAACTGATGTCGAATTTCACTGATGCTGGGATTCCTTTCTTAATCCTTGCGTGCTAAACGCTATGCACTGTATAAACAACAAGTCTGACTGTTGAATCTGCAGAGAATCAATCGAGAAATTTATCATATGATTAAATGCATTTCTTATGAAACTTTATCTTTCACTTTTGCCCGTGGGTTACTTTTCATGGTCCAAAAGTTTAAGCTAAGTATGAAGCATAATATATGAGCACATTACTTACCCTAATCCCCTCCTTCAGATCTCTGGAGCTTGACAAAGAGTGAATAGTTAGTAAGGCGAGTTTCTTCCTGGATAACGACAGGGAGTTCGGTGAACCTTTCTCTTACTTCACTGTAACTACTTGCATTGAAGGTCTTATAACCAGCATGTGATAGTACAATACAGAATAAGATATTGAATAGAGTGTATTATGCAAGAAGAGGTTTTATTCAACTGACCGAGGCCTTCCCCTGGCTTACCTGTTTACCCTTTTAAAACTAATTCTTAAAACAAAAATTATTGAAAACTTCAAAATAAATTTCATGCATATGAATAATGAAAAGATGTTGAAAAAATCACAAGGAACAGTATGACAAAATAAAATTGAAATAGGCAGCAGATGTAGGGCGTACGACATCTTATGTGCTTCTTTTTAGTCTATTCTTTGAACGTTATCTGTATATATATATATATATATATATATATATATATATATATATATATATATATATATATATATATATATATATATATATATATGTCGTGCCGAATATGTAAAACTGGTCAATTAGCAAGAACTCATTTAAAATTAAGTCCTTTGTGAAATTTTATCTTATACGTTTAAAGATATATTTTTTTCATTAATGTTGATGTAAAAATTTATAGTTTTGCACCAAAAGATTCTTAGAAAACTTACCTAACCTTATTATAACAATAACAATTTATTCTAGTTTAACCCAACTAAATATATTTTAGATTTGTTTACAGCAATTTAATACAAAACAATCTTTTCACCCCCACTTAACCCTTTGGGCACATTACAGACAGACATGGTTTTTTTTTTTTTTTTTTTTTTTAAAATATAATATACATACACAGGTTTTTCCTTTTCAAATAGCCTTTTCTTTTTATTTCTTCTATTGTCCATGGGGAATGGAAAAAAATCTTTCCCCCGTAAGCCATTTTGTATGAGGGACTAAAAAAGCGGGGGCAACTAGTAACCCCCCTTTCCCGATACATTTTAAAAAAGAGAAGAAGAAAACTTTATAAAATGGGGTGCAATGTGCGTGGGTGAGTGGATGACAAGAAACAGAGATTTCTGATGTTTTAATAAAAAAGTTGGATGTCCTGGTCTAACGAAACAAAGAAGGGGAGGAGAGTTTCAGGGGGGAAAAAAAATGATTAAATCTGGGGATCTGAGAGAGTTAGAGCAAAGGGAAAGGGGGGAATAATTTAAAATCAGTTATGGAAGGGAAAAGAGAATATGAATGTAAATTCAAGAATTATTTGGGTTAAAGTAAAGGTTGATGCGAGAAGTGGGGCATAATAAGTGTATGCACCTGGAGAAAAGGGGGAAGCAGAGGGAGAGAGAGATTTTTGGGGGATGAGAATGATGGGGCCTTTAAAAGTGGGGGAGTAAATTGGTAGGGGGCCTTTAAGGGGGAGAAATTTGAGGGTGGGAGGAAGTTTTGGGGGCCAGGGGTTGATAATGGAGCCTTTTATTGAACTTTTTGAAAGGGGGTTTTGTTTTAGGTAATACATATTTTAAGAAAAAAAGGATAAAAAAGTATAAAATAGAAGGAATAAGATTTGTTGATTTGATTTAGATAAAATGTTTAGTAGATTGATGCCTAGGAGCCACGAATAAAAATCCCTTTAGGGCCCCCAAAGAAAAAAGGGAGATGGGGAACAAGGAAAAAAAGAGCTTGGAAGAGAGGGGGAAGGTTTATAAATTAAAAGGGAGATTAGGAAGAAAAACAGCTATTGGGGAAGGGACAAAAGGGGCGTCGAAGGGGAGGGGGGATTTTAAAAAGTGTTAGATTTTCGCAGAAGGGTTTGGGAAAGTGGGGGGAGGAAGAGGGCGATTGGGGGAATGATGATGAAAGAGAGGGGGAAAAAAGTTAGAATGAGGTTTTAAAAAGAGAAGGATGCAAGGAGGAAGAGTATATAAAAAAAGAGAGAGGAAGAGAAAGAAAAAAAGGAGCAAATGAGAGAGGGGGTGAGTGTTATCAAAAATTTTTGCTGAAAATAAGAAAAGTTTTATGATTAAAAAAAAAGCCTAGAGAAAAAAGGGGATTTTAGTTAAAAAAGGGAGAGAGTTTTTAAATGGAGAGTTAGAGGATTGGGAAGATGGGGGAATATTTTGAGGAATGTTAAAGTTTATGAAGATAGGGGGTGTGATTTTTTGTATAAAGGAGGAATAACATCTTGAGGAGGAGAAAAGCCAGAGGTGGGGGGAAGTCGAGGCAGTAGGAAATGAAAGGGGAAAGGGAGGGGATTGATGGGAAAAGATAAAATTTTGCAGGGGGGAAAATTTTGGAGTTTGGAATTTTTTAATAAATGTAGGAAGAGGGGAAACCTAGGATTGGCAGAGAGCACAAGTTCCTTTTGTATAAAGGCAAGGATAAAGAGAATGCAAAATTATAGGGGATAAGTCTGCTGAGTGTACTGGTAAGGTATGGCAGAGTTATACTGAAAGAATTAAGAAGAGACAGATACAGATGAGTTCAAGGAGGCTTTGTAGGGTAGGGGTGTGGGATCAGGCAGTGAAACATAGTGTTTAGCATGACAAAGAGGTCTGTGGCATTTATGGGATTTGAAAAAGTATGTATGACAGTGGGGTACGTGGCAGATGCCAGTAAAGTGCATGGCGTGAGTGCACACGGAAAGCAGTGAAGAGTTTCTGTTGAGGACATGAGCTCTGGTTGAGTATGTAGGGAAAGAGAAATTTTCCCAGTAGCAAGTCTAGATATGAGGATATCACTGTGTTGTTTATCATGTTTATAGATGGGCTGTGAAGAGAGAGAAGTGGAGTTAAAGACAAAGAACACATCATTTAGTGGGGAGTTGTCACAGTTGCCTTGCCGATGACACCGTGCTCCTGGGAGATTCTGAAGAGAAGTTGCAGAGCACAGGATGACCTGGTAGGGTGTGCAAAGAAGAAAATTACAGAATACAGTGGAAAGAGTATGTTAGAGGATAACAAAAAGATTAGGTGATGAAAGATTGAATATCAGATTGGAGGGAGAGAGTATGGAGGAGGTGAACGTATTCAGATATTTGGGAGGACGTGTCAGCGGATGGGTCTAAGGAAAGATGAGGTGAATCATAGAATTAATGAGGGAAAAGAGTGAGTGGTGCACTTAGGAGTGTGGTGACAAAGAACTTTGTCCTTGGAGGCAAAGAGGTGAATGTATGAGAGTGATAGTTTACTCAACGCTCTTATACGGGTGTGAAGCGTAAGATGAATGCTGCAAGGAGGAGAAGGCTGGAGGCAGTGGAGAGGCCATGTCTGAGGGCAATGTGTGGTGTGAATATAATGTAGAGAATTGCAGCCTGGAAGGAGGAGGTGGATTACCAAAACTGCTGTCCAGAGGGCTGAGGAAGGGTTGTTGAGGGTTCTGACATGGAGAGAATGGAGCGAAACAGAATGATCACTTCAAGAGTGTATCAAATCTGCAGGGCTGAAGGCGGGCAGGGCCTACCAGGAAGGCTGAGGAGAAGTAGGCAGGCTGACTTCAGTAGCAGAAAGGTAATATTAGAGTGAATGAAGACAATGGCTTTATCAGCTGATGCTGGTGCTGATAGTGGGGAAAGGAGAGGCCAGTTCGGGCAGAGGGTGACGTTGCAGTTTGTGCCCAGGTAGCACTTTTCTGCAGAAGACAGGATGGAGTGAATGATGGCAGTTTCATTAGCTACCTCGCCAGGAATCGGCCAGGTGATAATAAAAATAAAAAATATATGTATATATATTTTTTTATTATCACACCGGCCGATTCCCACCAAGGCAGGGTGGCCCGAAAAAGAAAAACTTTCACCATCATTCACTCCATCACTGTCTTGCCAGAAGGGTGCTTTACACTACAGTTTTTAAACTGCAACATTAACACCCCTCCTTCAGAGTGCAGGCACTGTACTTCCCATCTCCAGGACTCAAGTCCGGCCTGCCGGTTTCCCTGAATCCCTTCATAAATGTTACTTTGCTCACACTCCAACAGCACGTCAAGTATTAAAAACCATTTGTCTCCATTCACTCCTATCAAACACGCTCACGCATGCCTGCTGGAAGTCCAAGCCCCTCGCACACAAAACCTCCTTTACCCCCTCCCTCCAACCCTTCCTAGGCCGACCCCTACCCCGCCTTCCTTCCACTACAGACTGATACACTCTTGAAGTCATTCTGTTTCGCTCCATTCTCTCTACATGTCCGAACCACCTCAACAACCCTTCCTCAGCCCTCTGGACAACAGTTTTGGTAATCCCGCACCTCCTCCTAACTTCCAAACTACGAATTCTCTGCATTATATTCACACCACACATTGCCCTCAGACATGACATCTCCACTGCCTCCAGCCTTCTCCTCGCTGCAACATTCATCACCCACGCTTCACACCCATATAAGAGCGTTGGTAAAACTATACTCTCATACATTCCCCTCTTTGCCTCCAAGGACAAAGTTCTTTGTCTCCACAGACTCCTAAGTGCACCACTCACTCTTTTTCCCTCATCAATTCTATGATTCACCTCATCTTTCATAGACCCATCCGCTGACACGTCCACTCCCAAATATCTGAATACGTTCACCTCCTCCATACTCTCTCCCTCCAATCTGATATTCAATCTTTCATCACCTAATCTTTTTGTTATCCTCATAACCTTACTCTTTCCTGTATTCACCTTTAATTTTCTTCTTTTGCACACCCTACCAAATTCATCCACCAATCTCTGCAACTTCTCTTCAGAATCTCCCAAGAGCACAGTGTCATCAGCAAAGAGCAGCTGTGACAACTCCCACTTTGTGTGTGATTCTTTATCTTTTAACTCCACGCCTCTTGCCAAGACCCTCGCATTTACTTCTCTTACAACCCCATCTATAAATATATTAAACAACCACGGTGACATCACACATCCTTGTCTAAGGCCTACTTTTACTGGGAAAAAATTTCCCTCTTTCCTACATACTCTAACTTGAGCCTCACTATCCTCGTAAAAACTCTTCACTGCTTTCAGTAACCTACCTCCTACACCATACACTTGCAACATCTGCCACATTGCCCCCCTATCCACCCTGTCATACGCCTTTTCCAAATCCATAAATGCCACAAAGACCTCTTTAGCCTTATCTAAATACTGTTCACTTATATGTTTCACTGTAAACACCTGGTCCACACACCCCCTACCTTTCCTAAAGCCTCCTTGTTCATCTGCTATCCTATTCTCCGTCTTACTCTTAATTCTTTCAATTATAACTCTACCATACACTTTACCAGGTACACTCAACAGACTTATCCCCCTATAATTTTTGCACTCTCTTTTATCCCCTTTGCCTTTATACAAAGGAACTATGCATGCTCTCTGCCAATCCCTAGGTACCTTACCCTCTTCCATACATTTATTAAATAATTGCACCAACCACTCCAAAACTATATCCCCACCTGCTTTTAACATTTCTATCTTTATCCCATCAATCCCGGCTGCCTTACCCCCTTTCATTTTACCTACTGCCTCACGAACTTCCCCCACACTCACAACTGGCTCTTCCTCACTCCTACAAGATGTTATTCCTCCTTGCCCTATACACGAAATCACAGCTTCCCTATCTTCATCAACATTTAACAATTCCTCAAAATATTCCTTCCATCTTCCCAATACCTCTAACTCTCCATTTAATAACTCTCCTCTCCTATTTTTAACTGACAAATCCATTTGTTCTCTAGGCTTTCTTAACTTGTTAATCTCACTCCAAAACTTTTTCTTATTTTCAACAAAATTTGTTGATAACATCTCACCCACTCTCTCATTTGCTCTCTTTTTACATTGCTTCACCACTCTCTTAACCTCTCTCTTTTTCTCCATATACTCTTCCCTCCTTGCATCACTTCTACTTTGTAAAAACTTCTCATATGCTAACTTTTTCTCCCTTACTACTCTCTTTACATCATCATTCCACCAATCGCTCCTCTTCCCTCCTGCACCCACTTTCCTGTAACCACAAACTTCTGCTGAACACTCTAACACTACATTTTTAAACCTACCCCATACCTCTTCGACCCCATTGCCTATGCTCTCATTAGCCCATCTATCCTCCAATAGCTGTTTATATCTTACCCTAACTGCCTCCTCTTTTAGTTTATAAACCTTCACCTCTCTCTTCCCTGATGCTTCTATTCTCCTTGTATCCCATCTACCTTTTACTCTCAGTGTAGCTACAACTAGAAAGTGATCTGATATATCTGTGGCCCCTCTATAAACATGTACATCCTGAAGTCTACTCAACAGTCTTTTATCTACCAATACATAATCCAACAAACTACTGTCATTTCGCCCTACATCATATCGTGTATACTTATTTATCCTCTTTTTCTTAAAATATGTATTACCTATAACTAAACCCCTTTCTATACAAAGTTCAATCAAAGGGCTCCCATTATCATTTACACCTGGCACCCCAAACTTACCTACCACACCCTCTCTAAAAGTTTCTCCTACTTTAGCATTCAAGTCCCCTACCACAATTACTCTCTCACTTGGTTCAAAGGCTCCTATACATTCACTTAACATCTCCCAAAATCTCTCTCTCTCCTCTGCATTCCTCTCTTCTCCAGGTGCATACACGCTTATTATGACCCACTTCTCGCATCCAACCTTTACTTTAATCCACATAATTCTTGAATTTACACATTCATATTCTCTTTTCTCCTTCCATAACTGATCATTTAACATTACTGCTACCCCTTCCTTTGCTCTAACTCTCTCAGATACTCCAGATTTAATCCCATTTATTTCCCCCCACTGAAACTCTCCTACCCCCTTCAGCTTTGTTTCGCTTAGGGCCAGGACATCCAACTTCTTTTCATTCATAACATCAGCAATCATCTGTTTCTTGTCATCCGCACTACATCCACGCACATTTAAGCAACCCAGTTTTATAAAGTTTTTCTTCTTCTCTTTTTTAGTAATTGTATACAGGAGAAGGGGTTACTAGCCCATTGCTCCCGGCATTTTAGTCGCCTCATACGACACGCATGGCTTACGGAGGAAAGATTCTTTTCCACTTCCCCATGGACAATAGAAGAAATAAAAAAGAACAAGAGCTATTTAGAAAAAGGAGAAAAACCTAGATGTATGTATATATATATATGCATGTGATATATATATATATATATATATATATATATATATATAAATATATATATATATATATATATATATATATATATAAAATATATATATATATATATATATATATATATATATATATAAAAAATATATATATATATATATATATATATATATATATATATATATATATATAAATAAAAAATATATATATATATAAAATATATATATATATATATATATATATATATATAAAATATAAATATATATATATAAATATAAATATATATATATATATTATATATATATATATATATATATATATATATATATATATATATATATAAATATATAAATATATATATATAAAAATATATATATATATATATATATATATATATATAAATATATATAAATATATATATATATAAATATATATATATATATATATAAAAATATATATATATATATATATATATATATATATATATATATATATATATATATAAAAAGATTTTATTTATTTTGAGTGTAATATTTTCCAAAGAAAAATTAAATTTTGAAAAAAATTTTGTTGACAGGCAAAAAACAATTACTTACACAAGGCAAAATTTTAGAATTGGGTACAAGAGGTTGTGTGTGTGTGTGTGTGTGTGTGTGTGTATGTGTGTGTGTGTGTGTGTGTGTGTGTGTGTGTGTGTGTTATAATAATATCTATGCTCTTTTAAGTACGAACAGGTTATCAAAAACAATAACTCAAAAAAAAAAAAATCCTTCATTTACCTGCATCCAACTTACATATCTCAACTGCTGGAAAAATAGAGCAACAAAAACCAAAGAGCAGCATTTACCGTGATTTCCTAGAAATTCTAATACTATCCTGCTTCTGGGTAATTTCCTGGGGCCCAAACAAAGAACATAAGAAATAAGAAAGGGAGGAACACTCAGGAGGCCTTTTTGGCCCAACTGGGAAATTTTTAAATTCATCCCACTAAAAAACATTTCCCCAAACCCCAAATTCTACACCATGAAATAACCCTAGGGAAAGTCCCACCAACCAAACCCCCTCCCACTCGTTTTATCCAATCTAAATTTGACCCCCGCCCCAGCCTCAAAAACCCCAACTGGGTAGACTGTTCCACCATCAACCCCCCTTTTTTCCCAAACCAATACTTTCGCCCTTTCAAAATTTAAACTTATCTAATTTAAATCCTTTTGGGCCTCGGGAGAAACACCCTCAAGCCCTTTATTAATATCCCCTTTATTAATCCCTATCTTCCACTTATACACTTCAGGTCCCCCTCATTCCCAAAAGTGAATATAACTTAAGAGTTTCAATCTTTCTTCAAAAGGAAGATTTAATGATGTATTATTTTAGTATCCACGTAATGTTTTCTAACGAATTTATGTTCATTCTGTAATATGGAACCAGAACGAGCGCATAACAGGTGGGGCCCTCAAGAGGGAAAAGCGCAGATGACCTCGGGACTTGTTCTTAATTTTGATATAAACCCGAACATTTGTTTATTACGACGCTTAGGCATTGGTCTTGGTTTAAGGTGGCTCACCAAAACCCCCAAGCCCCCAACTGAAAAGGTTCTCCATCTTTTAATTAAAAGACTGGGTTTTGGGCCCCCCAAGTTTCAGAACCTTGCATTTATCTAATTGAACTGCATCTGCCACTTTTCCCCCAAGAATAGATTTTTTTAAACCTCCTGTTCCAAACATCTACGTTTAACAATTATCCTACCTATCTTTGTGTCATCGGCGAATTTGCTCTTTCACTAGAAATTTCCCCACATCGATCATTGATATATATTATAAACAAAACGGCCCAAGATGACCCCCTGGCCCCCCACTTTTTAAAGATCCCAACTCGGTTTTAAACCCCCATTTATGGACACTTCTTCCTGCGGACCCATGACTCGATCCACGGTTTTTCCCCCAAGATTGCCATTTTCAACAGCATGGGGGAACTCATAAAAGCCAAAAAACCCGGAAAAAATCAAATTTTTTAGGGGTTCAAAGCCCAAAAGTTTTATAAAAAGGAAAAATAAAAGGGCGGGGTTTTGTAAACCATGTTATACTTAACAAGATGTTACAGATGGTTTTATAACGAGCTTTTTTGATTTTTAGTAATTTGCCCAAATTGGGGTCAGGTTTAGGGGCAAATTTTAAAAACATTTGTCCCCGTTTTAAAAAATTTTCATTTTCCCAAAAGCACCCCTTTTAAAAAAAAAATTTAAAAATAATTAGTTAAATGTTAAGGGTTCCCTTTTTTGCTTTCCTTTAGAATTTTTGAAAACCTCATCGGATCCAAATTTATTTGTTATAATTGTTTACAACCTTTTATAGTACTTTTTTACAAATTTTCTTCAGTCCACTATAAAATTAATTATAATATTGTTAGTTTTCCCAAAAAATGAAGAAAATAATTATTTAAAACGAGAATTTCTTCTTTTTCATGGCCCCATATTTTTTTTGGGGGGACTATCTTTCTTAATTTTTTCTATAGACCCAAAAAACTTATTTTATTTTAGAACCAGAATTTAAATTTTCATGCCCTTTTATTTTCACCCCTTTTAATGCCCCCAATGTCAATATATATTCATAAGATGACCTCACCCTTTGATACCCCCAAAATTTCCCTTTCGCCCAGGTATTTGGCAATTCATCCTTTTATATTTTTTTTAAATACATCAATGTTACCTGCACTAGCAACTAATCTCAACTCGTCCAACTTATTCCTAGCACTACGGCAATTAGCATTATAAACATTGAAAGACTCTCCTTTCTCTTTACCCTTCCTGCTCATTTCTGTTTTTCTACTAAACCTATTACTGTCCTTATCACCCAAAGTCCCTGGCTTTTCAATATCTACCTCGTTCTGCTTATTACTAGTTCCCCCTAGAACTCGTAATATTACTACACTGGGACTTCACTGTTTTCCTGCCAAAACCCATACCACTAACTATTCCTAGTTTAAAGTCCTAACTGCTCCCTCCACTGCAGTTGCCAGTGCTACCACCCCAGACCTAGATAAGTGAACCCCATCCCTGGCATACATGTCATTTCTGCCATAGAAGAGGTCCCAGTTGTCAATGAATGTTACCGCATTTTCCTTACAGTATTTGTCCAGCCAGCAATTGACACCAATTGCCCTGGACAACCATTCATTTCCAACTCCTCTCCTTGGCAAAACACCACATATGACAGGGTTCCCACCCTTACTCCCAATTATTTCTATTGCTGACCTATACCTGCTAATCAGGTCTTCACTCCTACGTCTGCCAACATCGTTGCCTCCAGCACTGAGACAGATAGGATTGCTCCCATTACCTCTCATGATGTCATCCAGACGGCTAACAATATCCTCCATCCCAGCCCCAGAAAAGCAAACTCTCTGTCTCCTACTCCTGTCCTTCAAGCAGAACGCCCTATCCATATACCTAACTTGGCTATCCCCAACAACAACAATATTCTTACCTTCCTTAATGTCTTTCGTCGTGACGTTCCCAGTAGTCGACTCACATTCGTCGGGTAGCACTGAGAATGTATTAGATGTTTCCACAACAGTTTCCACGGCAGTCTCTTTCTTCTTCATTGTTTCTACCTTTCCATTCGTCTTCTTGATCGTCAACTTCGTTCCCTGCTGTCCAGCCACTGACCAGTTTCCCTTCTTGACCTGAGGACTCAAAACAGGAGGACTACTACGAATCTTCTTGTTTTCCACGGTCAGTCGCCGAATCTCCATCTTCGCCATCCTCAATTCTTCCTTAAGCTGTTGGTAAAGTTGCTCGATGGAGGGCATCTTGCTTCAATTCGTAGAGAGCGCGCAAACAGGTCTTCACAGAGCTAAGTACACGTCACCACTGCGCAAAAGCCAACTCAATCAGGAGCTACTGCGCAGCACGTCCGCACGGCCCAATAGCGATGCGTACAGATGTTCAGTTTTACTTGCCTCGTGCAGCCGTGGGCTGTGTCTGTTCGTGCTCCCATGTAATCCCACTTGTGCTAGCAAGAATTCTCACCATTCTCTTGTGTTTTACTCCTTATTAATATTTCTGGGAGGGGAGCAGTGACCCCTAGAAATAGGACTGTTCCTTTAATTCTTCGTAATGCATGAGAATTAATCCAAGAGGAGATTTTTCAAGTCAGGCGCAAGTAATGTGTATTGATTTCCTCTGCTAGTAGAGTGATGCGTAGTATTTAGATTTTGATGATAATTATAACATAATACATAAATGATTTGTTCTAGACTAGAGAACTGCTTACCTGTCTAAAGCAGACATCAGTCTCATTAGTACACCTGACCTCAGTCTCCTCTCAGCGACGTGTTTTCTCTTGCTGATCCTGGCACAGAACACTGTGTTGTTTTATCTTTATATTTCACAGTCCGGGAAATGAGCTACCTCCTTTGTCTTTCCTGACACCTTTGATGTGTAGTCCTTAATAAAGTGTGTGTGTGTGTGTGTGTGTGTGTGTGTGTGTGTGTGTGTGTGTGTGTGTGTGTGTGTGTGTGTGTGTGTGTGCGTGTGTGCGTGCGTGCACACACACACTGTATTCACTCCCTTCTAGCATTAGCCCCGAACGTCCCTGCTTCCACTACGACTTCGTCCGGACAATTCCGTTTCCTGACCATACCGAAACTGATGATATGCTTATGACGTATATGTCTCTAACTCCCAATTGTGCCCTTTTGTACCTGTTTCCATGCCTCTAAAATAATCTATTCCTCTCTACCCTATCAATTCCTTCGAGTATTTTATATGCCCTTATGATGTGTCACTTGGTTCTTCTGTCCTCCAATGTGGACAGGTTCAGGGCCTTCAGTCTCTCCTCATAGCTCCTCCTCCATAGCTCTGGAAGAAGCCTCGTTACATACCTGCACTTTTCCAGTTTCTTAACAGGTTTTATCCGATGTGGATTCCAGGCTGGTGCTTGCATGCTCGAGGATGGACCTGGCATATGTTATATATAGAGCTGTGAATGGCTCTTTGCTCAGATTCTTTAAAACTACTCTTAGATTTGTCTGAGAAGTATTAAGCTGCAGAGGTTATTCGGTTCCCTAATTTTCATTACTTTGCATCTGCTGGGGATGGATTCACGTAACTTATCTGAAAACTCTTGCAGTTTATTTAGATCCATGTGTAACTTATATTTATCCTAGTTGGTTTTAAGCCTTATTAGTTTTGCATCAACATATCTTTCACATATAGTAAGAACATTACTTGTTCTAGTATTGATTCATGCGGAACAGCTCTTGGTACTCTTCTCCAGATACCTCTTCTCAAAAAAAATATCTTTTTGAATCATTCACCTAATCTTAGATCCTAATAACATATTCCCTGTCATTCCTGCTTTCTCCGTAAGTTCCACCACCCCCAAAGTCTCCTGTGAGGTACAGTATTAAGTGCCTTCTTCTAGTCCAAGAAAATGCAATCCACAAATCCTGCTCATTCCCGTCTCATTTTCATTATTATTTTTTTTTTTTTTGTAGAAAACTCCAGCAGTTTTCAAAGAAAAAGATTTGCCATCTTCTCCGTAATCAACGTGATATGCATGTCACCGATACTGGTATACAGTCAAACGCTTCCTGTCTGTCTTCTGTCTTAAATATTAGGATTATATTCTCTGTCCTCCAGATCTGTGGTAACTATTCTGTATCCACCGACTTGTTGTAGATCATAGTTATTGGTCGAGACGGAGCTTCTGTTCCCTTCCGTGGAATATATTGCGACATCTTGTCATGTCCGATTGCCTTTGGTTTATCCAGATAACTAATATTCGCTTCCAGCTCCAATGTTCACTTCTCTTTTGTCTCTCTTCTTCGCACGCACGCCCTGTTTGCGTGCTTGCGTGCACGTGTGTGTACTCACCTAATTGTGGTTGCAGGGGTCGAGACTCAGCTCCTGGCCCCGCCTCTTCACTGATTGCTACTAGGTCCTCTCTCTGCTTCATGAGCTTTGTCATACCTCGTCTTAAAGCTATGTATGGTTCCTACCTCCACTACCTCACTTGGTAGGCTATTCCACTTCCTGACTACTCTATGACTGAAGAAATACTTCCTAACATCCCCTTGACTCATCTGGGTCTTCAACTTCCAATTGTGACCCCTTGTTTCTGTGTCCCCTCTCTGGAACATCCTGTCTGTCCACCTTGTCTATTCCCCGCAGTATTTTGTATGTTATCATGTCTCCCCTGACCCTCCTGTCCTCCAGTGTCGTCAGGCCAATTTCCCTTAACCTTACATTACATTACATTCCCCTTAGCTCTGGAACTACCCTTGTCGCAAACCTTTGCACTTTCTCTAATTTCTTGACGTGCTTGATCAAGTGTGTGTTCCAAACAGGTGCTGCATATGGGCCTGACGTACACGGTGTGCAGAGTTTTGAACGATTCCTTACCAAGATATCGGTACGCTATTCTCAGGTTTGCCAGGCGCCCGTATGCTGCAGCAGTTATCTGGTTGATGTGTGTGTGTGTGTGTGTGTGTGTGTGTGTGTGTGTGTGTGTGTGTGCGCGTGTGTGTGTGTGTGTGTGTATGTATGTTTGGGAAGTTAGTTATCTTTACTGAGATGTCTTTTAAATAATAGATTATTTTGTCTTACGGCTTTGTAATAACACGCGTTCTGTAATTTGATTAAATTTTCTTTTTTGTCGCTTGCTAAATTTCATGGACTGGCATCAGTGTCGTTATGATCTGCTCCATAAAACATAACTAAATGTCGGTAAAACTTAAAGGAATACCCTTGTTTGTTTAACAATAGTTTAAAATCATTTTGTAAATATTGTGAATGGATCTGTTCAAATATCTCGGTAATTCTGAGAGACAATTTAAGGATAAATGAAGCGTTTTCAGTTCATCATTCCACGGTATGGGTGAGGCTTGAACTTGTGGCGAGTGACTTGTAAAACTCCAGGCCAGCTCGTAAGCCATTGGGCCAGCTGGCTACAAAATGAGTTCTCCAACTAGGTATAGTTATACACCTATACGGTGGTTTGTTTGCAGTCGTATCATTACGATTTGAGTCATTTTCAGTTTTTTTTTTTTGAGACCTGCAAGGACTTCCCTTCTCCCTAACCCGCATCCAAATTGCACCCTCCCCAAAATACCCCTTTACTACAATTCTCTGCTACCACTACCACCACCTCACCTCCATTGCTACTGCAGCCATCACCACCACAACCACCACCTTCACCCTAACAGTCCCCACCATGAACCTTAAAACAATTATCCACCCTCACTCTCACTTTCTTTTATTCGCTACACACACATCTTTTGGAAAAATATTTAGGGGTTCCCAATATAATTTACTCAAAAATGCTAACTGATTTCCGCAGTTTATAATCAATACAGTTAATTGTACCATTGATAAATAAATTCATTATTCCCACCTCGTTTACCCCTTGAACCTGAGCTAAGCTGTTTTTCACATTGTTGTAATTTGATGTAACAGTATTTGCTGCAACTTTATTTGCTCCAACTTTACTTGCTGTGACAGTAATTTCCCAGCTTAGAGGAAAATACAGAAATTCCTGTAAAATACGTAGCATGTTAAGGACCACTTTCATTCCAAGGAAAGACTGCCTATTAAATTTATAAAGTATCCTTTAAAGTCTGTGAAGAATGATTCTTGCGCACAAGGATTCATTAGAAAAAAAAAAAGTCTCTTAAACATAAATATATGGAAGGCTACCTATAAAGTATGAACACTCGTTTAGATATAAAACCTAAAAGCTCGCTCGAAAGGCTCTCTCTTCAACATAAAGACAAAGTCTAAACTTTAGTCCAGAAGGCTGCCTAAAAAGCTTAAAAGCTTGTTCAACAAGCTCCCTCTAAGTATCAAACATTTGTTGAAAAGGCCTCTTTAAACCCTAAACATTACATTAAAGTATATGGAGTTTGGTGAAATCTGGCAGACGGAGGATCGAGCCTCCGCCACTTCCTCCGCTGAATAATCCACGTGCATTTATATAATAATAATAATTGTAATAATAACTCCTTTGATATCTTTCATGTGCTCCGAGTTTTTCTACACCTGGTCAGGCTTGTTTTGTAATAATAATAATAATAATAATAATAATAATAATAATAATAATAATAATAATAATAATAATAGCTTTAATTTATTTACATTTTTTATGAATCATTAGTATGGCAATTTTAAAAGCTATTAATCCTGTCATAATGACAGGATTAAAAGCTTTTAAAATTAATTAATAGCTTCAAAATTAATAGCATTATGAATCCTGTCATAATGACAGGATTAATAGCTTTATGTTATTCATGTTTTTATTATTGATAGGATTGATGTTATTGTCCTTAAAATTTCTATTATCATTATTATTAGCAGTATTATTGTTGTTATTATTTATTTTAATATTACTGGGGATATTATTGCTATTGTTGCTGTTACTTTCACTGTTTTTGCAAATGTCAGTATTTTCATTATTAAAGTTACTGATATAATATAAATTATTATTATTGCTTCGTTCATTATTATCGGAATTTTAAAGACCGGAAGTGGATCCGGCTTAAAAACCCGGCGTCACATCTAAATCACTTTACAAAATACTTTTCGCAACCACTTAAGAACAACAAACGATATTTTATCCTGGAAAATCTCATTCCGCTTCTCATTAAAACTAACATTACTACACCTATTTCTTCAACGAGAATAATAAGATATATGATACAAGATGATGATATAGAAAATAGTGTTACAGGTAACGTCTGTGGTTGTGGGAGAGGCCCTGTTAGGTGAGATATAATGGGGATAACGTTAGTGGTAGGTGGGGGAGGCCCTGTTAGGTGAGATATAATGGGGATAACGTTAGTGGTAGGTGGGGGAGGCCCTGTTAGGTGAGATATAATGGGGATAACGTTAGTGGTAGGTGGGGGAGGCCTGTGAGGTGAGATATAATGGGGATAACGTTAGTGGTAGGTGGGGGAGGCCTGTGAGGTGAGATATAATGGGGATAACGTTAGTGGTAGGTGGGGGAGGCCTGTGAGGTGAGATATAATGGGGATAACGTTAGTGGTAGGTGGGGGAGGCCTGTTAGGTGAGATATAATGGGGATAACTTTAGTGGTAGGTGGGGGAGGCCCTGTTAGGTGAGATATAATGGGGATAACGTTAGTGGTAGGTGGGGGAGGCCTGTGAGGTGAGATATAATGGGGATAACGTTAGTGGTAGGTGGGGGAGGCCTGTGAGGTGAGATATAATGGGGATAACGTTAGTGGTAGGTGGGAGAGGCCTTGTGAGCTGAGATATAATGAGGATAACGTTAGTGGTAGGTAGGAGAGTCCCTATGAAGTGAGATATAATGGGGATAACGTTAGTGGTAGGTGGGAGAGTCCCTATGAGGTGAGATATAATGGGGATAACGTTAGTGGTAGGTGGGGGAGGCCTGTGAGGTGAGATATAATGGGGATAACGTTAGTGGTAGGTGGGGGAGGCCTGTGAGGTGAGATATAATGGGGATAACGTTAGTGGTAGGTGGGAGAGGCCTTGTGAGCTGAGATATAATGAGGATAACGTTAGTGGTAGGTAGGAGAGTCCCTATGAAGTGAGATATAATGGGGATAACGTTAGTGGTAGGTGGGAGAGTCCCTATGAGGTGAGATATAATGGGGATAACGTTAGTGGTAGGTGGGAGAGTCCCTATGAGGTGAGATATAATGGGGATAACGTTAGTGGTAGGTGGGGGAGGCCCTGTTAGGTGAGATATAATGGGGATAACGTTAGTGGTAGGTGGGGGAGGCCTGTGAGGTGAGATATAATGGGGATAACGTTAGTGGTAGGTGGGGGAGGCCTGTGAGGTGAGATATAATGGGGATAACGTTAGTGGTAGGTGGGAGAGGCCTTGTGAGCTGAGATATAATGAGGATAACGTTAGTGGTAGGTAGGAGAGTCCCTATGAAGTGAGATATAATGGGGATAACGTTAGTGGTAGGTGGGAGAGTCCCTATGAGGTGAGATATAATGGGGATAACGTTAGTGGTAGGTGGGAGAGTCCCTATGAGGTGAGATATAATGGGGATAACGTTAGTGGTAGGTGGGAGAGTCCCTATGAGGTGAGATATAATGGGGATAACGTTAGTCGTAGGTGGGAGTCCCCCTATGATGTGAGATATAATGGGGATAACGTTAGTGGTAGGTGGGAGAGGCCTGTGAGGTGAGATATAATGGGGATAACGTTAGTGGTAGGTGGGAGAGGCCTTGTGAGCTGAGATATAATGAGGATAACGTTAGTGGTAGGTGGGAGAGGCCTGTGAGGTGAGATATAATGGGGATAACGTTAGTGGTAGGTGGGAGAGGCCTGTGAGGTGAGATATAATGGGGATAACGTTAGTGGTAGGTGGGAGAGGCCCTGTTAGGTGAGATATAATGGGGATAACGTTAGTGGTAGGTGGGAGAGGCCTTGTGAGCTGAGATATAATGAGGATAACGTTAGTGGTAGGTAGGAGAGTCCCTATGAAGTGAGATATAATGGGGATAACGTTAGTGGTAGGTGGGAGAGTCCCTATGAGGTGAGATATAATGGGGATAACGTTAGTGGTAGGTGGGAGAGTCCCTATGAGGTGAGATATAATGGGGATAACGTTAGTGGTAGGTGGGAGAGTCCCTATGAGGTGAGATATAATGGGGATAACGTTAGTCGTAGGTGGGAGTCCCCCTATGATGTGAGATATAATGGGGATAACGTTAGTGGTAGGTGGGAGAGGCCTGTGAGGTGAGATATAATGGGGATAACGTTAGTGGTAGGTGGGAGAGGCCTTGTGAGCTGAGATATAATGAGGATAACGTTAGTGGTAGGTGGGAGAGGCCTGTGAGGTGAGATATAATGGGGATAACGTTAGTGGTAGGTGGGAGAGGCCTGTGAGGTGAGATATAATGGGGATAACGTTAGTGGTAGGTGGGAGAGGCCCTGTTAGGTGAGATATAATGGGGATAACGTTAGTGGTAGGTGGGAGAGGCCTGTGAGGTGAGATATAATGGGGATAACGTTAGTGGTAGGTAGGAGAGGCCTTGTGAGCTGAGATATAATGAGGATAACGTTAGTGGTAGGTAGGAGAGTCCCTATGAAGTGAGATATAATGGGGATAACGTTAGTGGTAGGTGGGAGAGGCCCTATGAGGTGAGATACAATGGGAATAACGTTAGTGGTAGGTGGGAGAGGCCTGTGAGGTGAGATATAATGGGGATAACGTTAGTGATAGGTGGGAGAGGCCTTGTGAGCTGAAATATAATGAGGATAACGTTAGTGGTAGGTAGGAGAGTCCCTATGAAGTGAGATATAATGGGGATAACGTTAGTGGTAATTGGGAGAGTCCCTATGAGGTGAGATATAATGGGGATAACGTTAGTCGTAGGTGGGAGTCCCCCTATGATGTGAGATATAATGGGGATAACGTTAGTTGTAGGTGGGGGAGGCCCTATGAGATGAGATACAATGGGAATAACGTTAGTGGTAGATGGGAGAGTCCCTATGAGGTGAGATATAGTGGGGATTACGTTAGTGGTAGGTGGGAGAGTCCCTATGAAGTGAGATATAATGGCGATAACGTTAGTGGTAGGTGGGAGAGACCCTATGAGGTGAGATATAATGGGGATAACGTTAGTGATAGGTGGGAGAGGCCCTGTGAGGTGAGATATAATGGAGATGTTGGGGGAGGAATAATCGTTGAATCATTGGATAATTACAGTGAGATGGGATAAATGAGGCTATTGCACATCAAATAAAGCTGATGTGGGGAGAACAAGTGAGGGATTGGGATGTTAGCCTTAGTGGAGATTACGAAAGGAAGGAGGGAAGAGATGCAATATTTGAGGATAACGTGTAAATGAGGCTAAATATACAAGAACAAATGTATAAGATGAGTGAAGCGAGTAGGAGAAAGAGGCAGTAAGTGGCGAGTGAATAATGTTTTGTCGCACAAGGAGAGAGAATCACACGCCTTGAGACTGGAGGATGGTTGGCTGAGGAGGAGGATTCGAACAACACTCCCATAAAACCACAGAGATGAGGAATTGACGATAATGGTGCCATTTGAAATATTTACACGAAAGAGTTTTTAATGCAACTCATTTAAACTTGTATATCATTATTTTAATACCTCTTGTATGAAAATTTCTGTTTTAATCTCTTAATTACTACCTAAGCATAAATCAATGTTATAAACACAAGGTAGCAGTGAACCACGGGAAAGGGCGTAATCTAATGTTATTATAACGCAGACAAATGAGGGATTATGCTTAGAAAACAGGGACTGCAAGGAAAACTCTCAGACCACAAAGACCGGTGAAGGAAACTGTTTCAGAGATAAAATTAGGTCAATATTTAATCTTTAGGAATCAAGAAAGACGCGTTGTAAATCAAGCCTTTAGTGAGATAACATTTCGTTCGGTCTAGAGCTTCATGAAATCGAGTGTATGTGAAGCTCTAGAAGTCATGAAATGTTGTCTTATTGAAAACTTCTGCAGTATTATGTAGTATTTATTCTATTTGTCTCAGTTTATATCGTTAACTAACCTGGGTCATTCCACAGGCTAAAACTGAAACCCAAAAGTCCAAAAAATAAAAGATGTTCAGCCTAACCCGGGGACACAAGGTAAATTTTTTCTTCCACTCGGGTCATTTCTGAGCGAAAAAGGTCATTGAGAAAAAGAATAGCACATGCTACTGGCCTGAGGCAAATTTAACTAACAATTGAAAAGAAAAGCTTTACTGTTACATATATTCCCGTGAGGGGAGAGGAAGCGAAGCTGCGCGAAACTTTCTGTAACTTTTGTAAACTACTTTTGTATGCCGTCGGCTCCGAAGGTGCAAAAGTTGTTTGATAATGCGTCATAGAACTGTTTATATATCTGTGTGTACTTGAAATCCTATAGAAATTTGGGTAAGAGTTTCCTTGCTTGTGCTCTCTCTCTCTCTCCCTCTCTCTCTCTCTCTCTCTCTCTCTCTCTCTCTCTCTCTCTCTCTCGTACACGTTTACTTTTCTTTCATCACGCATCTTCTCGAGTACAGTTAACTTCGTTTAAACACTTTCCTTCGTCAAAGGTCTAATTAGTCACACCCGACATAAATTCCTAGAGAAGGTGTTGGCGAGTTGATACTGAAGTACTCGTGAGGTGCTAATGAAGTGTTCGTGAGTTTCTAGAACCCTTAAAAATACATACATATCAGGAAGACATATATCAGTATCAAGAAGATGCAGCAAGAGAGATATCAGAGCAGAATGAAAGTAATCAACAACATGCAACATAACA
Source organism: Cherax quadricarinatus (assembly GCF_038502225.1). NCBI lineage: Eukaryota > Metazoa > Arthropoda > Malacostraca > Decapoda > Parastacidae > Cherax > Cherax quadricarinatus. Next base: position 21,292,740 of record NC_091292.1, on the reverse strand, counting down.
AGGGGACCTGTATATTTTCTTGAAATAAATAAATTAATATATATATATATATATATATATATATATATATATATATATATATATATATATATATATATATATATATAAGCAATAACATCACAGTAAACAGGTGATTTCAGAAAATGCAAAACAACCACTGTGAAAGAATAGAGAAATTCCAAGCGCTTTCGTGACTACTCACATTATCAAGGAACTATGAAAGTAAAGCATCCAAGGAAGGTATATAAGGGGTCTGGACAACACCTCAACTGTTGTGGGATCTGATAGTGAGGTGTTGGCCAGACCCCTTATATACCTTCCTTGGATGCTTTACTTTCATAGTTCCTTGATAATGTGAGTAGTCACGAAAGCGCTTGGAATTTCTATATTCTTTCACAGTGGTTGTTTTGCATATATAATAATATATATATATATATATATATATATATATATATATATATATATATATATATATATATATATATATATATATATATATAAACTTGCTATTTTGGCTTAAATGCAATGCTCTTTTTGAATAATGTTAGGGAAGTTTTCTAAGGTTCTTTTGGTACAAAATTATTAATTTTTGCATTACATAAATGAAAAAAATATATCTTCCAATGTATAAGAAATTTTTTTAGAAAATACTTAATTTTAAATGAGTTCTTGCTAACTGACCAGTTCTACCTATTCGGCACCACACACACACACACACACACACACACACACACATATATATATATGCAATAAGATCACAGTTGTGGGATCTGATAGTGAGGTGTTGGCCAGACCCCTTATATACCTTCCTTGGATGCTTTACTTTCATAGTTCCTTGACAATGTGAGTAGTCACGAAAGCGCTTGGAATTTCTCTATTCTTTCACAGTGGTTGCTTTGCATATATATATATATATATATATATATATATATATATATATATATATATATATATATATATATATATTATGCAGTTATCGTAAACCAAGCGATACAGGATGCAAAACCACAGGGGGAGTAGAATGATAGCTAACTACACTACGCACACAGCAAGAAGTACTGCCACATATTAGATCAGCCAGCACTGAGGCAATAATTATGTCGCAAACTTTTTCGATCTATATCTGCATCAATGTACGCGTACCCTGGATGTGGGATGGTAACTAAGGTGATCATTTTCCTTAATACATATTTTATGCCACTTAACTATAAATAATTATACACCTCAGTCATCATTTCTCCCATGAAGCAGCTAGATGAGTTGAAGTAAAACTTATTTTTTTATCATCGGTTTTATGTATACATAGCTTAAGATGTGTGCTTTATTTATTGTAAGACCGGTAATAAGGCCGGTGATGTATAGACTAGGAAGTTTTACTGACGCTTGTTACTTGGCAGTATCTTGTAATAGGTAAATATTTGCTCAACTTCCTGATCTTCAATCATGCACAATATTCCTTGATTTAACCTTCTATGTTTCACTCGTCGCTTGTCATCACGAACACGCAACACCCTGTGAGCCATCATAGTTTTTAGAGAATACATTATGCAGTTTTAATGTCAGCACATTTCGTTATAGCTTCGTGCTCACGATCTTAGAATATAACGTGCATACAGAAACGAACTCAAGAAATCGTAATGACACGATTGCAAACAAACCATACCCCCGGCCGGGATTGAACCCGCGGTCATAGAGTCTCAAAACTCCAGCCCGTCGCGTTAGCCACTAGACCAGCTAGCCACAATAAGATTCATCCAACTAGGTATATTTCTACACCAAAGGAATGTTAGTCACAGTGGTGCCTGTGCTAACATTCCTATGGTGTAGAAATATACCTAGTTGGATGAATCTTATTGTGGCTAGCTGGTCTAGTGGCTAACGCGACGGGCTGGAGTTTTGAGACTCTATGACCGCGGGTTCAATCCCGGCCGGGGTATGGTTTATACAGAAACGAATATCCAAAGGCACTGAACTAAACCTTCATCTATCATTTCCCCTTAATCAAAATTGTTTTTGCAAAAAAATATGTTCACAGATTGGACAATATATTTCATCGGTTGCAGTTCCATAATCCTGCAGAATTAAAGAATTATCATACTATTCTCTTTGATTATATCAGCAACACCCTCTATTTCGCTCAGTATCCAGTACATTACTTTTGTCTGCAGATATTTTACAAAAGTTTATGAACCGTAGTTAATAATTAATAGTAACAAAAAATATATTAACAGTCATTGTAATTTTCCTACGTACTTTACTTTCTATAACTGTTTCTGCGCTCAAGCCGTGTGCTCAATCAAGCCGTGTGCTCAAGCCGTGTGCTCAATCCGTGTTAAGTAAAGGAGTGAGGGGAGAGCCGTTATAATTTTAAAGGCATTTTCAATTTTTCAGATAAGCTGTTCATGTTATGAAATTAAGCCAATTGTGATACAGAATTGTATATTTCTGCCATTATTGAGAGGTTTGGAAATTCTCGAATAAAGTAGATTTATAAGTTGAAATATAATAACAATTAAATGGAATATGTTAGGCAGGTGCCTAAGCACTTTTATTTGCATTCGTTGTAGTGAAGTCATTGAAGTAGAACATGCGTTTGTAAAATAAATTAGTCGGCAACAGCAACAAAATATCGACTAAGAATATTAATGGAAAATGTTAAATACAAAAAATAATAGTCACAATAAGAAGAAGAAGAAGAAGAAGAAGAAGAAGAAGAAGAAGAAGAAGAAGAAGAAGAAGAAGAAGAAGAAGAAGAAGAAGAAGAAGAAGAAGAAAGAAAGAAAGAAGTAAAAAGATGGTGATAGGAACTGGTGAAGTCAGTCGGGACAACGAGATGATACATCAGGTAAAGAGAGTTTTGGGGGTGGTTAGGGATCGATGTGGCCCTCCACGCAGCACGACAGTCTTGAGCATATAATGAAGGTAATTAAAACATTCATAATGGCGTGCCTGGCTCACACTTTTGTAGTCTCTTACCCTCTCTCTCTCTCTCTCTCGGTAGTGATACTCTTGTCTGCGGGTGAAAAGTACATGCCGGGAGATCTGATTGGGAATCAAGAGCCGATGACTAGCGAAGAGGATCCACGGAAGTCTTAACGAGATGCAAGTTTTTTTTCCTTTTACGGCGAGATTCTATGACTTTTAAGTAGCGCTTCTTTAAAAGTTGTGAAAATAATTACAGGCATATGAAATGATAAAGCTGAACCCGTGTTGCAGAATTAGGCTTGCAGACAAGCAATTTGTTCACCGCCACGTTGCGCCATCACCACCATTCATTACATCAAAAAATGAGTATAATAATTCATTATCACATAAAATATAGAGGAAGAAATGGTTCTAGGTCTAGAGTAATTCTCATCGACCGACTTCCTGTCTCATATTCACAATACAATATTCACTCCCTTCTGTTGCCTCAGAATAAAGAGTTAGCACGCATGACCCACAGAAGTAGATATTGATTCTCTGCATTAAAAGAGAATGCTATTGAAGCCTGGGTCGCAGCTGCTAGCACAGCCTTTATTGCCTTCCTTCCTGGCAAACTGCTAATGGGGGGCCCTCTTTGTAGCTTATGTTGCCGTTGTATCTTCCTAAGTGGTTCATTTATCAGAGGAGTTCTCATTAAAGATATTATACACCTTGCGTTAGCATGTTCGGTGCAAGTGCGACGATATCACTTCATTAGTCCTCTAGGCAAAGCTTCCTAAAAAAACTTGGCTAATTTTGGCAAGTGTTTGTGCCGAGTCTCTCAACAGAGTAAACCAAAGACTTGGTAGTTAGAATATTCTGGGAAGATTTTGTACGAAGACCTCTCGTTTATTAATGAGGGAAGTTCTCGTTAGCGCAAGTAATGGAATTCGTGTCCCAGATCAAGTGATTATTTTTAATATTATGCAGGGAATAAGGAATATATATATATATATATATATATATATATATATATATATATATATATATATATATATATATATATATATATATATATATATTTATGTCGTGGCGAATAGATACAATTAGTCAATTAGAAAAAACTCATTTAAAATTAAGTCCTTTTAAAAATTCTCTTATACGTTTAAACATATTTTTTTCATTTATGTTAATGCAAAAATTCATAATTTTGTACCAAAAGAACCTTAGAAAACTCACCTAACCTTATTACAGCAATCGCAATATAATTTAGTCTAATACAACTAAATATATTTTACATAAGTTTGCAATAATCGAATAATAAACAAATGCAATTAAATATTTTTTTCTCGTTAGGTTCAGAATGATTTTTTTTGCGAAATTATTGCACGCACAAATTTTCGCTTGCCTTATTCGGCAAGAAGAGCGTTGCTATTTAAGCCAAAATCGTAAGATTTACTTATTCGGAACAGTGTCTGCACTCTGAAGGAGGGGTTTAATGTTGCAGTTTTATGACTGTAGTGTAAGCGCGCCTCTGGGAAGACAGTGATGGAGTGAATGATGAAAGTTTTTCTTTTTCAGGCCACCCTGCCTTGGTGGGATACGGCCGGTTTGTTCAAATATATATATATACATATATATACATATATATATATATATATATATATATATATATATATATATATATATATATATATATATATATATATATGTATATGTAGGTAGTAAGTTGGTAGACAGCAACCACCCAGGGAAGTACTACCGTCCTGCAAGATGACTGTGAAACAGAAACCTGTAACTGTTTTGCATGATGGTAGAATTGCTGGTTTCTTTTTCTGTCTCATAAACACGCTAGATAACAGGGATATCTTCCTGCTCCTACTTACACTTTGCTCACACTTCACAGACACGCATATGCATATATATATACATACATCTAGGTTTTTCTCCTTTTTCTAAATAGCTCTTGTTCTTCTTTATTTCTTCTATTGTCCATGGGGAAGTGGAAAAGAATCTTTCCTCCGTAAGCCATGCGTGTCGTATGAGGCGACTAAAATGCCGGGAGCAATGGGCTAGTAACCCCTTCTCCTGTAGACATTTACTAAAAAAGAGAAGAAGAAAAACTTTATAAAACTGGGATGCTTGAATGTGCGTGGATGTAGTGCGGATGACAAGAAACAGATGATTGCTGATGTTATGAATGAAAAGAAGTTGGATGTCCTGGCCCTAAGCGAAACAAAGCTGAAGGGGGTAGGGGAGTTTCGGTGGGGGGAAATAAATGGGATTAAATCTGGAGTATCTGAGAGAGTTAGAGCAAAGGAAGGGGTAGCAGTAATGTTGAAGGATCAGTTATGGAAGGAGAAAAGAGAATATGAATGTGTAAATTCAAGAATTATGTGGATTAAAGTAAAGGTTGGATGCGAAAAGTGGGTCATAATAAGCGTGTATGCACCTGGAGAAGAGAGGAATGTAGAGGAGAGAGAGAGATTTTGGGAGATGTTAAGTGAATGTATAGGAGCCTTTGAACCAAGTGAGAGAGTAATTGTGGTAGGGGACCTGAATGCTAAAGTAGGAGAAACTTTTAGAGAGGGTGTGGTAGGTAAGTTTGGGGTGCCAGGTGTAAATGATAATGGGAGCCCTTTGATTGAACTTTGTATAGAAAGGGGTTTAGTTATAGGTAATACATATTTTAAGAAAAAGAGGATAAATAAGTATACAAGATATGATGTAGGGCGAAATGACAGTAGTTTGTTGGATTATGTATTGGTAGATAAAAGACTGTTGAGTAGACTTCAGGATGTACATGTTTATAGAGGGGCCACAGATATATCAGATCACTTTCTAGTTGTAGCTACACTGAGAGTAAAAGGTAGATGGGATACAAGGAGAATAGAAGCATCAGGGAAGAGAGAGGTGAAGGTTTATAAACTAAAAGAGGAGGCAGTTAGGGTAAGATATAAACAGCTATTGGAGGATAGATGGGCTAATGAGAGCATAGGCAATGGGGTCGAAGAGGTATGGGGTAGGTTTAAAAATGTAGTGTTAGAGTGTTCAGCAGAAGTTTGTGGTTACAGGAAAGTGGGTGCGGGAGGGAAGAGGAGCGATTGGTGGAATGATGATGTAAAGAGAGTAGTAAGGGAGAAAAAGTTAGCATATGAGAAGTTTTTACAAAGTAGAAGTGATGCAAGGAGGGAAGAGTATATGGAGAAAAAGAGAGAGGTTAAGAGAGTGGTGAAGCAATGTAAAAAGAGAGCAAATGAGAGAGTGGGTGAGATGTTATCAACAAATTTTGTTGAAAATAAGAAAAAGTTTTGGAGTGAGATTAACAAGTTAAGGAAGCCTAGAGAACAAATGGATTTGTCAGTTAAAAATAGGAGAGGAGAGTTATTAAATGGAGAGTTAGAGGTATTGGGAAGATGGAGGGAATATTTTGAGGAATTGTTAAATGTTGATGAAGATAGGGAAGCTGTGATTTCGTGTATAGGGCAAGGAGGAATAACATCTTGTAGGAGTGAGGAAGAGCCAGTTGTGAGTGTGGGGGAAGTTCGTGAGGCAGTAGGTAAAATGAAAGGGGGTAAGGCAGCCGGGATTGATGGGATAAAGATAGAAATGTTAAAAGCAGGTGGGGATATAGTTTTGGAGTGGTTGGTGCAATTATTTAATAAATGTATGGAAGAGGGTAAGGTACCTAGGGATTGGCAGAGAGCATGCATAGTTCCTTTGTATAAAGGCAAAGGGGACAAAAGAGAGTGCAAAAATTATAGGGGGATAAGTCTGTTGAGTATACCTGGTAAAGTGTATGGTAGAGTTATTATTGAAAGAATTAAGAGTAAGACGGAGAATAGGATAGCAGATGAACAAGGAGGCTTTAGGAAAGGTAGGGGGTGTGTGGACCAGGTGTTTACAGTGAAACATATAAGTGAACAGTATTTAGATAAGGCTAAAGAGGTCTTTGTGGCATTTATGGATTTGGAAAAGGCGTATGACAGGGTGGATAGGGGGGCAATGAGGCAGATGTTGCAGGTGTATGGTGTAGGAGGTAGGTTACTGAAAGCAGTGAAGAGTTTTTACGAGGATAGTGAGGCTCAAGTTAGAGTATGTAGGAAAGAGGGAAATTATTTCCCAGTAAAAGTAGGCCTTAGACAAGGATGTGTGATGTCACCGTGGTTGTTTAATATATTTATAGATGGGGTTGTAAGAGAAGTAAATGCGAGGGTCTTGGCAAGAGGCGTGGAGTTAAAAGATAAAGAATCACACATAAAGTGGGAGTTGTCACAGTTGCTCTTTGCTGATGACACTGTGCTCTTGGGAGATTCTGAAGAGAAGTTGCAGAGATTGGTGGATGAATTTGGTAGGGTGTGCAAAAGAAGAAAATTAAAAGTGAATACAGGAAAGAGTAAGGTTATGAGGATAACAAAAAGATTAGGTGATGAAAGATTGGATATCAGATTGGAGGGAGAGAGTATGGAGGAGGTGAATGTATTCAGATATTTGGGAGTGGACGTGTCAGCGGATGGGTCTATGAAAGATGAGGTGAATCATAGAATTGATGAGGGGAAAAGGGTGAGTGGTGCACTTAGGAGTCTGTGGAGACAAAGAACTTTGTCCTTGGAGGCAAAGAGGGGAATGTATGAGAGTATAGTTTTACCAACGCTCTTATATGGGTGTGAAGCATGGGTGATGAATGTTGCAGCGAGGAGAAGGCTGGAGGCAGTGGAGATGTCATGTCTGAGGGCAATGTGTGGTGTGAATATAATGCAGAGAATTCGTAGTTTGGAAGTTAGGAGGAGGTGCGGGATTACCAAAACTGTTGTCCAGAGGGCTGAGGAAGGGTTGTTGAGGTGGTTCGGACATGTAGAGAGAATGGAGCGAAACAGAGTGACTTCAAGAGTGTATCAGTCTGTAGTGGAAGGAAGGCGGGGTAGGGGTCGGCCTAGGAAAGGTTGGAGGGAGGGGGTAAAGGAGGTTTTGTGTGCGAGGGGCTTGGACTTCCAGCAGGCATGCGTGAGCGTGTTTGATAGGAGTGAATGGAGACAAATGGTTTTTAATACTTGACGTGCTGTTGGAGTGTGAGCAAAGTAACATTTATGAAGGGGTTCAGGGAAACCGGCAGGCCGGACTTGAGTCCTGGAGATGGGAAGTACAGTGCCTGCACTCTGAAGGAGGGGTGTTAATGTTGCAGTTTAAAAACTGTAGTGTAAAGCACCCTTCTGGCAAGACAGTGATGGAGTGAATGATGGTGAAAGTTTTTCTTTTTCGGGCCACCCTGCCTTGGTGGGAATCGGCCAGTGTGATAATAAAAAAAAAAAAAATATATATATATATATATATATATATATATATATATATATATATATATATATATATATATATATATATATATATATATATATATATATATATATATATATATATATATATATATATATATATATATATATATATACATATATATATATATATAAAAATATATATATATATATATATATATATATACATAAATAAATATATATATATATATATATATATATATACATAAATATTTATATATATATATATATACACAAATAAATATATATATATATATATATATATATACATAAATAAATATATATATATATATATATATATATATATATATATATAATAAATATATATATATATACATACATATATATATATATATATATATATATATATATATATATATACATATAAATATATATATATATACATACATATATATATATACATAAATATATATATATATATATATATACATATATATATATATATATATACATAAATAATATATATATATATATATATATATATATATATATATATATATATATATATATATATATATATATATATATATATATATATATATATATATATATATATATATGTATATAATATATATTATATATATATATATATATATATATTATATAATAGATATATATATATATATATATATATATATATTATATATATATATATATATATATATATATATATATATATATATATATATATATATAATATAAATATATATATATATGTAATATATATATTATATAAATATATATATATATGTAATATATATATTATATACATATATATATATATTAATATATGTATATATAATATATATATACATATATATATATATAAATATATGTATATATAATATATATATAAATATATGTATATATAATATATATATATATATATACATATATATATATAAATATATGTATATATATGTAAATATATATATGTATATATATAAGTATATATATAATATATATATTATAATATATATATAATATATATATACATATATATATATATGTATATATATGTAAATATATATATGTATATATATATGTATATATATAAATATATTTATATATATATACATATATATATATATATGTATATATATAAATATATTTATATATATATACATATATATATATATATATAAATATATTTATATATATATATACATATATATATATATTTTTTTTTTCATCAAGTCGGTCGTCTCCCACCGAGGCAGGGTGACCCAGAAAAGAAAGAAAATCCCCAAAAAGAAAATACTTTCATCATTCAACACTTTCACCACACTCACACATTATCACTGCTATTGCAGAGGTGCTCAGAATGCATCAGCTTAGAAGCATATACGTATAAAGATACACAACATATCCCTCCAAACTGCCAATATCCCAAACCCCTCCTTTAAAGTGCAGGCATTGTACTTCCCATTTCCAGGACTCAATTCCGACTATATGAAAATAACCGGTTTCCCTGAATCCCTTCACTAAATATTACCCTGCTCACACTCCAACAGATCGTCAGGTCCCAAGTATCATTCGTCTCCATTCACTCCTATCTGACACGCTCATGCACGCTTGCTTGAAGTCCAAGCCCCTCACCCACAAAACCTCCTTTACCCCCTCTTTCCAACCCTTTCGAGGACGACCCCTACCCCTCTTTCCTTCCCCTATAGATTTATATGCTTTCCATGTCATTCTACTTTTATCCATTCTCTCTAAATGACCAAACCACCTCAACAACCCCTCTTCTGTAATAAAGTTGGTAGAATTACCGACAATATGTAAAGTAAAAGGACACAAGTGCAACTAATGTGACATTTATTGTGGCAACGTTTCGCTCTCCAGGAGCTTTATCAAGCTTTATCAACCCCTCTTCTGCCCTCTGACTAATGCTTTTATTAACTCCACACCTTCTCCTAATTTCCACACTCCGAATTTTCTGCATAATATTTACACCACACATTGCCCTTAGACAGGACATCTCCACTGCCTCCAACCGTCTCCTCGCTGCTGCATTTACCGCCCAAGCTTCACATCCATATAAGAGTGTTGGTACTACTATACTTTCATACATTCCCTTCTTTGCCTCCATAGATAACGTTTTTTGACTCCACATATACCTCAACGCACCACTCACCCTTTTTTCCCTCATCAATTCTATGATTAACCTCATCCTTCATAAATCCATCCGCCGACACGTCAACTCCCAAGTATCTGAAAACATTCACTTCTTCCATACTCCTCCTCCCCAATTTGATATCCAATTTTTCTTTATCTAAATCATTTGATACCCTCATCACCTTACTCTTTTCTATGTTCACTTTCAACTTTCTACCTTTACACACATTCTCAAACTCATCCACTAACCTTTGCAATTTTTCTTTAGAATCTCCCATAAGCATAGTATCATCAGCAAAAAGTAACTGTGTCAATTCCCATTTTGAATTTGATTCCCCATAATTTAATCCCACCCCTCTCCCGAACACCCTAGCATTTACTTCTTTTACAACCCCATCCATAAATATATTAAACAACCATGGTGACATTACACATCCCTGTCTAAGACCTACTTTTACCGGGAAGTATTCTCCCTCTCTTCTACACACCCTAACCTGAGCCTCACTATCCTCATAAAAGCTCTTTACAGCATTTAGTAACTTACCACCTATTCCATAAACTTGCAACATCTGCCACATTGCTCCTCTATCCACTCTATCATATGCCTTTTCTAAATCCATAATTGCAATAAAAACTTCCCTAGCTTTATCTAAATACTGTTCACATATATGCTTCAATGTAAACACTTGATCTACACATCCCCTACCCACTCTGAAGCCTCCTTGCTCATCCGCAGTTCTACATTCTGTCTTACCTCTAATTCTTTCAATTATAACTCTACCGTATACTTTTCCTGGTATATATATATATATATATATATATATATATATATATATATATATATATATATATATATATATATATAAATATATATATATATATATATATATATATATATATATATTTATATATATATATATATATATATATATATATATATATATATATTTATATATATATATATATATATATATATATATATATATATATATATATATATATATATATAAATATATATACATATATAAAGAATTCTTCCTACTTAAGCCATGCGTGTTGCAAGAGGCGAATAAAATGCCGGGAGCAAGTGGCTAGTAACCCCTTCTCCTGTATATTTTACTAAATGTAAAAGGAATAACTTTCGTTTTTCCTTTTGGGCCACCCCGCCTCAGTTGGATACGGCCGGTGTGTTGAAGATATATATATATATATATATATATATATATATATATATATATATATATATATATATATATATATATATAAATAATATATATATATAATAAATATATATATAAATATATATATATATACATATATATATTTATATAAATATATATATATATATATATTATATATATATATATATATATTAATTCCCAGACAGGAAGGAGGAATGTCTCAGATGTTTAACACATGTATAATTTATTTATTCATCCACGAGAAACGCTAGAATAATACAGGAAGTTATTCTGTGCAGGTAAACAGAAGGAAATATACAAAAAGATGTCTGCAATACACTGCAATTGTCTTTGGCTTGTAAATTTTTTCATGCACGCTTCTTTTGTTCACATTTTTTGTGGTATATGCATCAATGTGACCTAACACAAACTGAGATCTTGCACAAATTTCTGCCGTTTTACACATTTTTATTCCTTTTCAAGAACTGCAGTTGTCTTAGACAAGTAAAAATAATCTTCTGCAATGAAATAACAGTTGACCTTACGAAAATATTATCTTACGAAAATCAACCTTATTACATAAGACACAATACACTTGTTCCAAGACTTATGACATGCCAAAAGGCATTTAGTCAGTGATATTTCCTTAGTGAAGGAGAGGGGAGGATTTATTTAAGTCTGATTTGAGGAAAAGAGAGGGCGTAAACCAGGCATCCTTCTCTATGAATTTTGTCATGCAGAAATTTTGGCGTAACCTAGAATGTGTAAGACGTATAAATCAATAGTTGGTGAAATGAGTCAGAGACAAAAGGATGTCATCATTTTCAGGTATATTTGAACATGATAGAGTTGAAGTGTTAAAGGTAAAGGTAGTCACGTAAACCGATTTACTCGACTCAAATTTTGAAGGTGGAATTTGAATTAAGATTTATTAGTAAAGATGAAATTGTAAGACTATTCATATCGGACATCGTCTTGTCAATTAAACAGCACTTTTTTCGGCAAACTTATAGTGTTGCAGTGGGAAATACTCTTAGTGCATTTCAAGCTAATATGTTGAGAATGAATTATTGCCAGGAACCAGTGTGGGTTGCAGGTGGTAATATTCAAACCTATGAGGTGGTCATTCCCCCAGAGAGTAATGTTCAAGCCAGTAAGGTGGTGGTCCCACCAGGGTGTAACATACAAATCTGCGAGGTGGTCATCCCTGCAAACAATTTTGCTCAAACCCCTGAAATTTAGCATTGGAACATGAGATACGTGAGAGGGTCAGCATATTCTCATATAACAGTGGAGTTCTGTTAGTTTTCCATCCACCACAGATGTAGAAGTTGAGGCTAGTAGAAGGCCACTGCAACAAGTTATTCAAGAACTACCTGATGAACTTTACGCTTGCAGAGACATTAAAATTTAATAATGAGCAGCTGTTTCTCTCGAAAAGTGGCCGCTACATGACCTTTAGCGCCTGCCAAATATGTGACATTGACCGGAAACAGAATATTTCGTCATGAGCAGTTATTCCTTCAGCCACTCTCAGAGGAAGTTACCACGAGGCAAGGTATCAGTTCATACTTGCTTCTGTGTCGTATGCCCAATAACCCACAGGGATCTAGCGCTTCGTATAAAAAAATATTCCTAGAGGATCTTGTACCTGGTCGTGGACAGGGCCACGGGGTCGTCGTGTCCCCCTGATCACCCTCCGGGTACACCCACCACAAACAGCTCACAATTATTTATAAACTAATTTTTAGACGTAGTAACCAAAAATGGCTCTTACAAATCTCTATTTGCAGTGGTTTGTTTTTTATTGAATTAAAATTGCGACTGCTAAAATAATTCTAATTAAAAAGTGGTTTTATGAATGCATCTCAAAAAAAAAAAAAAAAACAGGGCTTGAAATCGTCTCGCTGTCACCTCACTTCGTTATGGATTTAAAAAATCGCTCCATTTATAACTTTTATATAATACTGTTTATTTCAATTCTCAATCCTATGTATTTATATATTGTGGCACTGTTATGAAGACAAAATTCATATCTGACTACAACATTTTGTACTCTACCTACGTAAATGGTTCCTAGGATTGTCGCTTCGCTGCTCGGTCTCAGATTAGGGAACCTGATAGACAGCCTGGTCAATTGATTATTGGTGTATGCTGAAAGCGGTTCTACTTGGACACCAATTGTCGACTAACTGAAAACCGTTTGAACGAAAGTTCTCTATTACAGTGAAAAATCTTAGTTTCTTTTTGTTTGAAGGGAACTGTTAGAGTTTATCATTTTCTTGTAGATGTTACAGTAATTATCAGAAGAATAAACCTGGCAAGACCCATCAAACAGCTGGTTAAAGTAGAACTTAAACTGTGAAAATTTGCAGAAAGAAAGAGATGGATTCAACTAACACATGTAATATCCTGCCTGGGCAGTTATTTCAGTTCTCATTATCCTCTAATTTTGAGAATAACAATAACAAAATTATGAACTAAGAACATATTGGTGAAATTAGAACAGAATATGAAATGGAAAACAAATCATAGTGAAAGACAACTGCAGAGAGCGACTTTCTGCAATTTTTTTTCCACCTTTCGTCGGCTTTGCGGCATCTGCAGCCATTTAAATATCTCACAGAACTCAAACAGATGCCTGGGAAATACATTCAGTCAGTAAACTTGTAATTCTGATGTATTTGTAAAGTTCATTCACATGAGAGGCTTGTGTTCAGATATAAGCACTAGGGTCAGCGAAAAAATTAGTTAACAAATTAGCTTTTGCTAAACAAAAATCTATATAACTTTGCTACAGCCAAGTATCATTCGGTTTGTTAATGAGGATTTCTTAGATTCATACCTGAAAGAATGAAAGAATCAGTAAAGTAAATCTTAACTATGAGTTTTCCCTTTTCACAGAAATGTGGTAAGCTGCTGCCAGAGGACATATACTACGTCAGAAGGATGAGCAGCTGAAATGTGTTGAGGTGGCAGCAGAATCAACAACTGGGGTAGGACAGTCCAGTCGCCCATTATAGCAAAATTTGTGTCTCTTGTTGACGAAACGCACAGTTTATCCTTCCGATAGATCTACTGTTTTCACTCTTTCGAAGAATGAACATTATGCTGGTTTACAATTTACCGAAGAAAATTAATCTGATAAAGTATTGTCAATACTTTGCTTTTACCCTGTGAGATGCATATTTTGTTTGTGCAGCTTTAAAAATCTGTTGTGATTTTAAGGTAACCCTAGGTTACATAATCTTTTTTGAGTAAAAATTTGGCATCATATCTTTCAAACGGCTTTATATATAATTAAAAATGTATCTGTAGTGACAAGAATATCCTATGGGTTATGTCCATGATAAAGACAATATCCGTCGCCAAATGGTAAATATTACACAGGATTTTGAATATGAAGTTAGTGCTGTAACAGGTTTATCCCCGAGACATCTTGACATCGCTCATGACTACTATGCGCTTTTTAAAGTATAAATCAGTACTACAACTAGATTTTCCTCTAGCAGAAAGCGCTGGAATTCCATACTTGATCATTCCTTCCACCAAATATTAAAACTGATAAATTATGCACCTGAAAACATATATTAACATTGATGGAAAGAACTCCTTCCATGAAGCACAAAGACCATTAATGTGACAAAGAGGACAAGATGATCAGTGTGATAAACTTATGGTGGAGTTAATAAAACATTTCTAGTTTCAAGTATCAAAGAAAATATATATACCTTTGACGTCAAGCTTTGTGAAAAACAATCCAATATTTTCCAGTCCAGCAGAGATTTCAAAGTTTGCAAGTCTTACAGAAGAATACCAATGTGCCAAAGAATCTGAGTTGATATTTTTATTTCACCGTCAAGATTCAGGCCGGAAAGATGGCTGGACAAAGTTAATTTATTCTTTGTTATATCAGAATTCTCAACACATATCAGAATGAATAAAAACCGCAATGCCGCTTATGGAATGCATATATAATCTAGAAACTGAAGATACAAATTTAGATAACGTCGAGATTTGCCCCGAATTTTTGTCAGTAAGATATTAGTATGATATTTACTGATAATTCCTGCTTTAATCAATGAACTACATATCCTCAGAACACCTATAGAATGACGTATAGTCCACAATTCTATTCGATTAGTTGTTATTCTGGAGAGCAAATTGGAAGTGAAAGAATAAATATCAATGTTACTCCGTACCCTTAAGTTAGCATAGTTCAGTGAAAATCAAGTGCTTAACATCCCAAAACACCGTCTGGGAAAAGTTACTTAAAACCAACACTCAAACCATTAACTCACTATGAGCTAATTCCTAAAAGGTGTGAGTTTACGGTTACCGAGACAACAAACCTTTGCTGTACCTAACTTCAGCTCCCAAACTATAGATGTTAAGCATCTTTTATTCAGTTTGTTTATAAATAATTATCATCGCGTAACGGGCGATATACTTTCCTCCTCCCGCATATTCAGGGGGATACGAAAAATTCGAAAGACTTATACAGAGCACGATGAAATGTGATCAAGGTTGACCCGAGGTGAGGATATTTCTCATTCCTTGGATGAAGAGCCCTTAAACTGAGCTGTGGTGAAAACACAATCATAGACTATGTGGGTGTTGTTCCAGTTTGTTGTTGTTTAAGAGTCACGACATTCAGGTTTAAAACATTCTATATTTCTGATGTTTTACGACAAAATTTTTATCCTGTTTGGGTCATACGTTTAACAATAACTTATCGTTATATGCATCCAGTGTGTGTGTGTGTGTGTGTGTGTGTGTGTGTGTGTTTCGTACAACATGCATTAATTTGTGTCATATCGTTAACAGTGTCGTAGTTAATGTCATACGTCACGTCTCAACAGTTTAACTTCTGTAACGACTGTTTATATGTTGGTCTTCAAATAAAAAGAGTATCAGATCAACAACAACCCCAATATTACGTCATCAACAAAAACAGGAAAAGATCATCAACAAACACAATATTTGGTCATCAAAAACAATATCAGGTCAACAACGAATATATATCCAGTCATTAGCAAACACAATATTAGGACATCAACCAATACAAAATCAGATCATCAACACACTACGAGGTCGTCAACAAAGACGGAATTAGGTGTCAACAAACACAATATCAGGTCATCGCTTGACAAACTATTAGATAGTCAACAAACACAATTATCAGGCAATCAACATCACCACCTGATCAACAAACACAATGTGTATAACAAAATATGTATCAACAAACACAATATCAGGTATCAGTAATAATATCACCTAATAAACAAACACAATATCAGGCATTAACAAACAGTGTTAAGACTATGTCTGTCTGCGTAAGAACTACGCTATAAACGTTCATTATATTAGCTGACAAATGACAAAAAATGTCCTAAATATTTTGCTACTTCACAAAGTTGTGAAATTTCTGTTTACTCAATACTTAATTTTTTTTCTAATAATGAATACATAATACTAATAACTGAATGGCAAATAGATCCCCTAAAACTTGAGTGATCGAAATTGTTTTATAAATTCATAAATAAACCGATATCCTCGGTGCAGCAGAAGTCGTTTTACAGTGAATAAACGTTTTTTTTATACATTTGGTTGCGCTGATTTGGCAGTAATAATTTAAAAACGTTAAGTAACTTTTTTTTTATTATACAAGTCTCCGCAAATATACAAATCCTTGTTTCCTGATACTGGTCTTGATGGCACAGATATTATGGACATATACAAATTACATTATAAAGACTTAACCTGGCATAACCCAATAAAGTCAACAAAGTTGCCTTTTTTCCCCAGTGGGCGTCCGTTGTGTGCTTGGGGTTTCCTAGAAATACCTTTTTTATGGTGTTAACCTTATTTTTTGTTTCACAGGTTGAAGGATAAACGATCGGTTTGATTCATGCAACACTGTGTGTATCAGAGGGAAAGAGTGATTTAGTTCATAATGGAGCAGATAATGAAACAATTTAAAGGGATTGTTCAGGTCTGCACTTGCTGCAGACACCTTCAGTAGAAATTCTGACAACAACGCGAGAACAGTTAGGTAGTGTGTCTGTGAGGTTGAGTGGACGGAGGATCGAGCCGCCTCCTCTCTCTACGTTAAATAACCTGCAAGTGTTTAGTGGTTCCAATTAGTTAAATTAAGCTCATTTAATAAATCTGAACATTCGTATTCATAAAGAGCAAAATAACATTTTTAAAGTGCACCTTTAAACAGAATATCGGTACCTGAATATCGGTACTTTTATTTAAAGAATATGGGATCTTTTGCAATGTGATGGTAGGCCCGGTATTGTTTATTTGTTCAAGGTTTTTAGCTATAATGTTTGATACCTGAGTTTTAATATTTTTTTTAATCATCGGGAATCGCTATCCTTTCTCAGATTTGATCTGAGAAAGGGCATGAGAGTCCCAGTTTCTTGGATCACGAGCCCTTCCCCAGCGTCAAGGCACCCGCTTAGCGGTCGATACGTAGGAAGTTCCTCACGAAAATTTAAGGAGCACGTAAGTAGTGGTACCCCCGTCTTCTAATAATATGTTCATTTTTTCCACTATAATCTACCATGTCCATAATTACTATCGCATTTGCTTTGCCTGTTTCGTATGGTGAAGTCTAGGATCTTTCATTAATTCATGGTATGTGTTGAGGACAACTGTGTTGCAGAGGCCTGGGCTCTGCTCAGACCTCTGCAACACAATTGTCCTCAAAGATTTGTTAAGTATACTATGAATTAAGGAAAGATCCTAGATTTCACCTTACGAAACAGACAAAGCAAATGCGATAGTAATTATGGACAAGGCAGATTACAGTGGAAAAATGAACATGTTATTAGAAGACGAGGAACTTACGTGCCTCTGAAACACTGTATCTAAGTACATGGGTAAGTCTCTCCGTACTGGTATTCCCTTAGCTGAACCCTCTCCCTCTGCAATCAGAGATCATTGCCACTTAACTGACCACCCTCTTACCTGTGATGATTTCACAGTTCTTACCTCAACACCACAGAAATTGAAGATCATCATCTCTGAATCCCTTCACATAGCAAGAATGAGGCTACAGTTGATCAACTTGATTACCTTCACATAGCAAGAATTAGGCTACAGTTGATCAACTTGATTACCTTCACATAGCAAGAATGAGGCTACAGTTGATCAACTTGATTACCTTCACATAGCAAGAATTAGGCTACAGTTGATCAACTTGATTACCTTCACATAGCAAGAATGAGGCTACAGTTGATCAACTTGATTACCTTCACATAGCAAGAATTAGGCTACAGTTGATCAACTTGATTACCTTCACATAGCAAGAATGAGGCTACAGTTGATCAACTTGATTACCTTCACATAGCAAGAATGAGGCTACAGTTGATCAACTTGATTACCTTCACATAGCAAGAATGAGGCTACAGTTGATCAACTTGATTACCTTCACATAGCAAGAATGAGGCTACAGTTGATCAACTTGATTACCTTCACATAGCAAGAATGAGGCTACAGTTGATCAACTTGATTACCTTCACATAGCAAGAATGAGGCTACAGTTGATCAACTTGATTACCTTCACATAGCAAGAATGAGGCTACAGTTGATCAACTTGATTACCTTCACATAGCAAGAATGAGGATACAGTTGATCAACTTGATTACCTTCACATAGCAAGAATGAGGCTACAGTTGATCAACTTGATTACCTTCACATAGCAAGAATGAGGCTACAGTTGATCAACTTGATTACCTTCACATAGCAAGAATGAGGCTACAGTTGATCAACTTGATTACCTTCACATAGCAAGAATGAGGCTACAGTTGATCAACTTGATTACCTTCACATAGCAAGAATGAGGCTACAGTTGATCAACTTGATTACCTTCACATAGCAAGAATTAGGCTACAGTTGATCAACTTGATTACCTTCACATAGCAAGAATGAGGCTACAGTTGATCAACTTGATTACCTTCACATAGCAAGAATGAGGCTACAGTTGATCAACTTGATTACCTTCACATAGCAAGAATGAGGCTACAGTTGATCAACTTGATTACCTTCACATAGCAAGAATGAGGCTACAGTTGATCAACTTGATTACCTTCACATAGCAAGAATTAGGCTACAGTTGATCAACTTGATTACCTTCACATAGCAAGAATGAGGCTACAGTTGATCAACTTGATTACCTTCACATAGCAAGAATTAGGCTACAGTTGATCAACTTGATTACCTTCACATAGCAAGAATGAGGCTACAGTTGATCAACTTGATTACCTTCACATAGCAAGAATGAGGCTACAGTTGATCAACTTGATTACCTTCACATAGCAAGAATGAGGCTACAGTTGATCAACTTGATTACCTCCACATAGCAAGAATGAGGATACAGTTGATCAACTTGATTACCTTCACATAGCAAGAATGAGGCTACAGTTGATCAACTTGATTACCTTCACATAGCAAGAATGAGGCTACAGTTGATCAACTTGATTACCTTCACATAGCAAGAATGAGGCTACAGTTGATCAACTTGATTACCTTCACATAGCAAGAATTAGGCTACAGTTGATCAACTTGATTACCTTCACATAGCAAGAATGAGGCTACAGTTGATCAACTTGATTACCTTCACATAGCAAGAATGAGGCTACAGTTGATCAACTTGATTACCTTCACATAGCAAGAATGAGGCTACAGTTGATCAACTTGATTACCTTCACATAGCAAGAATTAGGCTACAGTTGATCAACTTGATTACCTTCACATAGCAAGAATGAGGCTACAGTTGATCAACTTGATTACCTTCACATAGCAAGAATGAGGCTACAGTTGATCAACTTGATTACCTTCACATAGCAAGAATGAGGCTACAGTTGATCAACTTGATTACCTTCACATAGCAAGAATGAGGCTACAGTTGATCAACTTGATTACCTCCACATAGCAAGAATGAGGATACAGTTGGTCAACTTGATTACCTTCACATAGCAAGAATGAGGCTACAGTTGATCAACTTGATTACTTTTACACAATTGTTTACAAACTAATTATTCTTATTTTTTAAGATGAATTATGTTAGCTAAAAGGCTCATGTAAAAATGTTTAGTATATTTTTATGGGTTTATTTTTATTTTAACGTTAACTTTTTCATGCAAACAAGTGATTTTATTTTTAATTGTCCTCATAACTTCTACTACTGATGATGGAATATAGTTTTATTCGAGATCGTTTGGAAAAGATATGTAATAAGGATTACTCGATTTTGGTATATCTGTCCTTCATACATTCAGAAAATAATAATGCTAATATTCTTGGCAAAAAAAAAATTATATGACTTTAAATACATTATTATTTCCTTGCTCCATATAACATACTGCGCGTGCGTGCGTGCGTGTGCGTGCGTGTGTGCGTGCATCCCTGTTTATATGAGTACGTGCCTGCATGTGCGTGCATACGTGTGCGTGCATGCGTGTGCGTGCATGCGTGTGCGTGCATGCGTGTGCGTGCATGTGTGCGTGCGTTTGTGCTTTGGGACTAAAATCAATACGGCATGGCTAGTGCTTCCTGCTGCCTGCCAAGGCAGTACCGAATCTAATTTACCTTTTAGTCCTTTTGTTTTTCAACGACTTACGAGTGCTTCACTCACGTCATTATGAGGCTGGTGTGGGGCTGTAGTGTCTTGCAACAACATGCGGGGGGGACGAGAGGAGGGAAGGGAACAGAGATGACGGGGAGGAGAGTAGTAGGGAGGGAAGAGAAGCGGGGAAGGGAGGGAGGGAGGGAGGAGAATGGGATAGGAGAGAGGAAGATGAAAGGAGCGGAAAGAGAGAAGAGTTTCTTGGTGAGAGAGAAACTGGAAGAAGTGACACAGCTCTGAGCGTCAGTTGTACAATACACACAAGGTGACATGTCCGCTGACTCTTAATGCTTATATTTCTTACACGTTGCTACAGTAGTGTGTACTCACTGGAGCGGTGAGAGGGATAGGGAAGAATAGTGAAAGTGACCTAGGAAGTAAAGGTGGCCTGGGGAGGAGAGGTGATCTAGAGAAGGAGAGGAAAGTGACGGGTGGTGGAATGAGCAAATTTGAGAGCAGCAGTTAGAGAAAAAGATTAGGAGAGGAAGGGGTACGGGGGACGGTAGGAGAGGTCGGGAGGGGAGCATTAGGAGAGGTCAGGAAAGATGGAAAGTAAGAAGAGAGAGGATGAGACGGGAGGAAGAATATCAGTGGAGAAGAGAAAGTAGGTTAGGTGAAGGATGGGAGGAGAGGGTCATTGTAGGTGTGTCGTGGACTGATGGACTCTCATAGAAAGCTGATACAAACTGTAATTTTTGTGGTTATTCAGTACAGGGAGTGACTGAGGCTCGATCCTCACTTCGGTTTCAGACCTAATACGTCTCTCAGACAAAGGTACATTCCCAGACATTTGATATGCAATTCCCACAACTTAGCACATTTCTTCAAATAACACAACTAGCTAGAGACGAACCCAAGCTTAGAACTTAAACATTCAAGAAGACGATGCCGATGCGCTACTTCCACACATTATTACCTTGATTACCTCCACATAGCCATATATGCCATATATGAATATTCAAACTCTTATGAGTTGAATACAGTTGTAAAAGAACAAACCGCTTTCAAAACTGTCCTGCAATAATGTAACTTCACAAGTATCCTATTATAAAATACTTTTCAAATCTGTGGTAGGTTAAAAATTAAGATGCCTTCTGTGACTTGGCTTTGCTGGTTATTTTAATTCAATATAATTTCTGAAATTTTGGGGCGACCACAAACTATAAATTTTTTTACATTTTTCGTTCAAAATTTCAAAGAATTTTTGGGGGGAGCTAAGAGCGTAAATTAGCCTATTAAAATAGCGAGTAGCGGGACTCGTCTAAAAAGATGGAGCAATATCTATGTGGTGCTTCGAATCTATTTCCTGTCCAGTTCAGATAATCTATGTCTCATGTGGTGCTGAGAATGTCTTTCTCGTGTGGTACTGGGAACCAGTTTCCTGTGTGAAGCAGAAAATCTATAACCCTTGTTAAGGAAATCCATTTCCCGTGTGATACTGAATATCTATCTACTGTTTGGTTCGGAGAATACATATTCCCGTGTGGTGACTCAAACGTGAGTGCCTGTAATGTCCTTCATATATTATTTAACAAACTTGAGTACACCAGCAGGATGTTACATCATGTTAATAAAACTAACAAGATTTCACTGCCATATATGCCATCACATAATGAATTTCATACATGAGGTAAATGAAATCTATTAGCCTAGGCTGAGAGATTTCAAAACTGTGATGAGAAATCTTCATGTATAAGATTATGGATTCAGTAGCTAGGAAAACTTGGAGAGTTTAAGGCAGTTTAGTGAAGAGGGATGAAATTAAGGAAGGTTATTTAGACAGGTATGACTCTCTCTCTTTAAAGGTAAAACTACCAAGTTTTGACTTTAAATTCCACTTACAACACCTCAGCGGTAAATGAAGTCTTGTATTTTTCAGTCTTTTTTTTTCCATGTGCGTCGTCATATTTTTGAGGGGGTTGAGATGAGCTTGTATATCAAGGGAAGAATATACCGACAGATACGTAAATAAGACAATACTCGGTTTATGACATTTTATTGAGAAAAAGTTTCTTTCTCGAGGGACCTCATCAATTCTGAGAATTAATAAAGTCCCTTATAGACGAGAAGCTGTCAATAAAACGCCATAACCTGTCTTATAGAGAAGGGCAGAAGGCCTACCGGAGGGCTTCTTTATTACGTTTTTACATTGCTGACTTCCAGCACAATCGCAAGAGCAGCCAGATAGCAGGATCAAATCCCGTTCATTTTTCAAAGTTAATCTCTGGCTTCCTGAGCATATACGTTTATATGCATAAATTAAGTCATTTTAAGGAGCCAAGAGCTAACGTCTATATTCATATACATCACTAGAAAAATACGTTCATTCAAATTTACGGTCCCATTCTGGTGCATTTATACTCAATAATTTTAGCTATACTTTCGCCTTAATGATAGCAAATTAGAGACTGCGAGCAGTGGAACGAGTACTAATGCTTAACAATGAGGGCTGGTTGTCACTAGAACTGTGTAATAAATAATGGGAAGAAATGTGGGGTGTGGAGAGAGAGAGAGAGAGACAGAGAGACAGAGACAGACAGAGACAGAGACAGAAAAATTTCTGTGATTATTAACTTGTAATTATAAGGATATAACAAATGTTCACTATTGTTCCATCTTTAGTTTTAAGTTTGTCTTATAATTTTCTTGTAGGTCAGCAGTGGTTGTAGAACACACACCATCTCCTTTTGGCTGCCATCCAACAACCTGTTACTTTCTTATCAGTGGTTGTAGCGCATACTGTCTCTTTTTGGCCGCCATCCAGCAGCCTGTTACTTTCTTATCAGTGGTTGTTGGCACCCCCCACTACCTCCTTTTGGCCGCCATCCAGCAGCCTGTTACTTTCTTATCAGTGGTTGCTGGCACCCCCCACTACCTCCTTTTGGCTGCCATCCAGCAGCCTGTTACTTTCTTATCAGTGGTTGTAGCGCATACTGTCTCTTTTTGGCCGCCATCCAGCAGCCTGTTACTTTCTTATCAGTGGTTGTTGGCACCCCCTACTACCTCCTTTTGGCTGCCATCCAACAACCTGTTACTTTCTTATCAGTGGTTGTAGCGCATACTGTCTCTTTTTGGCCGCCATCCAGCAGCCTGTTACTTTCTTATCAGTGGTTGTTGGCACCCCCCACTACCTCCTTTTGGCTGCCATCCAACAGTCTGCCATTGTAGACTCAATGTAATTTTTTCCATCCTTTCAAAGCACTTTCTTCCCCAACAGTACTCATTTTTCTGGTATCCTTTCAAGATGTAATCTGTAAAATAAATATCACAATACCGTGGTTGGAAGATTTCACAATATAATTAGAGAGGAATTATTACATAATGTTTCGGTCCGCCTATTACCATTAGTTACTATCGGCTTGATAATGTGCGAGAACTGACCGAAACGTTTTCAAGCTTTCCTCTCCAAATTGTGGATTAAATATTAATCTCATTTTTATTTATAATTTCTCCTCTTTTTTTCGTCTCATAGTAACAAATAATTACATCTTGCGTCTGTTTTTTTTTTGTAAATTATATATTTTAGTCATTATTATCAGCAATTTCATACTATGTCCGTAGACTCGTGTTTCATTTTGTTTTTACGTACGGAAATGCTACTTCGGCGGTATATTAAAATTTTGGCCTGACGCCAGCATAAAAAAAAATGTGAAGTATATTACCTTTAACCTGAAAGTTCTTGTTGGAGATCTTAACTATTGCATACGAGTTTATCAATGCAGAATTCGATTATCCATCGCCAATAAACACTCCCGAATCAAAATTACGTACACCGAATATGTATATTTCAGTGTACATATGCTGGAGAGTTTACTTTTAATCCTTATTTAAAAATTAGATTAACCTTGACTGGTGGTTTATGTAGGCGACAGATTTCATTCTCTCTCGCATGTTTTGAGAAGTCTGTCACCTAAGATGTAATCTTCATTCCTCCTCTTTTCACTTTCTCTCACTTCCATTAGGTAGCATTTATCTTCGTTAAATTCAGTCATCCATTTGTCTCCTTACGAGCTTAATTTATCACCATTTTTCTTGTCGAGATTTACAGTATAAGACTTTATGAGATAATGTGGGTTTGTAAGATTAGCTTTATTTTTATTGTTAATTATTATTGCAATTATTCTTGATTAGTATTATTGCAGTTATTGTTATTGGTGATTATTGTATTATAGTAATTATTTCATATATTAAAATATTAAATTCATTGGGAAGAGTTAAATCCATACGAGCAATACAGTGCCTGAGGGAAGGAGGTAATCATATTTGATCCATGGAGGGAGAGAGGAAAGCAACAATTCCTTGGAACAAGAACCCTTCTCCGGTGCCATGGCACCTCCCTGAAGGGATTGTATGTAAGACGGAGGGCTTTCAGAGGGTGACGGTGGACCTGCAGTTTGTGGACAGGGTGGAGATATGTTTGTTCATATTGTGGGACTTGGTTGTAGTGTCTCTGGTGTGGGAGGTCGTGACAGTGTGTGTTTATGTGGCTGCAACTGTGTTTCCTTTCGTTAGTTTCTCTCCGTCTATGTGTAGGATCATTATATATATATATATATATATATATATATATATATATATATATATATATATATATATATATATATATATATATATAATGAGACAGAGAGAGAGAAAAGACAGACAAATAAAGACTATTACTAGAAGCCAGATGCAGACATCATGCAGTGATCCCACACACAGACGGAGAGAAACTAACGGAAGGAAACAGTTGCAGCCAAATAAACACTGTCACAACCTCCCACACCAGAGACTACAACCAACTCCCACAAAGAGAAACATATCTCCACCTTGTCCACAAACTGCAGATCCACAGTCACCCCTTGAAAGCCCTCCAAGTTTTCATGGTAAGGGAGGACCAACATATTTTTAGTTGTATAAGGTTGGTTGTCCCTTTTTGGATTGTAAAAAGCAATTTTAGCAATTTTAAAAGATTTATCAATTACGTTTCTTGGGTATGTCAGATCATTAGCTATTTCATCATCTACGAACTCTGGACTACAAATACGCAAATCTCATCAATGTTTTTGAGAGTTTTGCGTATTTGTAGTCCAGAGTTCATAGTTGAAAAAAAAATATCCAAAATTTATGAAATAGCTAATGATCTGAAATACCCAAGAAACGTAATTTATAAATCTTTTAAAATTGCTAGAAATACATTTTTACAATCCAAAAAGGGACAACCAATCTTATTCGACTATAAATATGTTGGTTCTCCCTTACCATGAAAACTTGGTTGATATGACTTCTCTTCTTAAGACTTTTGATATGAAGGTTGCATTTAAAAATCTTGATACAGTAAAAAAAAACTTTTGATAAAGAATTTCCCCCAAAATACTGACGGATGTGTCTATAAGATTCCTTGTAAAATTTGCGATAAAGTTTATTACGGTCAAACTGGTAAAAGTCTCGAACTAAGATTAAATAGAAATACATGGTATAAAATACCGACACAATGGAAATATAAACACTTAAGCAGTATAATGTAATCCTTTATTAACAACGTTTCGCCCACGCAGTGGGCTTTATCAAGTCACAAACATATCTACCTGGGTGAAACATACGTGGCTATATATAGGAATGCTGGGTCACGTGACAATCTTCGGAGTAGAGTGAAGAAGTTTAAAAACTTGGGGAGCATTTAAAAGAGATTGGATAAGTACATGAGTGGATCTTCTGCAGTGTTCCTCAATTCTTATGTTCTTATGTGGGATAACGATGAAAAAGTTTCTTGGCGAGGGGTTCAGCTATGTTATAGAAGCCATTGTTCTGGTTGAAGTTGTTGGATGTACAGATAAGTGATGATTCCAGAATTCTTCGGTATTGAGTGTTGTCTTCTCTGGTGATAAGTCTTGCGTTTCTGTATCTACTTCCACATCAACCACCATGAAGGACATCACCAGTGATAGACAAGACAAGCTTCATTCCTCTGCAGGGGTATACACAATCCTTTATAATGACGTCGGCGATACATCCAGAGACCTCCAAACAGGTATTTCAGAACACCAGTACGCAGGCAGATCTGACGATCCAAGGAATGCCTGTGTTCAACATCGAAATTCACACAACAATTTAATCAACTACAGAAAAGCAAGACTTATCGCCAGAGAAGACAACACTCAGTACCGAAGAATACAATATGTACGTTTGTGTTCGGGGTGTAATGTGGGCAAGACAGGTATACAATACCGACAAGATGAAAGTCAAAACACTTGTGTAACATCTGGTTATCTTTATTGTAGACGTTTCGCCATCCAGTGGCTTTATCAATACAGATTCTTGGACATAAAAAAAATCAGAAGAACTATATACAAAAGATGAGGTAATCAGTCCCCCAGCCTTGGAGGTGGTGTTTAGAGCACCGTGGTTGTAGAGATTCTGAAGCACAGGCAAGGAGACTGGCGCTTATATAGGCGTCAGTGAAAGGGTCGTGTAGCAGACGAGGGCATAGTCACTGGTAGGCGGGATTCCCCAGTGGAAGTAGGTCCTAACCAAATTGATGGGTTAGTTGCAGTAGCCGTGAAGAAGGCGATGTAGATGTCCTCTGAACCAAGATTCCATGATGTTGCAGTGCCTGACACGTTGGGCAAGACAGGTATACAATACCGACAAGATGAAAGTTAAGACACTTGTGCAATATCTGGTTATCTTTATTGTAGACGTTTCGCCATCCAGTGGCTTTATCAATACAGATTCTTGGACATAATTAGAAAACAGAAGAACTATATACAAAAGATGAGGTAATCAGTCCCTCAGCCTTGGAGGTGGTGTTTACAGCACCATGGTTGTAGAGATTCTGAAGCACAGGTAACGAACGAACAAAAGTTCAGGTAAGATCCCAAATGAGATGAGCGGGGAAGACGGGACAGACGAAGAATAGTGCTGGAGAGGAGTGTTCTTAGTCATAGAAATAGAGCCAGGGCTTAACCCAGCAGCG
>NC_091292.1:21189591-21257091 GCF_038502225.1 Cherax quadricarinatus | reverse complement strand
AAATCCCAAACCCCAAAATACTCCACTTGGTTCAAAACTCCCCCCATTCACTCAACTTTTCCCCAAAAACTTTTCTCTCCCCTATTTTCTCTCTTCCCCAGGTGCATATCCTTACTATAACCCCTTCCATCCCTTTTTTTTACTCCAAATTTGAATTAAACATTCAAATCCCCCTTTTTTTTTAAAAACTTATCCTTCCTTACTATTCCTTCTTTAGCTTTAACTCTATTGAAACCCCCGACCCAATCCCATTTTTTCCCCACTAAACTCACCCACCCCTTTACTTTTTTTACTTAAACCAGGCTCACTTCTTCTCATTTTTTAAATCCCAAAACATCTCTTTTTTATCTTTACAACATCCCGCATTCAGACTTATTTTCAATTTTTTTCATTCTTTTTTTTAATTACAGGAAAAGGGGTTCTATTTGTTCCCCTATTTTGTTGCTTTTTGCTGAACGGAGGAATGATTTTATTCCCTTCCCCTGGATATAAAAGAAAAGTACTAGAAAGAACAAAATAAAATCAAGAAAACTCAGATGAGTGTTATAAATAAACGATTTCATTTTTTTAGTGTGACAAATTAATGAAGGGGAAAATTCCCAATCCATATTTTGAGGCGAACCCCAAAATTTAAATTTTCAAGAACAATTTGGTTTCGTTTTCCTTTCGGACTGTACTCCCCGGGGGGTTCTTTACCCAAACCTATATATATATATTTGGGGGATGATCTAATGGAGCATAGGGAATGGGGTCGGGAAAAGGTATGGGGTAGGTTAAAAAAGTAGTGTTAGGTGTTCGCAAAATTTGTGGTTCAGGAAAGTGGGTGGGAGGAAGGGGCGATGTGGAAATGATGTAAAGAAAGTAGAGGGGAAAAATTGCATATGAAATTTTCAAAATAAAAAGATGCAAGGAGGGAAGAGTATATGGAGAAAAAAGAGAGGTTAAAGTGTGAACAATGAAAAAAAGGGAAATGAAATGGGGATTTATCCAAAATTTTTTGAAAATAAAAAAAAGTTTTTGGGGTGAGTTAACAAAAAAAGCCTAAGAAAAATTGTTTGTCAGTTAAAAATAGGAAAAGGGGTTATTAAATGGAGATTTAAAGAAGTTTGGGAAAAGGGAAAGGGGAATTTTTGGGGAATTGTTAAAATGTTGATGAAGATAGGAAGCTGTGATTTCGTTATAGGGCAAGGAGGAAAAA
The DNA here is from genome assembly GCF_038502225.1 of Cherax quadricarinatus. Classification (NCBI taxonomy): domain Eukaryota; kingdom Metazoa; phylum Arthropoda; class Malacostraca; order Decapoda; family Parastacidae; genus Cherax; species Cherax quadricarinatus. The sequence goes on along the minus strand of NC_091292.1, from coordinate 21,255,893 downwards.
CATCTTGTAGGAGTGGGGAAAGGGAAGCCAGTTGGAGTGTGAAAGTTCGTAAAGCAGTAGGTAAAATAAAAGGGGGGTAAGGCAGCCGGGATTGATGGGATAAAGATAGAAATGTTAAAAGCAGGGGGGGATATAGTTTTAAATGGTTTCCAATTATTTAATAAATGTTGGAAAGGGAAAAAAACCGGGGGAAAAGGGAAAACATGCATAGTTCCCCTTTGTAAAAAAGGAAAGGGGATAAAAAAAAGTGAAAAAATTTTAAGGGGAATCTGTTGGTTTTCCTGGAAAAATGTATAGTGGGATTATAATTAAAAAATTTAAAGGGAAGAGGGTTAGGATACCCAGATGAAAAAGGGGGTTTTTGGAAAGGTAGAAATTTTGGAAAAATTTTGTTTAATAAACATAAAAATGAAAAATATTTAGATAAAACAAAAAAGGTCTTTGGGCATTTTGGATTGGAAAAGGCGAATGACAGGGGGGAATGGGGGGCAATGTAACAAATTTCAGGGGGTTAAAATTGGGGGGGAAAAGGTGGGGTTACAAAAAGCAGTGAAGATTTTTTGGGGAAAATTGAGGCTCAATTTAAATTTTGGGAAAGGGGGAAAATTTTTTTCCCGAAAAGTAGGCCTTAAAACGGGGATGTGTGTGATGTCACCGTGGTTGTTTTATGAATAGAGGGGGTTTAAGTAAATCCGGGGGTGTGGCAGAGGCGTGGAGAAAAAAGAAAAAATCACACAAAATTGGGGTTTCACGGCTGCTCTTTGCTGATGACATTTCTTTGGAAAATTCTGGAAGAAGTTGCAGAAAATTGGGGAATGAATTTGGTAGGGTTAAAAAAAAAAAATTAAAGGTGAATACGGGAAAAGAGAAAAGGTTATAAAAAAAAAGATTGGGGTGATGAAAGATTGAATTTTAGTTGGGGGGGAAAATTGGGGGAGGAACGTATTCAGATTTTTGGGGAAATTTTTTTTAAAAAACGGAATTGGGTTCTATGAAGAGGGTAAATCATGGGGTTGATGGGGAAAAAGGTAAAGGTTTTCGCGGGAGTCTGTGGAGACAAAAAATTTTTGCCTTGGAGGAAAAAGGGGGAATGTTGAAATATATTTTTAAACGCTCTTTTGGGTGTAAAGGGCGTGGTGATAAAATTTCCCCAGCGGGAAAAAACTGGAGGCGTGGAAATTTTGTCTGGGGGAAATGTGGGTGTGAATATAATGCAGAAAATTTTCGTTTTTGGGAAGTTGGGAGGGGGGTGCGGGATTCCAAAACTTTTTTTCCAGAGGGCTGGGGAAAGGGGTTTGTTGGGTGGTTCGGACATGTTAAGAGAGAATGGAGCAGAAACAGAATGACTTCAAAGTGTATCAGTCTGTAGGGGAAAGGGAAAAGGCGGGGTAGGGTCGGCCTGGGAAAGGGGGTTGGAGGGGGGGTAAAGGAGGTTTTTTGTGCGGGGTTTGGGACTTCCAGCAGGCATGCGTGAGCGTGTTTGATAAGGTGAAGGGAGACAAAATGGTTTTAAAACCGCGTCTGTTTGGGTAAAAAACAATGGGAAAGGGGTTCAGAAACCGGGAGGCCGGACTTGAGTTCTGGAGATGGGGAAATACGGGGCCTTTTTCCCCTGGGGGGTGTTTTTTGGGAATTTAAAAAATGATGTTAAAAACCCCCTGGGGAGACAGGGTGGTTGAATAAAAGGGGAAAGGGTTTTTCCCTTTTTTCCACCCTTTTTGGGAATGGCCGGGGTTTTATAAAAAAAAAAAAATTAAATATATTTAATTTTTATTCTTCCCCAGTTCCTCCTTTAAAAACGTTGGGTTTTCAAGGGTTTTTCTGAAAGGGGGGATATTTAAAATTTCAATGGTTTTCAGTGGGTTTTCTTTTCTTTTAGCATAAGTTTAAATTTACTTTTTTTGTTTATTTGGGGTTGTGGTTTAAAAGTTCTCACTCTTATATTTAATGCATCCTTCATCAACCCCTGAAAACACTTTTAGAAGGCAGGCTTTATTGTCCTTGCCTCTACCATCTCTAGAGAGTAGTTGTCATCCATCGAGGGAGTGATTGACAACCTTTCCCTGGCGATATTATCAATATTAATTAACATCAAGGTCTCCTACTATATTCTTTGGATATATATTCTAATAAATAACTGACGTGTGATGAACACTTGTCAGTGCTTAATAATAACCCATATGGAGACAGAAACTCAGAAGATTAATTGGTCTAAATTAATCAGGATTTCAATTAATCTCCTGAGTCTCTGTCACCATGTGGGTTATAACTAAAGATGTACTCTTATGCGCATGTGTTAGTTCAACAGTCTCAAACGTTCTTCGAGGCCGGAAGGAAAGGTTCGCAACCACTCGTAGACGGCACTCTGCTTCACTTATAAAAACTACCCATCTCTCCGCTCTTAAAGGGACAATCAGCTAGGAGGCTGAAATTTAATGCCGTTATTAATGTAGTAGAGCCATGAACTCTTAACAAGGGACGAGTTTTTAACGAGTCTTAACAGCTATATACAAATAACCCGAACAAAGGCGAAAGAAACGTCAGGACGACGTTTCGGTCCGACTTCGAACATTAACTAGTCACACTAACACACGAAGGTAAGGGAGCCAGTATATATATATACGAGAGGAGGGCAAGAACGGGGGAAAAAAGAGGAAGCAAGAAGAAAGAGGAGATAGTAGTGGTAGAGGTAATGCTGGTAGTGGAAGTAGTAATGGTAGTAGTAGGTAGGAGGAGAAGTGGAAATGGCACAAGAGACAGAAAGTGAAACGAAGCGAGGTGGTGGTGGCAGTAGTAGTAGTGATAATAATACTAGTAGTAGTAGTAGTAACAGTAGCAGCAGCAGCAGATGCAGCAGCACATGCAGCAGCAGATGCAGCAGCACATGCAGCAGCAGATACAGTATTAGTTTTGTGGGTACATTTTTTTTTTTCTTTTTTGCAATCCTCGTTTTCTAGCTCATCTGCACTTTTACTCAAGTTTGGCTGCCACATCCTTACTTGGAACGTTCACCTTAATAAGATGAGTGAGATCTTCACGTAGCTACTTGAATAACGTGAAAATAATTTTTAATTGTGGGGTGCATATGAGGGTAAGTATTGTCGTGGATGTCAAAACAATAATACCGCGTGTCTTCCCTTAACAGATGAGAGATATTACGCGAAAATATTTAGGATTGTGTCTTGTGAAAAATTCATTATTTCCAAAGAAACAAATGATACTGTTAGCGCCCACCTAATAAGTCGCTTTGTTGTTGTTCCTTTTACAGTATCTTACTTGTATTTCATTCTTTTCATTTTTTTGTTCACGTTGTTAAAGAGAACCTCTAAGATAATATTCTTGTTACACGCATATTTTTTCCAATACTTTTCTTTCAACTTTCTTCCTTTTCATTTCTTCCTTTCCCTCCCTCCCTCTTTTTCCCTTTTCATTTAAGCCATCAAAACCAGTTGGCGGGGCCGTGTACGTGTGATATTTACTCCGCGCTTACACAAGTGATATTAATGACACCCGCTGCTCCAGGGACTCCAGTTCGAAATTAGAATTCTGGTATTGCTCCATGAGGAATTAATGATACAAGGTGATAAATCTCTCTTGTTGGAAGGACAAATTGGAGCACAGTGTGGGTGTTTTGGCAATCAGTCGACGATTAGGTCCTGGTTGTGTAGCTATGAGGGTAGTGTTGCCAGTTGTTCCCGGCTAGAAATGTATATGCAAACGACTGGTGATTTTAGGAGTGGATAACTCAAGGACTGTCGCCACTTTTTCCCGGTTTTGCCAGATTGTTTGGCTTTAAGCCTGCCGACTGCACTTGAGTAATTAAAACAGTCTCATTTGTATAATAATCAAGGATACCGTAATCTCTAAAATATGAATGAAAGTGAACTCTCATAAAATATATACACCAAAGAGTTATACACCTCTCAGAAAATATATGCACCAAAGAGTTATACACCTCTCAGAAAATATATACACCAAAGAGTTATACACCTCTCAGAGTATATAACATGAGATATACACCTTTCAAAGTATATAAAAGGAGACGTACACATTTCTCGGAATACATATGGCTTTTCTGTTTTTCCGTTTTTAAGTCTGCCGACAACGTTTTATCAACGTATTTTCGTAATGTAACTGTGGCAAGTTTACTGGTTATATTTATGTATAATATTTATAATATTGTTTTTGTTTTGGCTAGGCTTTATGTACACTCAGTCTTTTTTACATTGTAAAGTGAAGATAGCTCAAGTAGGTACCTCTGCTTGTAAAGAAAAACTCAGAATGAAACCTTCAATCATAGTCTATGAATCATTCTGTATGAGCCGTCACATATTAATTATTTCATTCAAAACGAGCATAAACACTCTTAGCAATTTCTTATTTCGGTAAATTCAATATGTGTGCGTGGTTTATAGAGATTTCCGAGTGGCAAGGGGATACACTGGCCTGTTGTTACTAGTTGGTCGCTACCACATTTCACATATTCCAATAAATACAGTTTCAAGGTCCATAATTATGTTGAGGATGTCACTGGTAGCGGTGGTAGGAAGACACTTCGCGCAGAGTACACCGTAATAATAGACGAAGTATCAGTCAGGGTAGATAGAGCTTTATCTACATCGTTATAATAAAGATTTGCTCTATATCAAGTGTCTTTCTGACAAACTTTATAGCAATACCTGCCTTTCAACAAACGGGTATTGTGCTGGATTACCGCCCGAGTTTACTGCATTTGAATAAACCCGGGAAATTGCCTTTTTCTTTAGGAAAATCTCAGTAGATAATATTTCTTTAAGAATACTTTAACGTGTTAAGAAAAGACCCGCAGCCTCCAGTGATAATGTCCAGGTGTGGGAAATATTGTTTCCCGAAGAGGTGAGGTCGCCTTCACCCTATTGCGGGAAGACCACTGGCAAAGCTGCTTTCTCATGTTTCTGTGAATTTTCCTAACATCCTTAGCATCCTTCCCTCTAGACTGAGTCTAGAGGGAAGGATGACTATCCTTTGCCTCAAGAGGATATCTAGTTGCACAGAAAATATTTGGTGTGTGTGTGTGTGTGTGTGTGTGTGTGTGTGTGTGTGCGCGCGCGCGTGTGTGTACTCACCTAATTGTACTCACCTAATTGTGGTTGCAGGGGTCGAGACTCAGCTCCTGGCCCCGCCTCTTCACTGATCGCTACTGGATCCTCTCTCTCTCTCTGCTTCCTGAGCTTTGTCATACCTCTTCTTAAAACTATGTATGGTTCCTGCCTCCACTACTTCACTTGCTAGGCTATTCCACTTGCTGACAACTCTATGACTGAAGAAATACTTCCTAACGTCCCTGTGACTCGTCTGAGTCTTCAGCTTCCAGTTGTGACCCCTTGTCCCTGTGTCCCCTCTCTGGAACATCCTATCTCTGTCCACCTTGTCTATTCCCCGCAGTATCTTGTATGTCGTTATCATGTCTCCCCTGACCCTTCTGTCCTCCAGTGTCGTCAGTCCGATTTCCCTTAACCTTTCCTCGTACGACATTCCCTTGAGCTCTGGGACTAGCCTTGTTGCAAACCTTTGTACTTTCTCTAACTTCTTGACGTGCTTGACCAGGTGTGGGTTCCAGACTGGTGCTGCATACTCCAGTATGGGCCTAACATACACAGTGTACAGTGTCTTGAACGATTCCTTATTAAGGTATCGGAACGCTATTCTCAGGTTTGCCAGGCGCCCGTATGCTGCAGCGGTTATTTGGTTGATGTGTGCCTCCGGTGATGTGCTCGGTGTTATGGTCACCCCAAGGTCTTTCTCCCTGAGTGAGGTCTGTAGTCTTTGTCCACCTAGCCTATACTCTGTCTGCGGTCTTCTTTGCCCCTCCCCAATCTTCATGACTTTGCATTTGGCTGGATTGAATTCGAGAAGCCAGTTACTGGACCACATGTCCAGCCTCTCCAGGTCTCTTTGCAGTCCTGCCTCATCCTCGTCCGATTTAATTCTTCTCATCAACTTCACGTCATCTGCGAACAGGGACACTTCAGAGTCTATTCCTTCCATCATGTCGTTCACATATATCAAAAATAGCACTGGTCCTAGAACTGACCCCTGTGGGACCCCGCTCGTAACAGGCGCCCACTGTGATACCTCTTCACGTACCATGACTCGTTGCTGCCTCCCTGTCAGGTATTCCCTTATCCATTGCAGTGCCCTTCCTTTTACGTGTGCCTGATCCTCCAGCTTCTGCACTAATCTCTTGTGGGGAACTGTGTCAAAGGCCTTCCTGCAGTCTAGGAAAACGCAATCTACCCAACCCTCTCTCTCGTGTCTTACTTCTGTTACCTTGTCATAAAACTCCAGGTGGTTTGTGATACAAGATTTGCCTTCCATGAACCCATGCTGGTTTTCATTTATAATCTTGTTCCTTTCCAGGTGTTCGACCACTCTCCTCCTGATAATCTTCTCCATGACTTTGCACACGATACATGTCAGAGACACAGGTCTGTAGTTTAGTGCCTCGTTTCTGTGTGTGTGTGTGTGTGTGTGTGTGTGTGTGTGTGTGTGTGTGTGTGTGTGTGTGTACTCACCTAGTTGTAGCTGCAAGGGTCGAGACACAGCTCCTGGCCCTGCCTCTTCACTGATTGCTGCTAGGTCCTCTCTCTCTCCCTGTTCCATGAGCTTTATCATACCTTGCCTTAAAACTATGTATGGTTCCTGCCTCCACTACGTCACTTGCCAGAATATTCCACAACTCTATGACTAAAGAAATACTTCCTAACATCTCTTTGACTCATCTGAGTCTTCAACTTCCAACTGTGATCCCTTGTTTCTGTGTCCCATCTCTGCAACATCCTTCCTCTGTCCACCTTGTCAATTCCTTGCAATATTTTGTATGTCGTTATCATGTCTCCCCTAATCCTCCTGTCCTCCAGTGTCGTCAGGCCGATTTCCCTTAACCTTTCTTAGTAGGACATTCCCCTTAGCTCTGGAACTAGCCTTGTTGCAAATTTTCGCACCTTCTCTAATTTCTTTACGTGCTTGACCAGGTGTGGGTTCTAAACTGGTGCTGCATACTCCAGTATCGGCGTGACGTACACGGCGTACAGAGACTTGAACGACTCCTTACTTAGGTAACGGAACGCTATTCTCAGGTTTGCCAGGCGCCCATATGCTGCAGCCGTTATCTGGTTGATGTGCGCCTCAGGAGATGTGCTCAGTATTATACTCACCCCAAGAACCTTTTTCTTGAGTGAGGTTTGCAGTCTTTGGCCACCTATCCTATACACTGTCTGCGGTCTTCTTTGCCCTTCGCCGATCTTCATGACTTTACATTTGGCGGGGTTAAATTCGAGGAGCCACTTGCTGGGCCAAGCTTCCAGCCTGTCCAGTTCTCTTTGTAGTCATGCCTGATCTTTATCCGATTTAATTCTCCTCATCAACTTCACATTAACTGTAAACAGGAACACTTCTGAGTCTATCCCTTCCGCCATGTCATCCACATATACCAAAAATAGCACTGGTTCTAGGACTGACCCGTGTGGAACCCCAGTTGTCACAGGTGACCACTCTAATACCTCATCACATACCATGACTCGTTGTTGCCTCCCTGTCAGGTATTCTCTGATCCACTGCAGTGCCCTTCATGTTATATGTGCCTTATCCTCTAGCTCTTGCACTAATCTCTTGTCAGATTATTGCAAAAGCAGTCCAATAAAATGCAATCTACCCACTCCTTTCTCGTGTCTTACTTACATTACCTTATCATAAAACTCAAGTAGGTTTGATACAGGATTTGCCTTCCTTGAATCCGTGCTGGTTGTCATTTATAAGCTTGTTCCGTTCCAGGTGCTCCACCACTCTCCTCTTGATAATCTTCTCCATGACTCTGCACACTACGCACGTCAGTGACACTGGTCTAGAGTTTAGTGCTCGTGTCTGTCTTTCTTAAAAATGGGAACCACATTTGCCGTCTTCCATACCTCAGGTAGTTGCCCAGTTGCGTTGGATGTGTTGAAAATTGTTGTTAGTGGCACACTCAGCATTTCTGCTCCCTCTCTAAGGACCCAAGGAGAGATGTCCGGTCGCACCGCCTTTGAGGTATCAAGGTCACTTAGTAGCTTCTTCACCTTCTCCTTGGTTGTATTTCATCCAACACTTGTTAGTATATCCCTTATTGGTGTACCCCCTGCTCTGACTTCCAGGAGTCCTTTCTGTCTTCACTGTAAATACTGTATTAAATCTCATGTTGAGCTCCTCACATACTTCTTGGCCGTTACTTGTGAGCTCCCCATCTTCTTTCCCCAGCCTGATTACCTGGTCCTTGACTGTTGTCTTTCTCCTGATGTGGCTGTACAGCAGTTTCAGGTCAGACTTGACTTTTGATGCTATGTTATTTTCGTTCTGTCGCTGGGCCTCCCTCCTTATATGTGCATACTCGTTTCTGGCTCTTTGACTAATCTCTGTTTTCCTTGGTCCTTTGCCTTCTCTACGTTTTCCATTTTCTAGTGCACTTAGTTTCTGCCTCCCTACACCTTCGGATAAACCAAGGGCTCGTTCTGGTCTTCCCATTATTTCTGCTGCCCTTGGCAACAAACCTTTCCTCTGCCTCCTTGCATTTTCCTATTACGTAGTCCATTTCGTTTACTGACTTTCCTACCAATTCTTTTTCCCACTGAACCTCCTGCAGTTAGTTCCTCATACCTGTGTAGTCCCCCATTTTGTAGTTTGGCTTTTCCCATCCTAATCCTGTTACCCTCTCCACTTGTAACTCTATGTATTCATTGAGTTTGTGTGTGTGTATGTATGTGTGTGTGTGTGTGTGTGTGTGTGTGTGTGTGTGTGTGTGTGTGTGTGTGTGTGTGTGTGTGTGTGTGTGTGTGTGATTTGAGCAAAATTTGTTTTTTTAAACCATGGGACTTTCTCGCATCTATGTTTTGTCATAATCATCGATGCTAATAGTAAAGTAGTGGCGATCACTAGCAATAAACTCTTTGTTGGTGTATTTTTTCATAACTCCTTATATGAAGTTCAACGATACTTTAGTAAATCTATATACATCATGAACCATACCCCCGGCCGGGATTGAACCCGCGGTCATAGAGTCTCAAAACTCCAGCCCGTCGCGTTAGCCACTAGACCAGCTAGCCACAATAAGATTCATCCAACTAGGTATATTTCTACACCATAGGAAAGTTAGCACAGGCACCTCTGTGACCACAAATGCAAGTTTTTACAGACGAATCTCCAGCTAGCGTGGCCGTGACGAACTCTAGCTCAAGTCCCTTCACTGCCGTCAACATGACTCAAGAAATCGTAATGACACGATTCAATCCCGGCCGGGGGTATGGTTTATTTGCAATCGTGTCATTACGATTTCTTGAGTCATGTTGACGGCAGTGAAGGGACTTGAGCTAGAGTTCGTCACGGCCACGCTAGCTGGAGATTCGTCTGTAAAAACTTGCATTTGTGGTCACAGAGGTGTCTGTGCTAACTTTCCTATGGTGTAGAAATATACCTAGTTGGATGAATCTTATTGTGGCTAGCTGGTCTAGTGGCTAACGCGACGGGCTGGAGTTTTGAGACTCTATGACCGCGGGTTCAATCCCGGCCGGGGGTATGGTTTATTTGCAATCGTGTCATTACGATTTCTTGAGTCGAGTTATATACATCATGAGTTGATTCCTCAACTAGTCAATGCTTGACTCACCCTTTTAACTTCGTATTCAAACATCGCCTCGAATTAGGAAGTGCCTCTCAAACCTTTGGTATTGGATCCTGTTCGACACAACGCATAGTGATTACTGTAATGTCAGGTATTTTTTCCACATTCCCCAACGTAACTGTCAATTTCTCATGAAACTTCACTCAGATATGAATGTAGCAATATGTAAGGATATTTATTCTGAGAGCAATGACCCACTGGAAATGAGAAGCTCACACTGTATCAGCACATTTGATTTGTAAAAAAAAAAAAAAATACTTAAACGATAATTCATTCCCAGTCAATTGGAATATGACAGGCAACTCTCTTGCTAACATTTCACACAATGCGGGGGTCTAACGCAATCTTGTGAAAGGCGATAAGTGATGTCTCAGTCTCACTTTTTACATAATATCCACTGTCACTTGTGGTCTCTGATGACTCGGTTTCCTGCACTCATGTCTTTGCAAACTTAAGATGAAAATGGCGTAAATGTAAAATTTTGGAAACTAAAGGATAAACAAAGAATAAAACCACTTTAAAGAAAAAGGTAAAAACTGAGATATAAGCACTAACTCAGTAAAGTGGAGCAGATTATTTTTAACCCCAATTCAGGGGTACATAATCCACGGTTCTACAGTTCTAATCGGAATGTGGACTGGAACTGTTTGTGTTCCAATTATGAAATACATTGAAACCAGTTTGTATTTTTAGTTTTTCAGCCACTTCGTAATTTAGAATTACTCTCTTACCGCTAGAACTAGTTTTCAAAAACGATGTTCTATTGTTCAAGTCAGAGGGTACCTGGAAGTGGTTGTTTTATTGTTCCAGTTAGTAAACCTGAACTGGTTGTTATACTACTCCAGTCAAAGATTACACTAGCATTGATTGTTCTACTGTTCCATTTAGAGGGTGCACGGTAGAGCCAGCTAAGAGTTTAGAGGAAAAGAGGACTAAGATGGAGGAGAAGAAAGCAAGCGAAGAAGGCAGGAGTTGAAAACGATGACAAAAACGAAAATAAAAATGATGACAATGAGGAAAACATGGAAAGGTTTAAGAGGCGGCAACGACGGTGAAAGCAGTGTTGTGAGAGCAGCAAGAAGGCAGGTGGAAGAATGTTTTGACGTTGGGCTGCGATGAACGAGGCCAAGGGAGACATGGATGTCCCGGCGGAGCCCTGGTTTGTGGCAAGGATTGCTTGCGGTCAGCGTCTGGGAGTGGCAGTTAGACCGTGGGGAAAACGGTGATGCTGGGAGTGGTGAGAGCCTTGTGTGTGTATTTTTATACTTGCCTATTTTGGTCTACGATAGTTGACATCCAGCGTCTGGACCTGCCTCCGACTCTTCAAAGGACTTTTGCAGTTCTCTACAAGTCGTTTTCTCTCATTCCTTTTAAAGACTTCAGGTATGGCGTCACTTCAGCTATCCTAGAGAATCCCTTATGTACATATTTAACTTGTTCATTATCTTGCATATCGTGATATATTTAATTTCTCTCTATCTTACCTAGTAATTGAGCGATGTCAATGTCTACTTCATCGACAACCCTGAATATCTATTAAATGGTGATATAATCATAATTTGCGTGTCCTCTGGTAGGTAGAAAGCATGTGCATCAGTATCTTAAATCAGGCCTTTCATCTTCCTGAGGTAGTATTTTGTTTCTAGAACTAGGTCGATGACGCTGGAGCCGAGCGGAGAGCGAAGGAGAGTAGTCGTGGCTGGAGCAAATGGTTCGTGCTCCTCTGAAAGCGACACTGATTTCGTCAATAATCTGTCATATACGATGGAACAGTTTCTCATTCGTTAGGATCACGAGTAGTCCTAGATTCTCTCCATGATTTTTATTTTTATTTTCCGGATGTCCTCAAGGAGAGGACTCAACAGTTCCAGCCAGCTTACCATCTTTCAAGAACAAGAAACTGAGCTCATTGCATTGCGTGCTGGTCATGTTCATGTTCAATGCTTCTACTCATGCTAAATTCATCAGTTCCTTTAATAAAATTCCTTAGTGAAACTGAGTAAATGGAGTAATTCCATTATTTTTACATCCTGTATATCCCTTGAATTGACATTTTTTCCATAGCCCTCCCCCCTTCAAAAAAAAAGGTTCATGCAGAGACTTCTACAGTACTACTTTAGCAAAGAATAATTATATTCTTGTTTTTGACAGCCCTAGGGATATGTAGCCCGGAGTTTGATGATTCTGAAATTGGAAAAATCTTGGAGATTACTTCCAACTTGTAATATCCATGAATGTTTATCGAAAAAACTTTTCATGAAGATAAAAAAAAAATCTTTAGGACAGAACGTAGCCCAGAGAAGTTTGAAGACTTGTTTGTTCTATCATATAATGACAATCTCTTGCAGCTCCCACAAACTTTTGGAAACCTTAATGCAAAAGCTGTTCCTGAACATAACATAGTAGTGTTAATTTGCCTAAATATCAGGCAACTACTGGCCAAAGAAACCAGTGCTCTCTATTTACTCATTGATGTATGCTGGCTACTGCACAGAATGAACTAACTCCAAAGAATTTATCTTAGATCATGTTCTTCTTGTCACGGAACCTCGTCGAGCTGTCGCCTATGAAGCATGAACAAATCGTTATCTGAAGGGTGAAAATATTAAATAAAACTGTGTTCTTTGGCAAAGAAGCAATTATCTTAGAAATTTTGAATATCTTGAATCTTTTCTTCTTTGTGGAGCCTGGTTACTTGCTACCTTGCTTACTTCTTTTCGCGATTGATCTCAGTGGTTTAAAACTGATTTGTTGATTTAGCAACACACTGAGACGTGTTGATTGTAACTCTGAAGTATTGAGTCTGGCTATCTTGTTCACTCCTCCTTTACAAATAAGTTAATATTATATGTTTGTCAATAGAATTACAGGCCTATCACACTAACATTCATTCACTTCCTCTTTTGTGTTCCTCATTCATTCACTTCTTCTCTGCCGTTTGGCATTTTATGATCCATTCGGGACTAGAACTTTCCTGTCAATATAATAAAAGAAGCAGTCAGTCCTAGCTCCTTCGTGAGACATTAACCGGGCCGCGGGGGCGTTGACCCCCGGAACTCTCTCCAGGCAAACAAAAGTTTTAGAGTACCAACACGAAAGCACCGGACAATTAAAAGATAGCTGAATAACTCCAATAAAAGAGAGAGAGAGAGAGAGAGAGAGAGAGAGAGAGAGAGAGAGAGAGAGAGAGAGAGAGAGAGAGAGAGAGAGAGAGAGAGAGAGAGAGAGAAACGGAGAGCGAGAGAGGAAGAGAGGGAGGAGGGAGAGGGAGAGAGAGGAGGGAAAGGGAGAGACAGGAGAGAGGGAGAGAGAGGAGAGAGGGAGAGAAAGAGAGAGAGAAGGACAGAGGGAGAGGGATAGAGGGAGAGGGATAGAGAGGGAGAGGGGGATAGAGGGAGGGAGAGAAGAGAGGGGGAGAGAGGGAGGGAGAGAGACGGGGAGAGAAAGAAGAGAGCGACGAGGCTCTGGCGTTTAAACTTAAAGAAAAAACAATTAAAACTGAGAAAGTAACTGCAACTGCAAATAAAAGAAAATGACTCGTGTTGATTTGTTGCTGAAATTTCAGTGTCCCGAGAGTAAAAAGTAGGTAATACTAAATTTTTAAAAAATGTCAAAATCTTTCTATAAAATGATGCAAAATGTATATATGCTGTAATACTTCGAGTGATGTATATGTGATGTGTAACGTGTGATGCACAGGTGTATGTATATACTGGGACGTGTTGTATGATGAGTATACGTCGTACGATATAAATATACTGCGATACATCGAGTGATGCATATAAGATGTGATACATCTTGAAATGTGTATACATAGTGATACGTTGACAACGGTTCTAAAGCTATCTAGAATAAATTTGGCCAAGAGTTTCTGAACTTTAGTGAGAAAAATATGTTCATCTCCGTGTATTATGACCGAGATGTCTTGAGGGTGTATATGGATTTCATATAGTGACCCCTGACCCCTATTTTCTTATTTTATCTAAGTTTTAGTCGAGTACATTACCTAATCATAAATAAGGGTTCCTGAAACCTTCCATCAATCACGTTCATGTTCCTAATGTCCTGATAAAGATGAAAGTTTAAATAATATAAATGACGGTGGATAATCTTTACAGCACTCCTTGTTTTAATGACCCACGCGGAGTTAGTTCATTTTATCAAATGGAAAGCGATGAAAATTCGCTGTAAAACTTCTTTCTGGTGCATGATAAACATAATTATCCGGAAAAGCACTGCATATTTGTTTATATTAGCCTCTTCCAGGTACTATCTCAACAACTTACCCTTTGAAAACGACAACGACGAAGTCATTCGGATTATTAGCCGAGTAGGATAAGTAACTCAAAATAAAAATAGAGCCGTAATCAGTATGGCTTATATATTCAGGTGCTCCTTTTAGGTCCTTCCTCGGGATGTGATCCTTAAAGTCTATTAACTTTAATGCTTCTATGATAGTTAACATAGACAGTAGGTGTTATGAGAATCATACGTCCCGCCTCGCAGCGGGGTTGTCCTCCAGGTTCTCATGTACTCAAGGTGAAGAACTTCATTGGGCTTCTCTAAACGCGAAATGACTCTTGGGAAAAATTCTGACAGTAAGTGTAACTTTGTCTTCCACTTAGTGGACGGAGTGTCGAACCTCCATCACTCCTTGTGCTGAACGATGCCTATTGAATTATCTCTATATAGAATATAGTAATACGTAAATGAGAACTATTGCTGTGATTATAAACATGTATGAAGTCGTGTGAAAAAAATCTTGGTGGCATTTAACCCTCTCCGACACGAGGACACTTAAAGAATGTTTTTGCCAACTTCATTCACACCAACATTCTTACATACAATATACCGTCGACTTATATTACTGAGTATCTCACTAAGTATGCCACATCATGCAGCTTAGAGAAATCAGCTTAAGAGGGACAGGCAGGGTTTGGTAGAAGTCATAGGGAGGACGAGAAGAATAGTGGTTTTTACCAACACTCGTTGTTCCTGATCACTTAGCAGTAAATAAGCGCTTCAATGTTATTGAACTGTTTGGGTCACATGCTAAATGCTTAGCAAGGGCTTCGTTATTTTAACCCCCCAATCAGCCAGGGTTCTGGTTGACACTCCCGGGCAGGTAGGGACAGTTACGCTCAGTACTCATTAATCTCTTTCCATTCCCTGTGCTGCTACTTTCATGAAAACCCAAGTTCTTTCTGAGTATTTTTTTTTACATTGGCTGGACGGTAGATTTCAGCTCATGTAAACACCATCACAAAAAAATTATGGCTTATTTCGCACTAATTGCATAAATATTTTTATCTTTTGGTATATGATTTATTTCCTTTGAGGCCCACATTCACAAAATATAAAATGCGATTTAGCGATACAAAACCCATATAAACATCTATGATTCTGCTTTTTTATTAAAATATACATTTCATAAAATATTAAGGTAATCCTTTGATATGTATTGCAACAAATTATTTTTACGATTCATAATGCCTATTTGCTTACCTCCCCAATATTGTGATTTGGAGAATAATTTTGTCCAGGAGTTCACCAAAATATAAATTGAAGCAACGTGATCCAATGGTTGGATGAATGCCATATTTCATTGCATTCAGGGTTGCCATTCAGAGTTGCCATTCAGAGTTGCCATTCACCTTGCATGAACTATAAAACGCACCTGAGCGTCAATGAAAGCGAAATATTTATTTGATTTATAGATATCTAGTTTTTCCTGTTTTTTTTTTTTTCTAGCTTGTCTTTTTTTGCACTTCGTTTCAGGTTGTTATTTTTTTTTATGAGTTTTTGGATACCAGTCTTTTTTATCTTTTGGTTTTCATTCTTTTTTTTCAAGTTCATATTGACTTTTCCATTGCTACTTTTATTTGACTGTTATGGTATTCATTTATGTTGTTACTATAGCTCCGTTCTACGTTTTTTTAGGAAAGGCAACCATTTGACAAGGTAGAAGTAGAGATGTCGTTAATTAAAACAACGTTTCGCTTTATGAGACTGATGAAACTTAATTAACGAAACGTAGTTAATATATAGCGAATGGCTATTTAGGCATGAAACAGCGAATGACTATTTCATGCCTATTTCATGAGCCTAAAGTGCATAGATTTCGCTGGAAACGATCGATATCACAGCAGTATACACTTTATGCAACATGCAAACTAGTGTTGCTTGGGTTTCAGTATAAGAGAAAAACGTGGAAGCAAGACATAAAAATTAGCCACCACGGTATAAAAAAAATTATTTATGGCCTCCTTGGGGACATTCTTCACATGAAGAGGACAAAAAAAAGAGGTTAATCTCACAATACTGATGAAATGTTACGAAAATATTGTTTTTTATTTTTTAAAGTGGAAGAAGTTATAATTTTCACTAACGATACTACTACTACTACTGTAGCCTTGATTACTATTCGACTTACCCTATTATCTTTACTAAGGTTGCTATTACCACAACTACTACCGCTGCTACTGTCACAATTACAACTTCATAAGGTACAATAAATATTTATACTTCCATTACTGCTGAGACAGTAGTAGTTCAGCTGTGAGTGAGACAGAGCAGTTCAACTGTGTGTGAGACAGTAGTAGTTCAACTGAGACAGTAGCAGTTCAACTGAGACAGTAGCAGTTCAACTGTGAGTGTAAGACAGTAGTAGTTCAACTGTTTATGAGACTAGTAGTTCAACTGTGTGTGAGACAGTAGTAGTTCAACTGTGTGTGAGACAGTAGTAGTTCAACTGTGTGTGAGAGACAGTAGTAGTTCAACTGTGTGTGTGAGACAGTAGTAGTCCAACTGTGTGTGTGAGACAGTAGTAGTCCAACTGTGTGTGTCAGACAGTAGTAGTTCAACTGTGAGACAGTAGTAGTTCAAATGTGGGTGTGAGACAGTAGTAGTTCAACTGTGAGACAGTAGTAGTTCAACTGTGTGTGTGAGACAGTAGTAGTTCAACTGTGTGTGAGACAGTAGTAGTTCAACTGTGTGTGAGACAGTAGTAGTTCAACTGTGTGTGAGACAGTAGTAGTTCAACTGTGAGTGTGAGACAGTAGTAGTTCAACTGTGAGTGTGAGACAGTAGTAGTTCAACTGTGAGTGTGAGACAGTAGTAAACTGTCTGTGAGACAGTAGTAGTTCAACTGTGTGTGTGAGACAGCAGTAGTTTAACTGTGTGTGTGAGACAGTAGTAGTTCAACTGTGATTGAGACAGTAGTAGTTCAACTATGTGTGAGACAGTAGTAGTTCAACTTTGAGACAGTAGTAGTTCAACTGTGAGACAGTAGTGGTTCAACTGTGTGTGAGACAGTAGTAGTTCAACTGTGTATGAGACAGAAGTAGTTCAACTGTGTGTGAGACAGAAGTAGTTCAACTGTGTGTGTGAGACAGCAGCAGTTCAACTGTGTGTGTGAGACAGTAGTAGTTCAACTGTGATTGAGACAGTAGTAGTTCAACTATGTGTGAGACAGTAGTAGTTCAACTGTGAGACAGTAGTAGTTCAACTTTGTGTGAGACAGTAGTAGTTCAACTGTGAGTGAGACAGTAGTAGTTCAACTGTGAGTGAGACAGTAGTAGTTCAACTGTGTGTGAGACAGTAGTAGTTCAACTTTGAGACAGTAGTAGTTCAACTGTGAGACAGTAGTAGTCCAACTGTGAGTGTGAGAAAGTAGTAGTTCAAATTTGAGTGAGACAGTAGTAGTTTAACTGTGTGTGTGACACAACAGTAGTTCAACTGTGAGACAGTAGTAGTTCAACTGTGAGACAGTAGTAGTTCAACAGTGTGTGTGAGACAGTAGTAGTTCAACTGTGAGACAGTAGTAGTTCAACTGTGAGTGCGAGACCGTAGTAGTTCAACTGTGAGTCAGAAGTAGTTTAACTGTGTGTGTGTGAGACAGTAGTAGTTCAACTGTGAGACAGTAGTAGTTTAACTGTGTGTGTGAGACAATAGTAGTTCAACTGTGAGACAGTAGAAGTTCAACTGTGAGACAGTAGTAGTTCAACTGTGTGTGAGACAGTAGAAGTTCACCTGTGAGACAGTAGTTCAACTGTGAGACAGTAGTAGTTCAACTGTGTTAGACAGTAGTAATTCAACAGTGTGTGAGACAGTAGTAGTTCAACTGATTGTGAGACAGTAGTAGTTCAACTGTGACACAGTAGTAGTTCAACTGTGAGTGAGACAGTAGTAGTTCAACTGTGTGTGAGACAGTAGTAGTTCAACTGTGAGACAGTAGTAGTTCAACTGTGTGTGTGAGACAGTAGTAGTTAAACTGTGTGTGTGAGACAGTAGTAGTTAAACTGTGAATGAGAGACAGTAGTAGTTCAACTGAGTGAGACAGTAGTAGTTCAACTGTGTGAGACAGTAGTAGTTCAACTGTGTGTGTGAGACAGTAGTAGTTCAACTTTGTGTGAGACAGTAGTAGTTCAACTGTGTATGTGAGATAGTAGTTCAACTGTGAGACAGTAGTAGCTCAACTGTGAGTGTGAGACAGTAGTAGTTCAACTGTGTGTGTGAGACAGTAGTAGTTCAACTGTGAGTGAGACAGTAGTAGTTCAACTGTGAGACAGTGGTAGTTCAACTGTGAGACAGTAGTAGTTCAACTGTGAGACAGTAGTAGTTCAACTGTGTGTGTGAGACAATAGTAGTTCAACTGTGTGTCAGAAAGTAGTAGTTCAACTGTGAGACAGTAGTAGTTCAACTGTGAGACAGTAGTAGTTCAACTGTGAGACAGTAGTAGTTCAACTGTGAGACAGTAGTAGTTCAACTGTGAGACAGTAGTAGTTCAACTGTGAGACAGTAGTAGTTCAACTGTGAGTGTGACAGTAGTTCAACTGTGTGTGAGACAGTAGTAGTTCAACTGTGAGACAGAAGTAGTTCAACTGTGAGACAGTAGTAGTTCAACTGTGTGTGAGACAGTAATAGTTAAACTGTGAGACAGAACTAGTTCAACTGTGTGTGTGAGACAGTACTAGTTCAACTGTGTGTGTGAGACAGTAGTAGTTCAACTGTGAGACAGTAGTAGTTCAACTGTGAGACAGTAGTAGTTCAACTGTGAGACAGTAGTAGTTCAACTGTGTATGTGAGACAGTAGTAGTTCAACTGTGAGTGTGAGACAGTAGTAGTTCAACTGAATGTGTGAGACAGTAGTAGTTCAACTGTGAGACAGCAGTAGTTTAACTATGAGTGTGAGACAGTAGTAGTTCAACTGTGTGTTTGAGACAGTAGTAGTTCAACTGTGTGTGTGAGACAGAAGTAGTTCAACTGTGTGTGTGAGACAGTAGTCGTTCAACTGTGTGTGAGACAGTAGTAGTTCAACTGTGTGTGAGACAGTAGTAGTTCAACTGTGTGTGAGACAGTAGAAGCTCAGCTGTGTGTGTGTGAGACAGTAGTAGTTCAACTGTGTGTGTGAGACAGTAGTAGTTCAACTGTGAGAGTGAGACTGTAGTAGTTGAACTGTGTGTGAGACAGAAGTAGTTCAACTGTGAGACAGTAGTAGATCAACTGTGTGTGTGAGACAGTAGTAGTTCAACTGTGTGTGAGACAGTAGTAGTTCAACTGTGTGTGAGACAGTAGAAGTTCAACTTTGAGACAGTAGTTCAACTGTGTGTGAGACAGTAGTAGTTCAACTTTGAGACAATAGTAGTTCAACGGTGAGACAGTAGTAGTTCAACTGTGTGTGTGAGACAGCAATAGTTCAACTGTGTGTGTGAGACAGTAGTAGTTCAACTGTGTGTGAGACAGTAGTAGTTCAACTGTGACACAGTAGTAGTTCAACTGTGAGTGAGACAGTAGTAGTTCAACTGTGAGACAGTAGTAGTTCAACTGTGTGTGTGAGACAGTAGTAGTTAAACTGTGAGTGTGAGACAGTAGTAGTTCAACTGAGTGAGACAGTAGTAGTTCAACTGTGTGAGACAGTAGTAGTTCAACTGTGTGTGTGAGACTGTAGTAGTTCAACTTTGTGTGAGACAGTAGTCGTTCAACTGTGTATGTGAGATAGTAGTTCAACTGTGAGACAGTAGTAGCTCAACTGTGAGTGTGAGACAGTAGTAGTTCAACTGTGTGTATGAGACAGTAGAAGTTCAACTGTGAGTGAGACAGTAGTAGTTCAACTGTGAGACAGTGGTAGTTCAACTGTAAGACAGTAGTAGTTCAACTGTGAGACAAAAGTAGTTCAACTGTGAGACAGTAGTAGTTTAACTGTGTGTGTGAGACAGTAGTTCAACTGTGAGACAGTAGTAGTTCAACTGTGAGACAGTAGTAGTTCAACTGTGAGACAGTAGTAGTTCAACTGTGTGTCACAGTAGTTCAACTGTGTGTGAGACAGTAGTAGCTCAACTGTGAGACAGAAGTAGTTCAACTGTGAGACAGTAGTAGTTCAACTGTGTGTGAGACAGTAATAGTTAAACTGTGAGTGAGACAGTACTAGTTCAACTGTGTGCGTGAGACAGTAGTAGTTCAGCTTGTGTGTGAGACAGTAGTAGTTCAACTGTGTGTGAGACAGTAGTAGTTCAACTGTGAGACAGTAGTAGTTCAACTGTGTATGTGAGAAAGTAGTAGTTCAACTGTGAGTGTGAGACAGTAGTAGTTCAACTGAATGTGTGAGACAGTAGTAGTTCAACTGTGAGACAGCAGTAGTTCAACTGTGAGTGTGAGACAGTAGTAATTCAACTGTGTGTGTGAGACAGAAGTAGTTCAACTGTGTGTGTGAGACAGTAGTCGTTCAACTGTGTGTGAGACAGTAGTAGTTCAACTGTGTGTGAGACAGTAGAAGTTCAGCTGTGTGTGTGAGACAGTAGTAGTTCAACTGAGTGAGACAGTAGTAGTTCAACTGTGTGAGACAGTAGTAGTTCAACTGTGTATGTGAGATAGTAGTTCAACTGTGAGACAGTAGTAGCTCAACTGTGAGTGTGAGACAGTAGTAGTTCAACTGTGTGTGTGAGACAGTAGTAGTTCAACCGTGAGTGAGACAGTAGTAGTTCAACTGTGAGACAGTAGTAGTTCAACTGTGAGACAGTAGTAGTTCAACTGTGTGTGTGAGACAATAGTAGTTCAACTGTGTATAAGACAGTAGTAGTTCAACTGTGTGTCAGAAAGTAGTAGTTCAACTGTGAGACAGTAGTTCAACTGTGAGACAGTAGTAGTTCAACTGTGAGACAGTAGTAGTTCAACTGTGAGACAGAAGTAGTTCAACTGTGAGACAGTAGTAGTTCAACTGTGTGTGTGACAGTAGTTCAACTGTGTGTGAGACAGTAGTAGTTCAACTGTGAGACAGTAGTAGTTCAACTGTGTATGTGAGACAGTAGTAGTTCAACTGTGAGTGTGAGACAGTAGTAGTTCAATTGAATGTGTGAGACAGTAGTAGTTCAACTGTGAGACAGCAGTAGTTCAACTATGAGTGTGAGACAGTAGTAGTTCAATTGAGAGACAGTAGTAGTTCAACTGTGTGTTTGAGACAGTAGTAGTTCAACTGTGTGTGTGAGACAGTAGTCGTTCAACTGTGTGTGAGACAGTAGTAGTTCAACTGTGTGTGAGACAGTAGAAGTTCAGCTGTGTGTGTGAGACAGTAGTAGTTCAACTGTGTGTGTGAGACAGTAGTAGTTCACCTGTGTGTGTGAAACAGTAGTAGTTCAACTGTGTGTGAGAAAGAAGTAGTTCAACTGTGAGACAGTAGTAGTTCAACTGTGTGTGTGAGACAGTAGTAGTTCAACTGTGTGTGTGAAACAGTAGTAGTTCAACTGTGTGAGAGACAGTAGTACTTCAACTTTGAGAGAGTAGTTCAACTGTGTGTGAGACAGTAGTAGTTCAACTTTGAGACAATAGTAGTTCAACTGTGAGACAGTAGTAGTTCAACTGTGTGTGTGAGACAGCAATAGTTCAACTGTGTGTGTGAGACAGCAATAGTTCAACTGTGTGTGTGAGACAGTAGTAGTTCAACTGAGAGTGCGAGACCGTAGTAGTTCAACTTTGTGTGACAGAGTAGTAGTTCAACTGTGTGTGTGAGACAGTAGTAGTTCAACTGTGAGTCAGAAGTAGTTTAACTGTGTGTGTGAGACAGTAGTAGTTCAACTGTGAGACAGTAGTAGTTTAACTGTGTGTGTGAGACAATAGTAGTTCAACTGTGAGACAGTAGAAGTTCAACTGTGAGACAGTAGTAGTTCAACTGTGTGTGAGACAGTAGAAGTTCACCTGTGAGACAGTAGTTCAACTGTGAGACAGTAGTAGTTCAACTGTGTTAGACAGTAGTAATTCAACAGTGTGTGAGACAGTAGTAGTTCAACTGATTGTGAGACAGTAGTAGTTCAACTGTGACACAGTAGTAGTTCAACTGTGAGTGAGACAGTAGTAGTTCAACTGTGTGTGAGACAGTAGTAGTTCAACTGTGAGACAGTAGTAGTTCAACTGTGTGTGTGAGACAGTAGTAGTTAAACTGTGTGTGTGAGACAGTAGTAGTTAAACTGTGAATGAGAGACAGTAGTAGTTCAACTGAGTGAGACAGTAGTAGTTCAACTGTGAGACAGTAGTAGTTCAACTGTGAGACAGTAGTAGTTCAACTGTGTGTGTGAGACAGTAGTAGTTCAACTGTGTGTGTGAGACAGTAGTAGTTCAACTTTGTGTGAGACAGTAGTAGTTCAACTGTGTATGTGAGATAGTAGTTCAACTGTGAGACAGTAGTAGCTCAACTGTGAGTGTGAGACAGTAGTAGTTCAACTGTGTGTGTGAGACAGTAGTAGTTCAACCGTGAGTGAGACAGTAGTAGTTCAACTGTGAGACAGTGGTAGTTCAACTGTGAGACAGTAGTAGTTCAACTGTGAGACAGTAGTAGTTCAACTGTGTGTGTGAGACAATAGTAGTTCAACTGTGTATAAGACAGTAGTAGTTCAACTGTGTGTCAGAAAGTAGTAGTTCAACTGTGAGACAGTAGTAGTTCAACTGTGAGACAGTAGTAGTTCAACTGTGAGACAGTAGTAGTTCAACTGTGAGACAGTAGTAGTTCAACTGTGAGACAGTAGTAGTTCAACTGTGTGTGTGACAGTAGTTCAACTGTGTGTGAGACAGTAGTAGTTCAACTGTGAGACAGAAGTAGTTCAACTGTGAGACAGTAGTAGTTCAACTGTGTGTGAGACAGTAATAGTTAAACTGTGAGACAGAACTAGTTCAACTGTGTGTGTGAGACAGTACTAGTTCAACTGTGTGTGTGAGACAGTAGTAGTTCAACTTGTGTGTGAGACAGTAGTAGTTCAACTGTATGTGAGACAGTAGTTCAACTGTGAGACAGTAGTAGTTCAACTGTGTATGTGAGACAGTAGTAGTTCAACTGTGAGTGTGAGACAGTAGTAGTTCAATTGAATGTGTGAGACAGTAGTAGTTCAACTGTGAGACAGCAGTAGTTCAACTGTGTGTTTGAGACAGTAGTAGTTCAACTGTGTGTGTGAGACAGTAGTCGTTCAACTGTGTGTGAGACAGTAGTAGTTCAACTGTGTGTGAGACAGTAGTAGTTCAACTGTGTGTGAGACAGTAGAAGCTCAGCTGTGTGTGTGTGAGACAGTAGTAGTTCAACTGTGTGTGTGAGACAGTAGTAGTTCAACTGTGAGACTGAGACTGTAGTAGTTGAACTGTGTGTGAGACAGAAGTAGTTCAACTGTGAGACAGTAGTAGCTCAACTGTGTGTGTGAGACAGCAGTAGTTCAACTGTGTGTGTGAGACAGTAGTAGATCAACTGTGTGTGTGAGACAGTAGTAGTTCAACTGTGTGTGAGACAGTAGTAGTTAAACTGTGTGTGAGACAGTAGAAGTTCAACTTTGAGACAGTAGTTCAACTGTGTGTGAGACAGTAGTAGTTCAACTTTGAGACAATAGTAGTTCAACTGTGAGACAGTAGTAGTTCAACTGTGTGTGTGAGACAGCAATAGTTCAACTGTGTGTGTGAGACAGTAGTAGTTCAACTGTGTGTGAGACAGTAGTAGTTCAACTGTGACACAGTAGTAGTTCAACTGTGAGTGAGACAGTAGTAGTTCAACTGTGTGTGAGACAGTAGTAGTTCAACTGTGAGACAGTAGTAGTTCAACTGTGTGTGTGAGACAGTAGTAGTTAAACTGTGAGTGTGAGACAGTAGTAGTTCAACTGAGTGAGACAGTAGTAGTTCAACTGTGTGAGACAGTAGTAGTTCAACTGTGTGTGTGAGACTGTAGTAGTTCAACTTTGTGTGAGACAGTAGTTGTTCAACTGTGTATGTGAGATAGTAGTTCAACTGTGAGACAGTAGTAGCTCAACTGTGAGTGTGAGACAGTAGTAGTTCAACTGTGTGTGTGAGACAGTAGAAGTTCAACTGTGAGTGAGACAGTAGTAGTTCAACTGTGAGACAGTGGTAGTTCAACTGTAAGACAGTAGTAGTTCAACTGTGAGACAAAAGTAGTTCAACTGTGAGACAGTAGTAGTTTAACTGTGTGTGTGAGACAGTAGTTCAACTGTGAGACAGTAGTAGTTCAACTGTGAGACAGTAGTAGTTCAACTGTGAGACAGTAGTAGTTCAACTGTGTGACACAGTAGTTCAACTGTGTGTGAGACAGTAGTAGCTCAACTGTGAGACAGAAGTAGTTCAACTGTGAGACAGTAGTAGTTCAACTGTGTGTGAGACAGTAATAGTTAAACTGTGAGTGAGACAGTACTAGTTCAACTGTGTGTGTGAGACAGTAGTAGTTCAGCTTGTGTGTGAGACAGTAGTAGTTCAACTGTGTGTGAGACAGTAGTAGTTCAACTGTGAGACAGTAGTAGTTCAACTGTGTATGTGAGAAAGTAGTAGTTCAACTGTGAGTGTGAGACAGTAGTAGTTCAACTGAATGTGTGAGACAGTAGTAGTTCAACTGTGAGACAGCAGTAGTTCAACTGTGAGTGTGAGACAGTAGTAATTCAACTGTGTGTGTGAGACAGAAGTAGTTCAACTGTGTGTGTGAGACAGTAGTCGTTCAACTGTGTGTGAGACAGTAGTAGTTCAACTGTGTGTGAGACAGTAGAAGTTCAGCTGTGTGTGTGAGACAGTAGTAGTTCAACTGTGTGTGTGAGACAGTAGTAGTTCAACTTGTGTGTGAGACAGTAGTAGTTCAACTGTGTGTGAGACAGTAGTAGTTCAACTGTGAGACAGTAGTAGTTCAACTGTGTATGTGAGAAAGTAGTAGTTCAACTGTGAGTGTGAGACAGTAGTAGTTCAACTGAATGTGTGAGACAGTAGTAGTTCAACTGTGAGACAGCAGTAGTTCAACTGTGAGTGTGAGACAGTAGTAATTCAACTGTGTGTGTGAGACAGAAGTAGTTCAACTGTGTGTGTGAGACAGTAGTCGTTCAACTGTGTGTGAGACAGTAGTAGTTCAACTGTGTGTGAGACAGTAGAAGTTCAGCTGTGTGTGTGAGACAGTAGTAGTTCAACTGTGTGTGTGAGACAGTAGTAGTTCACCTGTGTGTGTGAAACAGTAGTAGTTCAACTGTGTGTGAGAAAGAAGTAGTTCAACTGTGAGACAGTAGTAGTTCAACTGTGTGTGTGAGACAGTAGTAGTTCAACTGTGTGTGTGAAACAGTAGTAGTTCAACTGTGTGAGAGACAGTAGTACTTCAACTTTGAGAGAGTAGTTCAACTGTGTGTGAGACAGTAGTAGTTCAACTTTGAGACAATAGTAGTTCAACTGTGAGACAGTAGTAGTTCAACTGTGTGTGTGAGACAGCAATAGTTCAACTGTGTGTGTGAGACAGCAATAGTTCAACTGTGTGTGTGAGACAGTAGTAGTTCAACTGAGAGTGCGAGACCGTAGTAGTTCAACTTTGTGTGACAGAGTAGTAGTTCAACTGTGTGTGTGAGACAGTAGTAGTTCAACTGTGAGTCAGAAGTAGTTTAACTGTGTGTGTGAGACAGTAGTAGTTCAACTGTGAGACAGTAGTAGTTTAACTGTGTGTGTGAGACAATAGTAGTTCAACTGTGAGACAGTAGAAGTTCAACTGTGAGACAGTAGTAGTTCACCTGTGTGTGAGACAGTAGAAGTTCACCTGTGAGACAGTAGTTCAACTGTGAGACAGTAGTAGTTCAACTGTGTTAGACAGTAGTAATTCAACAGTGTGTGAGACAGTAGTAGTTCAACTGATTGTGAGACAGTAGTAGTTCAACTGTGACACAGTAGTAGTTCAACTGTGTGTGTGAGACAGTAGTCGTTCAACTGTGAGTGAGACAGTAGTAGTTCAACTGTGTGTGAGACAGTAGTAGTTCAACTGTGAGACAGTAGTAGTTCAACTGTGTGTGTGAGACAGTAGTAGTTAAACTGTGTGTGTGAGACAGTAGTAGTTAAACTGTGAATGAGAGACAGTAGTAGTTCAACTGAGTGAGACAGTAGTAGTTCAACTGTGTGAGACAGTAGTAGTTCAACTGTGTGTGTGAGACAGTACTAGTTCAACTTTGTGTGAGACAGTAGTAGTTCAACTGTGTATGTGAGATAGTAGTTCAACTGTGAGTGTGAGACAGTAGTAGTTCAACTGTGTGTGTGAGACAGTAGTAGTTCAACCGTGAGTGTGAGACAGTAGTAGTTCAACTGTGAGTGTGAGACAGTAGTAGCTCAACTGTGAGTGTGAGACAGTAGTAGTTCAACTGTGTGTGTGAGACAGTAGTAGTTCAACCGTGAGTGAGACAGTAGTAGTTCAACTGTGAGACAGTGGTAGTTCAACTGTGAGACAGTAGTAGTTCAACTGTGAGACAGTAGTAGTTCAACTGTGTGTGTGAGACAATAGTAGTTCAACTGTGTATAAGACAGTAGTAGTTCAACTGTGTGTCAGAAAGTAGTAGTTCAACTGTGAGACAGTAGTAGTTCAACTGTGAGACAGTAGTAGTTCAACTGTGAGACAGTAGTAGTTCAACTGTGAGACAGTAGTAGTTCAACTGTGTGTGTGACAGTAGTTCAACTGTGTGTGAGACAGTAGTAGTTCAACTGTGAGACAGAAGTAGTTCAACTGTGAGACAGTAGTAGTTCAACTGTGTGTGAGACAGTAATAGTTAAACTGTGAGACAGAACTAGTTCAACTGTGTGTGTGAGACAGTACTAGTTCAACTGTGTGTGTGAGACAGTAGTAGTTCAACTTGTGTGTGAGACAGTAGTAGTTCAACTGTATGTGAGACAGTAGTTCAACTGTGAGACAGTAGTAGTTCAACTGTGTATGTGAGACAGTAGTAGTTCAACTGTGAGTGTGAGACAGTAGTAGTTCAATTGAATGTGTGAGACAGTAGTAGTTCAACTGTGAGACAGCAGTAGTTCAACTATGAGTGTGAGACAGTAGTAGTTCAATTGAGAGACAGTAGTAGTTCAACTGTGTGTTTGAGACAGTAGTAGTTCAACTGTGTGTGTGAGACAGTAGTCGTTCAACTGTGTGTGAGACAGTAGTAGTTCAACTGTGTGTGAGACAGTAGTAGTTCAACTGTGTGTGAGACAGTAGAAGCTCAGCTGTGTGTGTGTGAGACAGTAGTAGTTCAACTGTGTGTGTGAGACAGTAGTAGTTCAACTGTGAGACTGAGACTGTAGTAGTTGAACTGTGTGTGAGACAGAAGTAGTTCAACTGTGAGACAGTAGTAGTTCAACTGTGTGTGTGAGACAGCAGTAGTTCAACTGTGTGTGTGAGACAGTAGTAGATCAACTGTGTGTGTGAGACAGTAGTAGTTCAACTGTGTGTGAGACAGTAGTAGTTCAACTGTGTGTGAGACAGTAGAAGTTCAACTTTGAGACAGTAGTTCAACTGTGTGTGAGACAGTAGTAGTTCAACTTTGAGACAATAGTAGTTCAACTGTGAGACAGTAGTAGTTCAACTGTGTGTGTGAGACAGCAATAGTTCAACTGTGTGTGTGAGACAGTAGTAGTTCAACTGTGTGTGAGACAGTAGTAGTTCAACTGTGACACAGTAGTAGTTCAACTGTGAGTGAGACAGTAGTAGTTCAACTGTGTGTGAGACAGTAGTAGTTCAACTGTGAGACAGTAGTAGTTCAACTGTGAGTGTGAGACAGTAGTAGTTCAACTGAGTGAGACAGTAGTAGTTCAACTGTGTGAGACAGTAGTAGTTCAACTGTGTGTGTGAGACTGTAGTAGTTCAACTTTATGTGAGACAGTAGTTGTTCAACTGTGTATGTGAGATAGTAGTTCAACTGTGAGACAGTAGTAGCTCAACTGTGAGTGTGAGACAGTAGTAGTTCAACTGTGTGTGTGAGACAGTAGAAGTTCAACTGTGAGTGAGACAGTAGTAGTTCAACTGTGAGACAGTGGTAGTTCAACTGTAAGACAGTAGTAGTTCAACTGTGAGTCAAAAGTAGTTCAACTGTGAGACAGTAGTAGTTTAACTGTGTGTGTGAGACAGTAGTTCAACTGTGAGACAGTAGTAGTTCAACTGTGAGACAGTAGTAGTTCAACTGTGAGACAGTAGTAGTTCAACTGTGTGACACAGTAGTTCAACTGTGTGTGAGACAGTAGTAGCTCAACTGTGAGACAGAAGTAGTTCAACTGTGAGACAGTAGTAGTTCAACTGTGTGTGAGACAGTAATAGTTAAACTGTGAGTGAGACAGTACTAGTTCAACTGTGTGTGTGAGACAGTAGTAGTTAAGCTTGTGTGTGAGACAGTAGTAGTTCAACTGTGTGTGAGACAGTAGTAGTTCAACTGTGAGACAGTAGTAGTTCAACTGTGTATGTGAGAAAGTAGTAGTTCAACTGTGAGTGTGAGACAGTAGTAGTTCAACTGAATGAGTGAGACAGTAGTAGTTCAACTGTGAGACAGCAGTAGTTCAACTGTGAGTGTGAGACAGTAGTAATTCAACTGTGTGTGTGAGACAGAAGTAGTTCAACTGTGTGTGAGACAGTAGTCGTTCAACTGTGTGTGAGACAGTAGTAGTTCAACTGTGTGTGAGACAGTAGAAGTTCAGCTGTGTGTGTGAGACAGTAGTAGTTCAACTGTGTGTGTGAGACAGTAGTAGTTCAAATTGTGTGTGAGACAGTAGTAGTTCAACTGTGTGTGAGACAGTAGTAGTTCAACTGTGAGACAGTAGTAGTTCAACTGTGTATGTGAGAAAGTAGTAGTTCAACTGTGAGTGTGAGACAGTAGTAGTTCAACTGAATGTGTGAGACAGTAGTAGTTCAACTGTGAAACAGCAGTAGTTCAACTGTGAGTGTGAGACAGTAGTAATTCAACTGTGTGTGTGAGACAGAAGTAGTTCAACTGTGTGTGTGAGACAGTAGTCGTTCAACTGTGTGTGAGACAGTAGTAGTTCAACTGTGTGTGAGACAGTAGAAGTTCAGCTGTGTGTGTGAGACAGTAGTAGTTCAACTGTGTGTGTGAGACAGTAGTAGTTCACCTGTGTGTGTGAAACAGTAGTAGTTCAACTGTGTGTGTGAAACAGTAGTAGTTCACCTGTGTGTGTGAAACAGTAGTAGTTCAACTGTGTGTGAGAAAGAAGTAGTTCAACTGTGAGACAGTAGTAGTTCAACTGTGTGTGTGAGACAGTAGTAGTTCAACTGTGTGTGTGAAACAGTAGTAGTTCAACTGTGTGAGAGACAGTAGTAGTTCAACTTTGAGACAGTAGTTCAACTGTGTGTGAGACAGTAGTAGTTCAACTTTGAGACAATAGTAGTTCAACTGTGAGACAGTAGTAGTTCAACTGTGAGACAGTAGTAGTTCAACTGTGTGTGTGAGACAGCAATAGTTCAACTGTGTGTGTGAGACAGTAGTAGTTCAACTGAGAGACATTATTAGTTCAACTGTGAGTGTGAGACAGTAGTAGTTCAACTTCGTGTGAAACAGTAGTAGTTCAACTGTGTGTGTGAGACAGTAGTAGTTCAACTGTGTGTGAGACAGTAGTAGTTCAACTGTGAGACAGTAGTAGTTCAACTGTGTGTGTGAGACAGTAGTAGTTCAACTGTGTGTGTGAGACAGTAGTAGTTCAACTGTGTGTGTGAGACAGTAGTAGTTCAACTGCGTGTGTGAGACAGTAGTAGTTCAACTGTGTTTGAGACGGTAGTAGTTCAACTGCGTGTGAGACAGTAGTAGTTCAACTGTGTGTGTGAGACAGTAGCAGTTCAACTGTGTGTGAGACAGTAGCAGTTCAACTGTGTGTGTGAGACAGTAGCAGTTCAACTGTGTGTGAGACAGTAGCAGTTCAACTGTTTGTGAGGCAGAAGTAGTTCAACTGTGTGTGAGACAGTAGTAGTTCAACTGCGTGAGACAGTAGTAGTTCAACTGTGTGCGTGAGACAGTAGTAGTTCAGCTGTGTGTGTGAGATAGTAGTAGTTCAACTGTGTGTGTGAGACAGTAGTAGTTCAACTGTGTGTGAGACAGTAGTAGTTCAACTGTGTGAGACAGTGGTAGGTCAACTGTGTGTGTGAGACAGTAGTAGTTCAACTGTGTGTGAGACAGTAGTAGTTCAACTGTGAGACAGTAATAGTTCAACTGTGAGTGTGAGACAGTAGTAGTTCAACTGTGTGTGTGGGACTGTAGTAGTTCAACTGTGAGACAGTAGTAGTTCAACTGTGTGTGTGAGACAGTAGTAGTTCAACTGTGTGTGTCAGACAGTAGTAGTTCAACTGTGAGACAGTAGTAGTTCAACTGTGAGACAGTAATAGTTCAACTGTGTGAGACAGTAGTTCAACTGTGAGACAGTAGAAGTTCGACTGTGTGAGAGACAGTAGTAGTTCAGCTGTGAGACAGTAGTAGTTCAACTGTGTGTGTGAGCAGTAGTTCAATTGTGTGTGAGACAGTAGTAGTTCAACTGTGTGTGAGACAGTAGTAGTTCAACTGTGTGTGAGACAGTAGTAGTTCAACTGTGTGTGAGACAGTAGTAGTTCAACTGTGTGTGAGACAGTAGTAGTTCAACTGTGAGACAGTAGTCGTTCAACTGTGAAGCAGTAGTAGTTCAACTGTGCGTGTGAGACAGTAGTAGTTCAACTGTGTGTGTGAGACAGTAGTAGTTCAACTGTGTGTGTGAGACTGTAGTAGTTCAACTGTGTGTGTGAGACAGTAGTAGTTCAACTGTGTGTGAGACAGTAGTAGTTCGACTGTGTGTGAGACAGTAGTAGTTCAACTGTTAGACAGTAGTAGTTCAACTGAGTGTGTGAGACAGTAGTAGTTCAACTGTGTGTGAGACAGTAGTAGTTCGACTGTGTGTGAGACAGTAGTAGTTCAACTGTTAGACAGTAGTAGTTCAACTGAGTGTGTGAGACAGTAGTAGTTCAACTGTGTGTGAGACAGTAGTAGTTCAACTATGTGTGTAAGACAGTAGTAGTTCAACTGTGTGAGACAGTAGTAGTTCAACTGTGTGTGTGAGACAGTAGTAGTTCAACTGTGAGACAGTAATAGTTCAACTGTGTGAGACAGTAGTTCAACTGTGAGACAGTAGAAGTTCGACTGTGTGAGAGACAGTAGTAGTTCAGCTGTGAGACAGTAGTAGTTCAACTGTGTGTGTGAGCAGTAGTTCAAGTGTGTGTGAGACAGTAGTAGTTCAACTGTGTGTGAGACAGTAGTAGTTCAACTGTGTGTGAGACAGTAGTAGTTCAACTGTGTGTGAGACAGTAGTAGTTCAACTGTGTGTGAGACAGTAGTAGTTCAACTGTGAGACAGTAGTCGTTCAACTGTGAAGCAGTAGTAGTTCAACTGTGTGTGAGGCAGTAGTAGTTCAACTGTGTGTGAGACAGTAGTAGTTCAACTGTGTGTGAGACAGTAGTAGTTCAACTGTGTGTGAGACAGTAGTAGTTCAACTGTGTGTGAGACAGTAGTAGTTCTACTGTGTGTGAGACAGTACTAGTTCAACTGTGTGTGAGACAGTACTAGTTCAACTGTGTGTGAGACAGTACTAGTTCAACTGTGTGTGAGACAGTAGTAGTTCAACTGTGTGTGAGACAGTAGTAGTTCTACTGTGTGAGACAGTAGTAGTTGAACTGTGAGGCAGTACTAGTTCAACTGTGTGTTTGAGACAGTAGTAGTTCAACTTTGTGTGTGAGACAGTAGTAGTTCAACTGTGTGTGTGAGACAGTAGTAGTTCAACTGTGTGTGTGAGACAGTAGTAGTTCAACTGTGTGTGTGAGACAGTAGTAATTCAACTGTGTGTGTGAGACAGTAGTAGTTCAACTGTGTGTGTGAGACAGTAGTAGTTCAACTGTGTGTGTGAGACAGTAGTAGTTCAACTGTGTGTGTGAGACAGTAGTAGTTCAACTGTGTGTGTGAGACAGTAGTAGTTCAACTGTGTGTGTGAGACAGTAGTAGTTCAACTGTGTGTGTGAGACAGTAGTAGTTCAACTGTGTGTGTGAGACAGTAGTAGTTCAACTGTGCGTGTGAGACAGTAGTAGTTCAACTGTGTTTGTGAGACAGTAGTAGTTCAACTGTGTGTGTGATACAGTAGTAGTTCAACTGTGTGTGTGAGACAGTAGTAGTTCAACTGTGTGTGTGAGACAGTAGTAGTTCAACTGTGTGTGTGAGGCAGTAGTAGTTCAACTGTGTGTGTGAGACAGTAGTAGTTCAACTGTGTGTGTGAGACAGTAGTAGTTCAACTGTGTGTGTGAGACAGTAGTCGTTCAACTGTGTGTGTGAGACAGTAGTAGTTCAACTGTGTGTTTGAGACAGTAGTAGTTCATCTGTGTGAGACAGTAGTAGTTCAACTGTGTGTGAGAGACAGTAGTAGTTCAACTGTGTGTGTGAGACAGTAGTAGTTCAACTGTGTGAGTGAGACAGTAGTAGTTCAACTGTGTGTGTGAGACAGTAGTAGTTCAACTTTGTGTGTGAGACAGTAGTAGTTTAACTGTGTGTGAGACAGTAGCATTTCAAATGTGTGTGAGACAGTAGGAGTTCAACTGTGTGTGAGACAGTAGTAATTCATCTGTGTGTGTGAGACAGTAGAAGTTCAACTATGAGTGTGAGACAGTAGTAGTTCAACTGTGTGTGAGACAGTAGTAGTTCAACTGTGAGACAGTAGTCAACTATGTGAGACAGTAGTAGTTCAACTGTGAGACAGTAGTCAACTATGTGAGACAGTAGTAGTTCAACTGTGAGACAGTAGTCAACTGTGTGTGTGTGACAGTAGTAGTTCAACTGTGTGTGTGAGACAGTAGTAGTTCAACTGTGAGACAGTAGTAGTTCAACTGTGTGCGAGACAGTAGTAGGTCAACTGTGTGTGTGAGACAGTAGTATTTCAACTGTGTGTGAGACAGTAGTAGTTCAACTGAGTGTGTGAGACAGTAGTAGTTCAACTGTGTGTGTGAGACAGTAGTAGTTCAACGTGTGTGTGAGATAGTAGTAATTCAACTGTGTGTGTGAGACAGTAGTAGTTCAACTGTGTGTGTGAGACAGTTGCTGTTCAAGTGTGTGTGAGACAGTAGTAGTTTAACTGTGTGTGTGAGACAGTAGTAGTTCAACTGAGAGACAGTAGTATTTCAACTTTGAGACAGTAGTAGTTCAACTGTGAGACAGTAGTAGTTCAAGTGTGAGACAGTAGTAGTTCAACTGTGTGTGAGACAGTAGTAGTTCAACTGTGTGTGTGAGACAGTAGTAGTTCAACTGTGTGTGTGAGACAGTAGTAATTCAACTGTGTGAGAGACGGTAGTAGTTCAACTGTGTGTGAGACAGTAGTAGTTCAACTGTGAGACAGTAGTAGTTCAACTGTGAGACAGTAGTAGTTCAACTGTGAGACAGTAATAGTTCAACTGTGTGAGACAGTAGTTCAACTGTGAGACAGTAGTATTTCAACTGTGTGTGAGACAGTAGTTGTTCAACTGTGTGAAACTGTAGTAGTTCAACTGTGTGTGAGACAGTAGTAGTTCAACTGTGTGTGAGCCAGTAGCAGTTCAACTTTGTGTGAGACTGTAGTAGTTCAACTGTGTGTGTGAGACAGTAGTAGTTCAACTGTGTGTGAGACAGTAGTAGTACAATTGTGTGTGTGAGACAGTAGTAGTTCAACTGTGTGTATGAGACAGTAGTAGTTCAACTTTGTGTGAGACAGTAGTAGTTCAACTGTGTGTGTGAGACAGTAGTAGTTCAACTGTGTGTGAGACAGTAGTAGTACAATTGTGTGTGTGAGACAGTAGTAGTTCAACTGTGTGTATGAGACAGTAGTAGTTCAACTTTGTGTGAGACAGTAGTAGTTCAACTGTGTGTGTGAGACAGTAGTAGTTCAACTGTGTGTGAGTCAGTAGCAGTTCAACTTTGTGTGAGACAGTAGTAGTTCAACTGTGTGTGTGAGACAGTAGTAGTTTTACTGTGTGTGTGAGACTGTAGTAGTTCAACTGTGTGTGTGAGACAGTAGTAGTTCAACTGTGTCTGTGAGACAGTAGTAGTTCAACTGTGTGTGTGAGACAGTAGTAGTTCAACTGTGTGTGAGACAGTAGTAGTTCAACTGTGTGTGTGAGACAGGGGTAGTTCAATTTACTATTTTTTGTGACTAGGAAAATCCAACTTTCTGTTGCGATAATACAATAATAATAATAATAATAATAATAATAATAATAATAATAATAATAATAATAATAATGTTGCTAAAGCCATAAGTATTACTAAATTTTTATTAAAATTTATAAAACTGCTAATATTATTATTACAAAATGTATTACTAAAAGTATTACTATATCTAACACTAAAAGAATACAATGATACATATAACACTAAAACTAGTACGAAAATCCACAATACTAATACTAAAACTGTACAATACTAGAACCCTACAATACTAAAATTAATTTTTAAATGTGTGGACCGGTAAGCCAGCGGAAGGCCTCGGTCAGATGACCAAAAGCTCCAGTGGCGGTTCATCATGACACTTGTCCTGTTTCCTGGTGAATCTTCCCTAACTTAACAAACTAATACTAGAACTATACAATTCTAAAACTAATATTTAAAATACATTTTTGATCCTGTTTAGTTTCCAATCAAGTCCTCTCTTTTGCCTTATTTCCCTCACTGTCTTGCCTTCTTCCTTCCATCCTCTTTCTCATCGGTTTCTCTCATTTTTCCAGCTTCTTAAATTCCTCTACTTTTCTCTTGATTTCCAAAATATCTTTTATTTTTCCTGCCTCTCTGTGTCCCTCTCCATGTTTTCTCGTTACCACACCCGCTTTCCATCTTCTTGCCTCTCATTTATTATTCATTTTCCTGCACCTCTTTGTCCCTTCTCTATATTACATCCCATTTTTCATGAGTCCCCTCAATTCTTTTTAACTATTTTTTCACACCAATCAATCACCCAACTTCATATAAATTTGATAAAATTTTATCGACAACACATTTACGGGTGGGATCTTCATAATATATCCATTAATTTTGTTGTACTTACGATGATGATAGAGAAATCTCCTTACGTCTTCATTCACAAACTGTGTACCTAAGCGTTTAGTCTTAGAATCAAGAAAATTGTAAATACAGTAGTACACGACTCGTGTGACTCGTTTAGCTAACACATGTTACGACCCAGACCATAAAAGTTTTTATGATTCTGTCATCATGCAACCACGATACTTATGGGGAGTAAAAGTCACAATACCGTAGCTGAAACACTTCAGAAATAATAACTTGCTTTACCTAAGTTCGGGTTGAGTGAATATGAAAATGGTATACAATGCCAACAAGTTGGTAAATCACATGTATGAGGATGCCTAACTGTTGCACATGTATTTTACTTACCAACCTAAGTTCGAGTTATTTGAGAGTGGATAGAGTGAATATTTATATGGGTTCCATTCTGGTGCTGCATTCTCCAAGTCTGACATATGTTGAGATTCCGGGTTCATGTTGAGGCTCCTTTAGGTAACTTATATTTGCCAGACGGGTATCGGCAGCAGAGGATATGCAGCTGATATCAGCTTCTGGGGATACACTATCAGACTAACTTCTTCCCCGTTATACACAAGGATGACCCCCAAAACTGGCAACTGGGAAGTAAGGGAGAAATGCAGCAGCTGTGGCGGAGACAGTAGATCAACACTCTTCACCTGCTGCCTCATCTGTACATTGCACAACCCAAAGGACGTATTTTCACTCCTATGTCCAGGTATAATAATGCTGTATTTCGCTCGCTGCGCCATCCGAGAATCTCTCTATTCCAGCTGCCTCTACCTTAATGCACGCAAAAGGAAAAGTGCAAAGTGGTGATAAAAATTATAATACCGCTAAATATTAAAATATATATTCATATAGGTATGTACGAATACATATACATATACACGCTGTAACATATGTATGTGCGTATGTGGGATTCCATATGCTTGTATGTATGAATGTACACATTTTGTGGGTATGAATGCATGAATAAATGTACACCTCTTGTATGTATGCATGTGTGAATGTGCACTTCTTGTATGTATACATGTGTGAAAGTATGAGTGCAATGCATGTGTCAGTTTTCTTGCTTGAAAGTATGTACACTTGTGTATGAGTATGTGCATGTACACATGGGTATGTATGAATATGCGTGTGTGGGCACATAAATGAGAGCACTTATATATGCTTGTCTATGTGTGCAAATGTATGTATTGATGTGCTCTTGTGCATATATAAACATACATTTGCGCATGTAGCATGGAGTTCAACGATTCCAAAATTTCTTTAACTATGAAAAATTTGCCCGTACACAACGGCAACAAATATTACTATCTGATGGCTAGCTGCATCAGCCGTTAAATACTGAAACCGTTTAGAAGAGGAAGACTTCAACATAATTTCCGTGATTTAACGCTTTAAATCACTCTGTTTTACGCTTAGAATGAGCAAATATGAACCTACGGACTTGAATATCACTCTACCCAGTTTTCAAGTAACTTTTTTTCAACATTTGAAGCTACGTTGAGGGAGTTTTGGAAGTTATCCCAGCCGTTCCAGGATACTGGAAATGGGTTCAACAACGATGTACAAAGAGCACTTGCACATGCCTGTCGCTCCAGGAATCTTGCCCAAGTTACTGTAAATCAGCGTTGAAAATTTTAAGTTGATCGGATGAAGCCTTCTCGAGTGAAAACCGAAATAAAAACGATAAACTGGACGAAAACAAAAAAATCTGGCAACCACTTAAAGTTCTCCCTTCGGGGGATACCTAATTAGAAAAATTAATCATAATGACTTCATAAATTTCAAGCTCGTTACACAAAATAAAAAAAAATAGAGAATTTTCGTTTTTTAACATTTTTTTCTCTGAGTGGTTTTGTCTTATTATTGGTTGTTCCCCAATTAACAAAATATATATAATATTGTCTATATAATTTCCATTCTAATTAGCAATGATAAGAGTTGCTGATATAAAATTTATATTTACTTTGATGTCAGTTTCACTGTGATAGTAATGACAGTTTCTGAGAGGTTAGTATTGAAGTCACGACCGTGTGTGTAACAGAGGATTTAATCCTCCGCTCAAATGAGTCACAGGGATGCTAGGAAGTATTACTTCAGTCACAGAGTTGTCAGGAAGTGAGAGAATCTGGAGAGTGATGTAGTGGAGGAAGGATCAATACATAGATTTAAGAAGAAATATGATAAAGCTCATGGAGCAGAGAGTGGACCTAGTAGCGACCAGCGAAGAGGCAAGGCCAGGAGCTGCGACTCGACCCCTTCAACCATAAATAGGTAAATACAAATAGATACGTGCAGTAACTCGAGAACGAAGACGCTGTGACTGCGCGCAAACACATTCTTACGCTCACGGAATCTTTTCTCCGTGCCATCTTACACACGCATTACTTTATACGCACGAATGATCACGCATTCGAGCTTGAGTAAGTTTCTTATTAGGCCACACGAGGAATGGTAAATGTTAGATATTAATGCCAAATAATGCATGCGCCCGCAGTGAAGACTTTTCAATCGAATACAGAGGCGACTGGAGACAGTGAAATAAATTTAAGACGTTTATCTCCTTAACTTTGGAAAACTGATAAAGTACTCAGTCATCAACCTTGATTGAAAATAATACACACGGAAACAGGTGGATCTCTCAGAGAATGTAGGCTTACAGTGAAAGTTTAATTTGATTCCTATTTAAAGGATTAAATCATTCTTGATGTGTTAGTATTTGCATGAAGCGCGGCCTTAATGACCTTCGTCTATCCTCCCCACGTATCCCTAAAATATAGAAATAATGGAGAAATGAAGAAAAACAAAAGAGGGTCTGGTCGCCAGTATTAAAGCTGGCCACCCCAAACAGCGAGAAATGATCAGGTTCTTCACGCAGTCTGTTGGCCTCAACAACTCGTAGTGAATCCGGATAATTAATGAGAGCACACGCGAAGACTTGTTTTATGAAATATAAATTAAGAATAATGATAAAGAACACAAAGATGTATAGAAA
This sequence comes from Cherax quadricarinatus, assembly GCF_038502225.1. NCBI lineage: Eukaryota > Metazoa > Arthropoda > Malacostraca > Decapoda > Parastacidae > Cherax > Cherax quadricarinatus. The sequence goes on along the minus strand of NC_091292.1, from coordinate 21,217,887 downwards.
TAGCCTTGCGTTCTTTAATCAAAGTTTGGGTGGGGGGGATTGGTTTGTACGAGGGTGGGTAGGTTTGTGAGTTGGTGGGTGGAGTGGTTGGTTTGGGTGGGTGGAGTGGTTGGTTTGGGTGGGTGGAGTGGTTGGTTTGGGTGGGTGGAGTGGTTGGTTTGGGTGGATGGATGTGTTGATTGGTTAGTTTGTGCTTGTGGGTGGGTTGGCCGGCCTTTTTGTGAAGGAGGTGAGTTGTTTGGTTGGTTTTTGTTGTTGGGTGTGTTGGTGCGTGTGTTGATGAATGAGTTGCTTCGTGGGTGAGTTGGTAGGTTTGTGTGTAGATGAATGGTTCAGAGAACCGACAGGTTGATAAATTAGACACATGTGCAACACCCGAGTATCTTTAAAGATATCCAAGTCTTGCACATGTTTCTAATTTAGGTTTGTGTGGGTGAGAGGTTTTGTTGATTAGTTAGTATGGGTTGTTTGGTAGCAAGTGGGTGGGTGTTTGGGTTTGTTGGTGTGGGCCAGTGTGTGTGTGGATGAGTTGACTGGTTGGGATAAGTGACTGGGTGACTGGGTTGGTTGGTGTGGGAGGGTGGTTAGGTGACGAGTAGGTAATGATATTTACGAGTCTGGCGGCTTCCTGGTCCCTTGATGATGTTCCAGTTTATGTTAGACAAATTAAAGTCACCAAGAAATATTGCCTCTTTGTTTAGACAAATAGCCAGAATTTAGTCATATATACGGTCGTCATCCGCCTGATTTCGTTTGAGGGGAGGATAAACTGCACTCAACTAACTTATTCTCATTTGCTGAAATTTCTATTGTCATATTCCACTACGTGACACTCCTGAATCTTTGTCACAAACAGTTCGTTGTTAACAGATTGACTGCAACATTTTTCTTATCAAAAATATTGTATCCAGTCAGAAATATTTCTATTTTTTTTTTAAATGGGGAAGTCAAAACAAGATTCACTATGAACGATAAAATAATGATTTTCTTTTTCTTCGGGGAGTGGAAGGACTGAGTACATTTGTATACAGAACTTTTAATTCACCCAGGTGGGAGAGCCGAGCTGGCTTAATTAATTAGTTTAAATTCCTCACCCCCAGTGTTTACCTGACTTCTAGTAGTAAAGTGTCTGCCTCCTCCTCCACTCCCCCAGCGTGACCTCCTCTTCCCCATTATCTTCCTCCCGTCCTCTACCACCCTCTCCTCGGCGTGATGTCCTCCCAGCAAAATATGATCCAGTATTGTACTAATCACATGATTTAAATGAAAGCTACCTTGCTTATACAAGCTACTACACTAATAACGTCGTCTCACAGTATAAAAAAGTCTAGATTATAGTCCTTTTCACACAAATCCTTAGGCTGTTGGTTTAGACCCATGTCTTCACTGTGTGTGTGTAGGCCTCTATATCAGATCAAACAAAAATGATCCTAAATGGATGAACAATAGATTAAAATATCTGATTGGTCAAAAGAGAGGCATATATAGGCAAATCAAAAGAGGAGAGGGGCAATTAAGAAATCGATATATTCAGTTAAAGAAAGAAATAGAAAAGGGAATTAGAAAAGCAAAAAGAGATTATGAGGTTAAAGTTGCAAGAGAATCGAAGACTAACCCAAAAGGATTCTTTCAGGTATACAGAAGTAAGATCAGGGACAAGATAGGCCCACTCAAAAGTTCCTCGGGTCAGCTCACTGACAGTGATAAGGAAATGTGTAGAATTTTTAACACATACTTCCTCTCAGTTTTTACACAGGAGGATACCAGCGATATTCCAGTAATGATAAATTATGTAGAACAGGACGATAATAAACTGTGCACGATTAGGGTCACAAGTGACATGGTCCTTAGGCAAATAGATAAATTAAAACCTAACAAATCCCCAGGCCCTGATGAACTGTATGCAAGGGTTCTAAAGGAATGTAAAGAGGAGCTTAGCACACCTTTGGTTAATCTTTTCAACATATCACTACAAACTGGCATGGTGCCAGATAAGTGGAAAATGGCAAATGTGATACATATTTTCAAAGCAGGTGACAGGTCCTTAGCTTCGAACTATAGACCAATAAGCATAACCTCCATAGTGGGAAAATTTATGGAATCAATAATTGCCGAGGCAGTTCGTAGCCACCTTGAAAAGCATAAATTAATCAACGAATCTCAGCATGGTTTTATAAAGGGGCGTTCCTGCCTTACGAATTTATTAACTTTTTTCACTAAGGTATTTGAGGAGGTAGATCATGGTAATGAATATGATATTGTGTATATGGACTTCAGTAACGCTTTTGACAGGGTCCCACATCAGAGACTATTGAAGAAAATTAAGGCACATGGAATAGGAGGAGAAATTTTTTCCTGGATAGAGGCATGGTTGACAAATAGGCAGCAGAGAGTTTGCATAAATGGGGAGAAATCAGAGTGGGGAAGTGTCACGAGCGGTGTTCCACAGGGGTCAGTGTTGGGCCCCCTACTGTTCACAATCTACATAAACAACATAGATGAGAGCATAAAGAGCGACATCGGCAAGTTTGCCGATGACACCAAAATAGGCCGTCGAATTCATTCTGACGAGGACTTTCGAGCACTCCAGGAAGATTTGAATAGACTGATGCAGTGGTCGGAGAAATGGCAGATGCAGTTTAATATAGACAAATGCAAAGTTCTAAATGTTGGACAGGACAATAATCATGCCACATATAAACTAAATGTAGATCTTAATATTACGGATTGCGAAAAAGATTTAGGAGTTCTGGTTAGCAGTAATCTGAAACCAAGACAACAGTGCATAAGTGTTCGCAATAAAGCTAACAGAATCCTTGGCTTCATATCAAGAAGCATAAATAATAGGAGTCCTCAGGCTGATCTTCAACTCTATACATCCTTGGTTAAGCCTCATTTAGATTATGCTGCGCAGTTTTGGTCACCGTATTACAGAATGGATATAAATGCTCTGGAAAATGTACATAGGAGGATGACAAAGTTGATCCCATGTATCAGAAACCTTCCCTATGAGGATAGACTAAGGGCCCTGAATCTGCACTCTCTAGAAAGACGTAGAATTAGGGGGGATATGATTGAGGTGTATAAATGGAAGACAGGAATAAATAAAGGGGATGTAAATAGTGTGCTAAAAATATCTAGCCTAGACAGGACTCGCAGCAATGGTTTTAAGTTGGAAAAATTCAGATTCAGGAAGGATATAGGAAAGTACTGGTTTGGTAATAGAGTTGTGGATGAGTGGAACAAACTCCCAAGTACAGTTATAGAGGCCAGAACGTTGTGTAGCTTTAAAAATAGGTTGGATAAATACATGAGTGGATGTGGGTGGGTGTGAGTTGGACCTGATAGCTTGTGCTACCAGGTCGGTTGCCGTGTTCCTCCCTTAAGTCAATGTGACCTGACCTGACTAGGTTGGGTGCAATGGCTTAAGTCGGTAGGAGACTTGGACCTGCCTCGCATGGGCCAGTAGGCCTTCTGCAGTGTTCCTTCGTTCTTATGTTCTTATAAGGGCTTAGTAAATGCTTTGAAACATTAGTTGTAATATGCGCCATAAAATTTGTATTCTCTGGTGTCTATTACGTGACATCAGATAATTTACCATATAAGAAGCATAGCTGCTTCCTGTGTTTGCTGCTACGACAAAATTCCGCTTTCTGCTGCCTCAGAGTGGAATCTCCCGCCAGGAATACCTGGAAAGCCTCCCTAAGGATTTGGTTGGACTGCCTGAGGTTCTCCCTGGGAATCTGACCGGACCATTACAGAGAGTAACAAAGCTAGTTGATAAATATATTGCTTAAAATAATGTGGTTTACTGCTAGAGATTCACTGGGTTTACATCCACATTTTTTTCCCTCGCGTAAAACTGTTTGAACTTTCAATTGCGCACGAGTTGGACTCACAGTAATTCCGCTCTTCAATTCATCAAATTTTGAGAAATTTGCCACTTCTCTCATTTATGTTGACCGAACCCTGATCTCACTGAGCCACCTTGCTACAAACGTCATCCAACTGTACTTGCCAAATTCTCTACAGAGAACAGACTATCAACATGACAGAAAAGCCATTTTCCTTGCATTTTGCAGTCCAAAGAAAAAAAAAATTTTAAATTTTCCGAAATACGTGGGTCATTCGTATCGCGTTACCAAGGCCGTTATCCTTTAATCCCTGGGAGCTAAGTACAGCACGTCTGCACACTACATATCGAATCAAAAAGGATTTTATGTTTTAATTGTAGACTTAAATATTTTCATGATAGGTGTCATATTGAAAATGTGTAATTCTTTTTATTATATTATATTTGTCATCGTCACAGACCGGGCCGCGGGGGCGTTGTCCCCCGGAACTCTCTCCAGGTAAACTCCAGGTTATTTGGTTACAGACAATAAAACATTCCACATCTGTATAATAAAAAAAACTAACATGAAATTGTATACCCAACAGGCTTGAATTATATTCAAGCTTCACAAGCCCGCTATACAAGTATCAGCTTCCGATTTCTAAATTTAGCAAACTGATCAATAACGGCTATATAAAAATAACCGGTTTCCCTGAATCCCTTCACTAAATATTACCCTGCTCACACTCCAACAGCTCGTCAGGTCCCAAATACCACTCGTCTCCATTCACTCCTAACACGCCCACGCACGCTTGCTGGAAGTCCAAGCCCCTCGCCCACAAAACCTCCTTTACCCCCTCCGTCCAACCTTTTCGAGGACGACCCCTGCCCCGCCTTCCTTCCCCTACAGATTTATACGCTCTCCATGTCTTTCTACTTTGATCCATTCTCTCTAAATGACCAAACCACCTCAACAACTCTTCATCCCTCTGACTAATACTTTTATTATAATTATTTATATATATATATATATATATATATATATATATATATATATATATATATATATATATATATATATATATATATATATATATAAGCATTGTATATATGCACTCCTACCTAAAGCAGGAATCCTCGCGCAAAGCCGTCTTCCAATATTTTGTCGTTCGCCTCAGTGGGCGCATTGACCCACTCCTGCACCCTCACCACTACCACAACTCTCACACCCTCTCACCATCACAACTCTCATACCCTCACCACCACAACTCTCACCCTCATCACAACCACAACAAATCTCACACCCTGACCCTCACCACTACAACTCGTACAGTCATACCCCTCACCCTCACCACCCACACTACAACTCGCACACTCACCACTACAACTCACACACTCACCACTACAACTCACACACTCACCACTACAACTCACACACTCACCACTACAACTCACACACTCACCACTACAACTCACACACTCACCACTACAACTCACACACTCACCACTACAACACACACTACACAGCTTCTTCACACCACTCACACCACACTAACTAGGTACAACTTCAGGAGTAGATAATAGGCCTAAGGTTCAAATCAGCGTTTGGAGTCCAAGAAAGGATAAGGCTCCGTGTATTTTAATTCTGAGGACGTTTTGAAAAACTCTTATACTTATCAGCAGTAGTTTAGAAAGTGGGGCCAAGAGCTCGTACTTTACCACCACCTATACATCTTGCTAGTCCACACTCAGTAGCTAGAGTTCAATCTTTGACCCTTCAAGGAAAGGGCTTTAATGCCGGTGAGGGCTCGTGATTCAAGGAAGTGGAGCTCCCGTTCCCTTCATTTGATCACTCACTGTCTCCCATTTACCAGATGCTGTATGACGCCTACGGGTACAGCGTTTTCTTAGGAATAATAAAAATAATAATACTAACGCTAGCAATACAGTGAAACCCCGGTGTTTGACCTTCACTAGTTTCTAGGTAGTGTTCGAACTGCGAAAAATTAGATGTCCTAAACTGCATTTACCAGGCTTTAATTATCAGCCTCACACACTGGAGGATGTTGAACTGACTCTTCCAAAAGTCTTTGAGTTAGGTCGGTGTCAGAGGCCACTTAAAAGCACTTTTGAAACAGGGCTTTCCTGTAAAGATTTTTTACAACTGAATTTTATACAAGTCAGCGGGTTCAATTTCCAGGAAAACGCTCAATGACCGGGTCATTTTTTTTCTGAACAAAATTGTTCGGACTCCTGTTTGTTCGAGGTCCGGTACGTTCGAACACCTGGGTGCCACTGTATAACCAATTTTCCAGGATCAAAAATAGGTTTCTGTATAATAAGTATTTGGAGTTAAGAGTAATGAACAAATATTGAGGTACAGTATTCACAGAATTCTAGTTTACGAACTCAAACATTTCTAGAAAGTTAAAAAATAAAGAGGATTCTAAAAAAGTGTTATTCATTTACCTAAAACAATGCTTCCACTGGAAAATGGCCCTCACTTAAAATTCAGTATTTTCAATATTTTTGAACATTTAAAAACAAGTGCTTAATAATAATACTTATAGACAATATGAAAACAGTTCAAACACGTAAACATGATAGAGTAAACTGTTTACTTCAGGGAAATCCATTGACCACTGAAGATCGAGCATAAGCGGCAAACACCTGAAATGAGCCTGTAGCTAACATTATGACAGGAAGATAAAAACTATAGGATTATACTTTTGAGCGAATTAATAATGTCAGTCTATGGGCAAGAAAATCAAGGTGACCCTTCTACAACTGACTTTGATTTTAGGGAGTCAGGGGATCTTTATGGAGGATTTGTTTTACATGTCAGGTCAAACCGTGACAATGACCAGAAGCATGCAACTGAAAATTATGAAATCAAGTTGACAGCAGGAACATTGGTCTCGGCTGATCGAGCAGTTCTGTTTCATTTTAATTTGTCGAAGTTGATCCATTTGCTTGTAAACATAGGATAAGACTCAGCAAGAAAACAAACATTACTTCTCTGATACGATTTTTTATCAGTCAGAAAATTGCCGTAGCTGATGTCATTGTCCTTGTCATAATACTAACTACTGAAGCAGTGAAACCAGTCTAGGTCAAAGATTATAGTAAAATACTTCAAACGACTGTTTGGTGCCACTCAGTGTATTATATCATTGTATTTGACACGCTCCTAATTTACAACAAAGTAATATACTGGAAAAACGACTAGAATAATACCTAGAGTTGACCTAAAACATTTTCTTTTTCCTGACAAAACAAAGTAACATATGACAGTATTCATGGCTGAAAATAGCCTGGATTACAGTGTCGACTCTCTGATGGATGTGATAAAATCTGGAGCACGCCCAGATATGATAAGGAAAAATCTGCTATTTTAAGTCACTATGACTAAAGATCCTGATGCACCCATGATCTGTCAGGCAATGTTATCCTCGTCATGGGCCCAAATTGGTAAATTATTTTCGTCTCCGAAGACGAGTTAGTGAGAGTCATTAACATTTCTGATCGCATCAGAAACATGCGTGTCAATGACTTAAGAAATGATCTCAGTGCAATCTAGTGCAAAGTTGTTTTAAAATTCTCTTGAAAGGGAATACCTTCATGTTTACGAAGGATTCTTTGACCAAAGAGCCCTTTCTCTCTTTTCCAAAGTATTGTACTATCCATGCGGGGTCTGGGTTCTTCCATGAATTTAATATTAAATATTAATTATTGAAACAGAAGACAAACCCTTTACCTCATCTACATGCATTTTTCAAGTATTGACTCTACTGGGCGAGACTTTCAACCAGGAAAGGCAATCCTGTTTTAAGCTCATCTGAAATCAGCAGGTAATATTGTCAAAGCCCTGTGAAGCCAATGGAATCACTCATGGAATGGTTGAGAGAGGACAGTAATGATAATAAGGGACAATATGTAATATATGTAGGATATAGATTAATACAGTCTTTAATCCATACGAAAGCTCGATTTATACAAAAAGTGTATATTCCGAAAAGTTAAAATAGGTGTTAGTGATTTAATTAGTTTCTTATTTCTTTGTGTGTAAGCCATTAAACTTTAAAACTTGACTAGAAATAGAGCAGATACATCTTCAGTTCAAGTCAAGATTCAGTCGGTAAATTTATGTACATTAAACGGCAAGCTTGGAATGTCAAAATATCCTTTCTAAAATGAAAATGTTAATTAGAAACACTGATTTTTTTAATTCAGTTGTTTTAAAAGGTTTCAAAATGGTATGAGACTGCGATCTTCTAATGAATTCCAGCGAAACCGGACAGTGAACCTGGTTAAAGTAGAAAAATGTTAGATTTAAATGGAGCCTCGGAAAGGTTTAGTTTTGTGTACAAGTCAGGAGTCACTAGAAATATTTACTAATATTTAATGAATGACTCTGGATTTTAGTAACATTCGTAGGCACCAAATATGAGGGAAGACTTTAACAGCTAATTTTAACAAGCACAACACACACAAAAAAGCAAGAGACTAAAAAATATAGAAAAAAGAGGAACGAAATCTGAGAGAGTAGTGACCTGACAACTCAAACAGAAATATGATATACGAGGCATTTGAGATGTGGAAGCTAAAGCGAAAATAAAGCCAGAATTCCATTTTTTTGTAGGACATATAAACACACGTATGTAATTAATAGGGTAAATGAAAAACCCCATTTGAACAAGATATCCACCTTTCAACAGGTTGACGTATGGTGCCATGGCTAACCCTACTTATTTTGCCCCAAAATATATACCTTGCTCATATGAAAAGTTTATAATCACTTACACTGTAATTTGAAAAGTGTAAAATTTAAGTGGGGTTTCTTGAAATATAGAAATACTCGTAATTCAGTGGTAGTGCCATCAGCTCACAACCGATGGACCCGAATTCAATCCAGGGGCGAGTGGAGAAGTTGGTCATGTTTCCTTAGTTTAGTAAAATCGAAGGTGAACCTATTAGTAATTGTATGTAAGAGTTTCTCTCAATGGATTCTTACATAAAATAACCAGAGAAAGACGTACACGCCGATCACTGTCAGGCGTCGCAGTAAGTCAACATGGCCTCCCGCCTCGCAGAGAAAAGGTTTCACGTTTTACCTTCTACTCAATTTAATATTACAAATATGTGAATTTGGTCCATTATAAAAGTTTTTCTGGTTGAAATTATCTTTCCAACGAGGTATAGCAGACTGCAGTGGGACAAACGTTTCAAATTTGCAAAAATATAATTTTTTTTAATGAGTTTACCTATGTTAATCTTTACTTGTAATGTTCTAAATAGTATTTTTTACATAAAAACTCATTAGACAAATTGTTTCTGGTAAAAAGTTATAATTTTAATGAGTAATAAAATTTCGCTTTAATTAGTTTTAAAATCAGTGAAAAATCCCAGTCAGTCGCACTGATATATTGAAAAACAAAATTAAAATTCTGTAATACACACGATAGTATTCTGCGTTTTGTATTGTTGATTCTGGTAGTAATAAAAATGCAAATTTAAAAATTATATTTACATAAGAACTACAGTTTAGTACAAAATCAAGGTATTCTTATTGGAACAGAAAAACGATCATTTTGTCTAATCTTCTATTTCTATCTGAACTGCAACAACTGACACCACGGCAGTCTGCACACATGCTTCTGCACATCATTCTCTGCATCTTGCATGCATATTGCAGAGTTGTACATTTAGTTATGGTGTAACTACACTTAATGAATTTCAGCCAAAGTTCGTAATCCGCTGCTTTAGACATTTTTATCAGTTCTAACTTACCTTGCCGTCGTTTCCATCCCCACTTGAGGGGATGGGAGTCTAATTCCATTCCCATCCAGCTCTGTGCTTCATGAAAACCCACAGGCGTCCTCTGCTGAAGGCAGTATCTCAGATCTTACATGAAAAGATGGCTTTGTTGCTTTCTCTGTGAATATCCATAGTTAAAACTGATTTAGTGTTTGACCTGACCTTCCACGATGTTATATTGATAGAGCATCGGTCCACCAGCTTGAATAGTCTCCTGTGATTTGCTTGACTCAGTGATACTAGAAGCCTGTGTGCGGAAGATTTCATTTTGTTTAAGCATTTTGATGGCATCGCTTTTTCCTGTTGAGAAAAGTTTAGAAGGCATATCACAACTGAATATCGTGTGGGTTAAAAGTATATTCATATTGATAAATACACAAAATCTTTGGAGTTTTTTTTAGGTGAACACAAACTGCAAAGAGATTCCATGTTCACCTAATGAATCAAATGTATCAGGAGATCAGCAAATTTTCCAACAATGGCTATGGTATACTTACCAGCTGAAGCTACACCTTCCTTGACGATAAGGATGTCAACATCATCTTCAGCTTGCTTAACGAGACACCTGCTGTTTCCAGTTTAATCAGACAGATGTTTTATGAAGGCCTGCCTCTCTTCGGAATTGGCCAGAAGTTGATTTTTCTTTAGAACCACAGTGGTTTAGATCAACAACAGCCCTTTTGTTCTACCAGTACCTTTTGTACTGCTTATGCTAGTCATCTTTGGTAGATACATTTCCATAATACCCATCAAACACAATAGCTGGCTTACCGCATTTTCTAAAGATATATTCTATATAATTTGTAAGGACTTCATAAAAAATCGTTTCTGAACCCAGAGTAAACGATGTAGCAAAGAACCATCATCAATGACATGTACTTCGAAGACCGTGGGAGCGTTGTCCTCTTGATCCCCGGAACGACCTCCAGGTAGACCCCAGGGCCTACGATTTACATGATCGCGTTGACAATTGAAGCCACTTTCCTCTCCTTATTTTTTCTCGTAACAAGTAAGTCGATATGATTCGTAAAGTCTCAGGGAGGTAATGTACATTACTGTCAATGTTACAAATATCTTCGACTGCAGTGTATGTCACAAAATCTTTTGTAATATCCTAGATATCATTTCGAACAATTTCAGCTGCGGCTGAAATTACACTCCTCTTGCCTTCCTCGGGATCCTCGTATGAACGTTTGCAGCTGTAGCTTTAAATGTAGCAACATCGTGAGTTTCAGCTATTGTACTTGTATTTATATAATTTCCAAAATGTTCTATTATCTTTTCCTTTTAAACTTCCATTATCCTTTCATTTTATTACCTGGCCTAGTTACAGCTTTCTCTTCAATTTCTTCACTGGATTTTGCTGCTTGGAGAAATACAATGTGAGGTACTTTGGAATGGTAATTTTAATCGGATTTTTTTATAATGGGCCAAATTCACGTATTTCTAATATACTGAATTTAAACAGAGAGCAAAAAGAAGTGAAAACTGCTGTACGTGAGGCAGCGATATAGATATGGAGGCCATACTGACTTACCGTGCGGCCTGACAGTAACAGACACCTTACCATCGTCTACTTTAAGTTGTTTTTTCAATAAGAATCCATTGAGAGAAATTCTATACAATTAACTTTAGGTTCATATTTCATTTTGCATAATTTTACTAGTCTACAAGTCTGTTGCCCCTGTTCATGAAGCAGTAAATAGAGTAAGGGATATTAGACGTGTGTTGGAGGTCGCATCCTGAGAGGTGTGGTAGTTGTATAACTTAGGTAGCGTTGGCTGGAAGATCATCTCGGCTAATTACTTATAAATTACATTGATTAAAAAAAGCTAGTGTATTTATGAAGAATAATTTCCCTCCCTCAAGGACCCTCCAGGTCCAGGTTTACTAACCCACCAGGTAGGTAAACAATTACTAAAAAAAATTTACGAAAATTATTGAAAAACAAAAATTTCCATCAGGTTTGGAAATCTTTAAAAAATAAATAACATGAAGTAATAGTGTAAAAATAAAAAAAATATATATATAAAAAAAAATAGGAGTTTCACGAAACTGAAAACTATAGTTATCGATATTTTTTTTAATTTCTGCGCAATAACTTGACAATTCCTTTATTTTTATAAAACTTGTGTATCTATCTTGGAGGAATGTTATGAAACCTCGCCAATTCGTTATATGTCAATAACATTGCAATGTTCACAGTAACTTGTTCAGCTCCACACTTTCAGTGCTCGTTTATCTTAGAGGAAGGTTCATTTTCAATATACATGACGATGGCTCTGAGCCTCACCCTCGTGGCTCGCTGCTTCTTGCATCTTCTCTGATAATTTTAGCATTACCCCTTCTGGCAGGCTGTGTCTTTCCATTCTGATGCATTTATCTTAAGGAATAAGCATTGTTTTCAACCAGTTTTCAGATCATCTTATCACCCCTGCGCCGGTGAAACTTTCCTTCGGAATACTGTCTATCATGTGAAATTGTCAAAAACTATTTTAAATATTGAAAAAACTCGAATGTAAATAAAATTCTCAAATCTAATATTTTGTTTAGGATATCACCAAGAGCCATGTTGAGAATATTTATTTAATAAATGACACTATAAATGTCACTTAATTTGATCTCTAATTGTTTTTCATGACTTGACTCAATACTGCAATTAAGCTAATTGGTCAAAGGAAATTCCTTTGTTTCTGTTTTTATGTTTTGACGTTTGGAAGTTTCACCTCTTGATGAACTGGTTCGGTTTCAAGGTAATGTTAAAACTGCATGGCCAAGGGGTATGCTGTTTCATTCTTTACTCAGTTTAATATCCAGGGATAAAGTTTGCCAGAAACGGGGGCTTAATTTATTTGTGTAATTTAAAAGTTTATACTGTAAAGAAAATTTTCATGCTTTCGTGTTTTATACAGTAAAGACAAATGCAATATATATATATATATATATATGCAGGCGATCTTAACTATGCAAAACAAGCCACGGGGGGTGGAAATCTTTAGCTGAAGTACTTTCACACTTTCCAGTACGTCATCAGATGCTATGCAAAGTTTCATGGCAACAACTGAAAGAGTGAGGGGAAGTTTTCTCAGAGTAGCGCAGTGAGGGTTTGTCACTTCCCGCAGCCCCTCTCGGAATGTCTACACGTGTGTATGTGTATGGGTGTGTTTGTGTTTACAAAAACTTCTTTATACCATTGTGCTGAAGTGGATACAATAGAAGAGAATAACTGTTATTGAGTAATGGCAGCAGGTGCTATGATCCGCGACATCTCTACAGTTTTTTTTATGGCTTTGTTCCCCGTCACTAACAGGCTCGGTGATAGATTCCCGTTCAATTTTTTTCGTGAATTTAGTTACACTCGTTCCTTACTATTTTTAGCGTACACTGACTCTGGGAAGTGAGGATCAATAAACTTGCAGTGACGTTGTAGACCATGACGCCTGTTAACGCTACCAAATAGGAATTGTTGCTTCTCAGTATATGGTGTGTGTGTGTGTGTGTGTGTGTGTGTGTGTGTGTGTGTGTGTGTGTGTGTGTGTGTGTGTGTGTGTGTGTGTGTGTGTGTGTGTGTGTGTGTGTTCTTAAGTGTCTTCTTTTTGACTAATTATTACAAGATATTCCTGAATGTACTTTGCAAAATACACCCTCTCTTTCACTCTCAAATAATAATAATAATAATAATAATAATAATAATAAATAATAATAATTTATTTTTCGTACAATAATTTTACTTTCGAGTGTCTGAATATTTTTTTCAAAAGAACACAAAACATCAAATATCAGACATCAAATAGATGTTAACTGGACCACAGCTCTCACCTGAGCTCACCTGGTGCAGGAAGGAAACAGTAATAACAATTATCAGAGAATTATGACACGACCAGCTTGTTCTGCCCTCCATTATATATCTGCGAGCGCATTTAGGCCTGGGTCTCAGATTAACAATCACGATATTCTTGAAACGTACAGCATTCTGAGCTGATTATTATTACAGTTATTGTATTTATTATTATCTCAACATTTTATCATTGTGCATATCCATAAATGATTCTAAGAAGTCCTTAGTAATAAAATTAATTTTGAAAAAGAGTTGTAAATGAATGGAACAAAGGGCTTAGTAGCGTTCATATATTGCCAGGATCACATAAGGGAGAGGAACAAGAGCCCCGAAAAGCTGTCGGTCAGATCAGATTTTTCTGTGTTGTACGTCAGTACACTGTGAACTATCCAAGGTAACTTTATACAACATACATTCACTCATTCAAAATACAGTTTATTAGTGTAAGCTAAAATAAGCATAGCTAAGGCATGAACTAATGTGTGAACAGCTGTTATAAAAAATCAGCAAGTAATAAAATACTTTTTTTTTTCATTAAAATGAATGTATGTTGAAAAAACCATACAAGTTGCATTATGTGTCCTGAAGCATTTCCTATACATATATAATGCGTGTTATTTTATGCATGTGACACTACTACAATGTTGCCTGAGTGTTTATGAGGGTCTTTCCCACTCAAGTCAGTCAGTAATATCACATGTTACACTTCACTCTCCACTGTACTCAACAGACAATCCAACTCTCCAGAAGTTTTCTACAGTGATTATATTAATTTTTCAGAAAATATACAGCATTAATGTAAGTTAGAAACTGTAATTGCCTTAATTCATTAAACTGATATTTTTATTATTTTTTAATTTAATGATTAAGTGATTTTATTTTATTCAGTGATTTAATTTTTTATCAGATGTTTCCTTATTTACACAGTTCCTTATAATATCCCATAAACGAGATGCAATTGTGGCTATCGCCAAGCTATCAATGTTTCCTGGCTGGAGATCTCTAATCACCCGTTATGTGGATTGGCGCTCAAGCTGCGTCTAGCCGTTTCTTTTACATACGATAATAAAGTAATTATTTCAGGATGAAGGTCAGGAATAATTAAATTTTTTTTATACCTAAAATTTAAAAAATACGTAACATTTTTAAATGTTTACCCAGAATATATTATTCTACGAATACCTGTGGGTAAATATCATTGGATGCAGTAGTAGCAATAATAATAATAACAAATGTTTAATAACTTATTACAGCTATTCCAGTCTTTGAACTCAAAAACGAGAAATTGAACGAGATTTACAATTAGGACAAAAAATGTGCAGAATGTGAAAGAAAATTACTGTGTAAGAAGATTTATGTTGAAATATTTATGTTTGATTTTTTTCCAATACACAAATATTTTTTTAAGCTGGAATGACGACTGATGTTGATGTTGTTACTCTGATATTTAATGAAGGAAATTTAGGGATATACAAATTTTAATCGGTATACTCTTAAAGAGAAATAAATTCTTAGTTATCTAAAAAAGAAAAAACTATTTTTAAAAGCAGAATAGAACAGATAGAGAGAGAGAGTCAGACAGAGGGACAGAGACACAGAGAGAGAGCAGAGAGGGAGAGTAGAGCGGGCAGTAAAGTAGAGAAAGGGAGGGGCAAAGAGAGAAGGGGAGGGGTAGAGACAAGGAGTTGTCTCCTCACTATTATGCACCTATTCCTTATTATCTATTACTTTAAAATGACGCTGGAATACATAGGGCTCTAAATCTCTCTCATTTTCTACTACTACTAAAGCTTCTTTGCTCGTGATGGCAAACATGATTTCCACTTCTTTAATCTTTCTTAAACACGCCAATGGGTGAGGGTTGGTCTCACATCTCTGCATTAGGCAATCCCCTACTGAGACTGCAGAGGCATCAGTGTGAAATTAAAACTGAAAAAAATCAGAGACCACTGACATTGACTTACTTATGGAAAACTGATGGCTGAACCTAAACCAGCTTACGCTCTTCATTACAGAAAAACTCTTTCTATTTAATTAGATCTGTATTAAAACCAAGGGCTGCAAAGGTTTTAATACGACTTCTGAAGTAGCCTACTGCACCTAGGATTCTCTAAACTCCCTTGCTGCTCTAGGTTTTGGCAATTCTAATATTGCCTTACAATTAACAGGTTCCGGGGAGAAAACATTAAGCTCTCAACTGAATACGTAGGAATTTGATGCTAGTGGCTGTTAGTATACATTTCTTTACATTCAATTTAAACTTTGCTATGTCCAGCAGTCTGAGGAACCATTAGTAACTCTTGAAAGCATGGCAGCCAAGAAGCTAACAACACTAAGGTATATCTCGTACCTGCTGGACAATAGAGGTTGCAAGACTTTACGAGGCGCAAGAGAACTTACACGTTTGAGTATGCTCTACTTTCTTGGACTGAGTGCCCCTCTACTCCAGTATAATCTAAGACTTCCTGACAGTACAGAGAACAGAACAAGGCGACTCAGTAGAGCCATCAACACCGAAGAGATGTGGGTGGTCTTACTGTTATGAGCAGGTACCACACCTGATTCCACTTCGCGGATAGTGAGAATCCAGCTGTTATATAACAAGACGGGCAACAAATAACAACCACACTCTGTCTGTACTCAAGAACATGTTCGTACAGCATAATGATATTGACGAAATAAAGTCAATTAACCAAGTAAAATCGGTGGCCTACAGATGGCTCTAACTTCATCCTGTTTCCTATTTGTTTGTCTCATAACAAAAAGGATTTCAAGTGAGCTGAGGTAACAGCTTTTACCTTGTAAATGAAGGTAGGAACTCTTATATTTGTATAAAAAAACAGAGAGCCCAATATATATATATATATATATATATATATATATATATATATATATATATATATATATCGTGCCGAATAGGGAAAAATTGCGATCTTGGCTTAAATAGAAAAGCTCATCTTGCCATTTAGGACCAACGAAAATTTATGTATGCAATAATTTCGCCAAAATCATTCTGAACGTAACGAAAAAAATATATTTCACTGTGTTTGTTTAGTATTAAATCATTGTAAACAAATCTAAAATGTATATATAGTTGGGTTATGCTAAAATAAATTGTTCTTGTTATAATAAGGTTAGGTAAGTTTTCTAAGATTCTTTTGGTGCAAAATTACAAATTTTTACATTAACGTTAATGAAAAAAAGTATATCTTTAAACGTATAAGAGAAAATTTTATAAAGGACTTAATTTTAAATGAGCTTTTGCTAATTGACCAGTTTTACATATTCGGCACACATAAAGAGAGAGAGGGAGAGAGAGAAAGAAAGAGAGAGAGAGAGAGAGAGAGAGAGAGAGAGAGAGAGAGAGAGAGAGAGAACATGTACGTGGACGTACACGGGAAAGGACGATAGCAGGATAGTAGGAGACAACAGTTCACACCAAGGCTATTTGCTAAAAGGACTATTATATCTGGATTAAGGACTTTTTATTACCTAGATGACCGAGGCTAATGCCAGCATGAAACAGAAAAAAAATGCTGCATCATATTGGAAAAACGACATTTCATTTATAGGAGAGAGAGGAGAGGATGGAAGGCACGAAATAAATATTATCTCACAGTTCTACTAGTAATTATTCTATTATTCATTAACTGTGTTCCATAATGTTTGGCATATTTTTTCTGTGCCATAACTTGATAATGGCTCTTACAAAATACTTTCAACTTTAATCTATGATGTATCATCAGATTGTTAGGATAAATCTGCTAATATTTAAGTAAAATATAAAGTGTAGGGATTACTGGTTTCCTTGCGATGGCTGAAGAATGCGATTTTTGATCGCTTCAAACTATCAGTGGTGGCTTACTTTGCTCACAAATTTAAGGTGAGCATTGCTGTTGTGCGGCTTAAATATCAGTTTACCAATCTTATCAAATAACTTGGGATACTGGGTTTCGTGAGATAACTGGAGATTGTTCTGATCTGAGTCGATCTTTCACGCTAGTGTTTTATATTTAGAGAATATTTCAGATTCATTTTAGAATTTGAAGATTCCAATATGCTAAAATTTCAATTTGAAGTACTTATTCCTGCAATTTATTAAAAAAGCATCTTCATATTGGTTTCAAAGTTCGCCGATGGAGTGTTCTACTGAGAGGAAGGTTTCAAGTGTTTCTGGACTTTGTTGGTAATAATTTGCAAATTCTCTTTTAAACAAATTTAACAAACTTACCTCTCACGAACACTAAGAAAATCGTGTACTAAATAGAAACATTAAGCAGCTTTAAACAATCTCAAACTTGTAACACACATTCTTTTATGTAATTTCATTTAGCCGTTAGAAGATAAACTTTATGTAAAATCCATAACAAATTTTAAAATTAAGATTAATTCATATATTCACTGATACTTTTTTTTTAACAAAATATGCTTCGGCTTATTACTTGGATTAGATTACTAGCCAATGTGAGTCATTACATTGAGTCTTATTTCTTTCAGTGATATATCAGGGATATCTTCCCTTACTAAGAAAAACAAGTGTCCATTACTAACATGCGTTTACTCCGCAGTTTGTAAAAAAAAACCTCTATGAAAATCGCCGGAAAGTTTTAGCGAGGGATTCGTCCTATGCTGATAAGAGTCTGAACAGGGTCAACCATAGCTCCCGGGTTTCTCAGAGCGCTGAACAATAGGTCCTGGACATTTTGAGAGTGTTGAGCTTCAGGTCCAAGACTTACTGAGTTCGTCTAAAGCTCTTGGGCTTCTTAAAATTGTTGATCTTCAACTCCTGGAGTAACAGCGCCTAGACCAGAAGCTCCTCAACTTGAGGGAAGTTGATATGCAGTGGCTAGACCTTTAGCGTGAACTGATGTACAGGGAGGATGAGGCTATATGATATGTGGGATCTCTCTCCAGGATTGCGCAGCGACCGAAACCAGTCTAGTTACTATTATATTCACGGGGAAACGCTAAATCCGTATCGGTTATATACACACACAGGAAATAGAAGCTACATATAGATCTCCCGCACATATGATCCTGAAATTTATGACGACGTTCGGGTCGCTACGAGATTCCAGATCCGAGATTCCATAACCCAGGTCCGTTTTAACTGGAATAGTACTGAGCGCAACGTAAGTTGACAATGCAACTAAATATTTGGGTTAAAAAACAGTGAAATTAGAAGAGGGATTCACAGGTCATTAAGTGGAAACTTACATTCAAATTTCTTCATTAAAAATAGTTAATATTTAATACAATCATTTCAGAGTGACCAATATCTTAAGATACACAAACACATTAAGTTTGAATCCGCTCGGAAGTTGCATAAGCAAGTTATCAGCATGGAATTGTTGAAGCTAATTAGATCCGGTACCCAGAAATAATCGCATAAAAAGCAGTATTTAATTTTTTCAACTGTCTTCCTTTCAAGCCAAAACCATTCCAAACTTTTTCTCTACGTAAGATTAACCAGCTTTTAAGAAAATAAAAAAGTTTTGTTTAAGCTTAGCGTATATAACAATGATCTTGAGGGTAGACAGATGTTATATACACACACAAAAGTAGATTATATTGATTTAATCCAGGAAAAGCAATAAAGCCATATATTGTGACTTATTTCCGATCAGAAGACACATTTTCCTATTACTTCACAGAAAGCAATCAGATTAATAAAATATGCGCATTATAGCTTACACAACATAGCATCATTGAGGAAAATACATCAGCACTAAAAGTTTGAAGCTGACCAAAAGATGCATTTCCCAGTTATTGGACAAAATCCATCCAAAGTTTTACCTACATAGGAAACGTTCCATCCGTTTCACACGATGCATAAGCAAATGAAGACTGATGCCGTTCAAAATGGTTTTATTTTATTCAGAGGAGAAAAGTGCTGAAATCGTAGAGGTCATATAACGCCTGTGGAATGGGAGGCACTCATACTCGTTCCAAGAATGGGAAAGATAAAATCGGTTCCTTGGGTCAAGCACCTCTCACCAGCATTAAAGAAAAGTGTAATAAAGTAAAACAACACTATTCCATTTAGGAATTAACAAGGGGCAAAATTGCGCCTACATACTGCATTAAATATATCAACCTTCCTTCTAAGTAGAATACGCGAGTGAGGAAATTCTAAACTCCATCAGAAAAATCTCTCTCCAGCTTGCACACGGAACCCTAACAGTAAACATAGGGCACGCATGAAAATAGTCCTGAGAATCATGCACAAGACGGAATACACCAGCATTTAGGTTTCAAAGTTGGTAAAAAGAGGCGTTATGTAGTTGAGTGAAAACAGTTTACTTAATAAAATTGACAAATTTAAATTTGTGCAGCTCAAAGTGAGTGACAAGCTTTGTTTTAATAAAGCATACCAATAGTAAAGTTTGAGGCCGATCAGGAATTGATCTGATTCCAATGATTCCCAGTATTCTTTAACTTGCACATACTAGGAAGAAGCACTCTTTATTGAATAAAAATAATATCACTAATTAATACAGTTGACAAACTGGGACTTACGTTACCCAATAACAGCGTGAACCTTGTGTTCACTAAACCACACCAGTAACGAAAAATTAACGTCGATCGATAAAAAAGTCATTTTCCACTTATAGAATAGATTCCAAGGATTTTAATTTTTATCGCTATTCTACTACATTAAGAAATCTGCTTGCTAGCAAATGAAGCTTAATGGGTGTTATCCTGTCTAAGAGTCAAACCATTAAATATTGAAGCCGTTCAGAAGAGGTGAACTGAAACTTATTTAACTTTATTTATTGGAACAAAAATACACAATATTACATATAAAATAGTCAAACATTTGAATTTTACTCTGTCATCGTCTTCGCATTTTTTGGGGCACCTTTTGTAAACATTTGAATCCCAACCACTGAGGATTTTTTAATTTATCTCAGCCATTCCAAGTTGTTAGACATGGTTTAAATAACTGTCATAGGGCACATGAATATGCCAGTTCTTCTAAGAATTTCATCCTCTTTACTGTTCACTAGTGTTGAAATTTTTAAACCCATTGAATGAGGCGTGCTGGAGTTATGAGCAAAATAAAATTGAAAAAATAGGCAGAACAAAAATTCAGGTAACCTCTTGAAGGTATTTTTTCCGGGATACCTAATTAATCAGACTGGATCATCGTAAGAGAAAGTACCCTTTACGGGATACCTAATTAATCAGACTGGATCATCGTAAGAGAAAGTACCCTTTACGGGATACCCAATTAATCAGACTGGATCATCGTAAGAGAAGGGCAGATTAAATTCCTTGAATCAAAAGCCCTTCAGCATAACCCTCCCCTCTGAAGGGCCGGAAAGAATGCAAGTATGCGCCCAAAGATGCTGAGAAAAAAGAGCAATATCATTTGCTTTCGTAACTTGAGAGCTATTATGTGTCTACTTTTGTAATGTAGAACAAAAAATACTTATGGGAGGGCACTCTTTTTCTTCTGGTGCTTATAATTTACATGTTGCCGGGGTCCCGCTTTTAATCATGACCCTCCTCCCCTCACAAAACTTTCTGGTACACAAACTTGAGCCACTCTGCCATTAGACTCCATCAAAGGAGGACAAACAGCCTCCAAGCCTTGTGGAGGCCAACTCGAACCCCGGGCCTGGCGGTCGCTCCATTGATTCGCACTCAGTGCTGCGTTGGCTTCGGACGGGTGAGGATTTGTGCTGCTCCTCTACCTCCCTCAGGAGCCTTGTGTTGGCCAAAAATAATCATCTTACCTGAAAACCGATGTGCTGCAGTGGTAGTTTCTTGCTATATTCAGTGAACTGCTGTGTAATAAGACGATAAAGTGATATACTTGTGCAGAAAAATTTAATTTACACTATGCCCAAAGTGATATCCAGAAATGCATTCACAAATCTTTAACTGTGCATTCTTATGAAAGTCTACGGAAATTATATATATATATATATATATATATATATATTATATATATATATAATCACACAAGGATAAAGTTTCATTAAATATTAAATGGAACATTATTATTATTCAAGTGTATAATTATGTTTATTTTTACGTTGAAACGAAAGATACATTGAAAGATTCACTTACTCTCGTGACTTTCCTCTTCTAAACCTTTTTTTTTTGTGATGACTACTAAAAAACGGTGGTGTATAATATTACATTGTGAACTACGTAGCATTGCTGATATTTTTACTGGAAAGCCATTACTGAATACAATTCTCTCGGCAAATTGGAAAATAAACCAGGCAGAAATGCATATGGAAAAACCCGCCGCTGTAGTGCAAACCGATACATCGTTTCAGAGATTTTATATATATATATATATATATATATATATATATATATATATATATATATATATATATATATATATATATATATATATATATATATATATATATATATATATTATTAGAATGCTGGACTGTGTATGCAAGCACATAATATTCCCCTTTAAAAGTTTATGTTGAGGTTTATTAAGTTATGACGACTGTAGTGTCATGTACGCCTGTATACAGTCATATGTTTGCAATTGTGAAAATAGTGTAACGGATATATTCGTTTGTACACCTGCGTAACGCGTTACATGTATGAACTCATCTCTGCTGCGTGACAGCAGTGCCATGTATAACATACGTGTTTCCCTACCTGACTGTTGTGCAGTCTATGCGCTCATGGGTACATTCCTGCGTGAAAGCATTCTTATGTAGACACACTTGTGTGCACCTGCAAGATTGCATTGTAATGTATTCACTCATGTGTGTTGACTTGCAAGGTGATGCAAGAGTGCTAGTTGGTGTGTTGGAGGTTAATTGGAAAATTCACGAGTGGTGAAAAAGTAGAGTAACTTGTGTCACGAACATGCACACATGAAAACACGAGACCGTGCACGTTCATAATAATAATAATAATAATAATAATAACCAACGATAATATAATAATTATAATCATAATCAATAACATCTTTATTACCACTATTTACAAAAAATATGCGATAACACGAGTTTAGTTTTGTTCCATCTACTAATAACAGATACTAATCACATGAATACAAAAACGTGCACATGCGCGCGCGCGCTCTCTCACGCGCACTCACACAGACAGACAGACAGACAGACAGACAGACATACACACACAAACACACACACACACACACACACACACACACAAGTGAAGAAGTACTGTTTATGAGTAGAAAAGACTGATTCTTAACGTATTCATTGCACTGCATATTTATCAACATTCCGGTAAAAATCCAATCACCATCATCAGGATTTATTCTCTGAAAACAGAAAAACAGTAATAGTAATACCAGATCTGGAACTAACAAAGAAATTTCAATCTACAGTATCAAAATAATAAAATAATAAAATAAAATAATAAAATAAAAAAATAAATGCGTAATACCAGTCATGAGTCCATGTCTGGTTTTGTGATCCAGGTTGGCTATTTTCCAGCATTAACAACAGTAAGCGAATAAAGCGAAAGTAGAAAAACTGAGGGGAATATTGTGGCTGTTACTTCACGGTGACTGGTTTATAACGCAATTGCTGTCGTTAAATTCTGGATAAAGTTGTCTGCTATACAAGCTTGCAAGAATTATCATCTTGGGCAATTTAAGCTTGTACGTAATGATAGTGACTGCTGTATTTTAAGCCTAATTATCATGAAATAATATTGTTTCTTATATTTTGCCTGGTTTTCCGTCTCATTAGACTGTTAACATTGTTTGCACAGGTAAGTAACCGACACAAAAGTCATGAGGTCATGACTTGTAGGCTTTTTGTTAATTATATATTTGCTTTTGTCTTTGACAAGCAAATTTATAATTAAAGGAGAGTTACAGATGTGACACTGGTGTGCCTTTTCGCCAAAGAATATTTCCTGATTATAGATACTGAATTTTCACTTATATGTTGATAAATATGCAGTGCATTGAATACATTAAAAATTAAAGAAAAAAAATTATGAAGCATTTGCAAAGAAATGGTAAATCTTGTCTCAAAAACGTGCTGGCTTTCTTTAAAACAGTGGCACAGAGAGGAGAGAGAGAGAGAGAGAGAGAGAGAGAGAACTGCATTTTCGTGTTCATTAAGTCGGACTTTGAAAGACCCCAAGGGGTGAGCATTATACAGAACACATCGTCAGAGGCATGCTTTAAGAACATAAGAAAGAAGGAACACTGCAACAGGCCTACTGACCCATGCGGAGCAAGTCCATGCCCCCTACCCCCCGGATAAGCCCAATGACCCACCCAGTCTAGTCACCTCCACTCAAGGAAGGAGCAATTGCTCATCTGGCAAGTGTAAGATTAACATTCAAAAATATGGACAAAGAGTCATTCACGGCCTTATACATGACATAAATTAGGTCCATTCTGGAGCATGCAACACCATCATGGATCTAATATGTTATAAATTGATTAAGCTTTAGAAACTGCAGAGGTATGCAACGAGACTAGTCCCAGAGCTAAGGAGAATGATGCGTAGCGAGAGGCTAAAGGAACTGATTCAACCCAATGATTTTAAACAAGAGAAGAATCAGGGGAGACATTACAGAGATATATAAAATGCTCAGAGGACGTGACAGGGTGGACAAGAATAGATCGTACTAAATTCGGAAAACAGGTACACGAGGGACTTAGTTAATAACTAAAAACACAGGCGAGTCACAAAGATGTTAATATTTACTCAATATCCGGGTGTCCCGTGGTTCGATCGTTAGGGCACTCAACTCACACACTGAGGTCCGGAGTTCGAATCTTCGGTACGGTTGGAAAACATTAGGATGTGTTTCCATAAGACACCTGCTGTCCCTGTTCACCCATCAGTATAAAATGGGTACCTGGCTGTTAGTCGACTGATGTGGGTTGCATCCTGGGACAAAACTGACCTAATTTCCTCGAAATTCTATGCATAACAAGCGGTTTTCTATATAGTAGTATGTCTTTGATGTCAGCTAGACCTATATACCTTGTACAGGTACTTGTAGAAATAAAGATAATATTATTATTATAAAAATCAGTGAACTGGACGAAGAATTTTTGAAAGTTTCATACACAGTGTTAAGAATAGGTATGATGGTGAGTATACCTAGATCACACACACACACACACACACACACACACACACACACACACACACACACACACACACACACGCACGCACGCACACAGATTAACAGACCGCACTTCCTTGGGCATTAGTAAAATCACTCAAGTTTCCCTGAGAGAATAGCTTGGAATGAAAAAATATATCATGAATAAAATGCAAACAATTGTAGTGGATGAGAGATACTTTTATATGAAAAATATGCGAATAATAATAAATGTAAAAATTCCCTCAAGGGAAAATGTTCCCATTAGTATCAACTGTCATTATCGGTAATACACAAACACACACCATTATCTATATATATATATATATATATATATATATATATATATATATATATATATATATATATATATATATATATATATATATATAGATATGGTTGATATTCCTTCTCTTCTTAAGACTTTTAATATTAAAGTTGTATTCAAAAATCTTGATACAGTAAAAAAACTTTTGATAAAGAATTCCCCCCAAAATGCTGATGGATGTGTCTATAAGATTCCTTGTAAAATTTGCGATAAAGTTTATTACGGTCAAACTGGTAAAAATCTCGAACTAAGATTAAAACAACATAAATATAGCATTAGAACTGGACAAGATTCCAATGCTCTATTTATTCATGCAAGAGATTTTAACCATCCAATTGATTTTCAAAAAGTTGAGAAAGTAGTATCAAGCAAGTCCATGGTCGACAGGAATATAATTGAATCTTGTTTCATAAAAAGCAGTTTTGACAATAATATGAATATTTCCTTTGGTTTATATAAATTAGATCCATTTATAATTAATAGAATTTGGGAAGAATTTAATAATACACTGGACAAATAATAATTTTTAAATTTTCTTGGGTAGAATAGTTTGTGGGTGAGTTGGGTCGGCGCGCGTCAGGTGTATAACCGTTGTGGGATCTGATAGTGAGGTGTTGGCCAGACCCCTTATATAGCTTCCTTGGATGCTTTACTTTCATAGTTCCTTGATAATGTAAGTAGTCACGAAAGCGCTTGGAATTTCTCTATTCTTTCAGAGTGGTTGTTTTGCATATATATATATATATATATATATATATATATATATATATATATATATATATATATATATATATATATATATATATATTATACATATATATATACATATATACATATATATATATACATATATATATACATGTGCCGAATATGTAAAACTGGTCAATTAGCAAGAACTCATTTAAAATTAAGTCCTTTCTAAAATTTACTCTTATACGTTTAAAGATATATTTTTTCATTAATGTTAATGTAAAAATTTTTAATTTTGCTCCAAAAGAATCTTAAAAAACTTACCTAACCTTATTATAACAAGAACAATATATTTTAACCTAACCCAACTAAATACATTTTAGATTTGTTTACAACAATTTAATACTAAACAAACACAGTGAAATATATATTTTTCGTTAGGTTCAGAATGATTTTGGCGAAATTATTGCATACACAAATTTTCGCTTGTTCTATATGGCAAGATGAGTGTTGCTATTTAAGCCAAGACCGCAAGTTCTGCCTATTCGGCACGACATTATATATATATATATATATATATATATATATATATATATATATATATATATATATATATATATATATATATATATATATAAGAACATAAAAATGTAGGAACACTGCAGAAGGCCTACTGGCCCATACGAAGCAGGTTCTTATCAATGGAAATATAAACACAAATGCAGTATAATGTGATCCTTTATTGACTACTGCATTTGTGTTTATATTTCCATTGTGTCGGTATTTTATACCATTTATTTCCATCATGTCCTTATCAAAACGACATCTACCTAAAGCTACCCAAGAAATAACTCCCGTACCCCATGACACCAATCAAACCCAGCCCCTCCCACTCATATATTTGTCCAGTCTCTTCTTTAAGCTACCCAAGGTCCTAGCCTCTATCACCCCACTTTGAAGACTGTTCCACGCATCTACAACTCTGTTAGAAAACCAGTACTTTCCTATGTCCTTTCTAAATCTAAATTTATCCAACTTAAATCCATTATTCCTGGTTCTTACCTGGTTCGACACCCTCAGTACTTTATTGTCTCCCTTGTTTATGCCCGTCATCCACTTATACACTTCAATGATATCTCCCCTCATTCTACGCCTCTCCAGAGAGTGGAGATTTAAGGCTTTAAGTCTATCTTCATACGGGAGGTTCCTTACACAGTAAATCATTTTAGTCATTCTTCTCTGTATGTTCTCTAATGAGTCTATGTCCATCCTGTAGTAAGGGGACCAAAACTGAGCAGCATAATCTAAATGAGGCCTCACTAGTGATGTATAGAGCTGTAAAATAAGTTTTGGACTTCTGTTACTTATACTTCTTGAGATAAATCCAAGTAATCTGTTGGCCTTGTTGCGCACACTAAGGCACTGCTGTTTTGGCTTTAGATTTCTGCTTACCATGATACAATACCGACAGGTTGTAAGTCTTTTTATTCCGACATTCTGTATGACCAAGCTCTACTATTTTCATTACCAAGGGCAAGTACCTTACACTTATCCACATTAAACTTCATCTGCCATTTTCAGACCAAGACATTAATTTGTTCAAATCGTCCTGGAGTTCATTGATATCCTCCTCAGAGTGAATTATACGGCCTATCTTTGTATCATCAGCAAACTTACTCATGTCACTAGTAATCCTCTCATCAAGGTCATTAATGTAAATTATGAACAGGAGAGGGCCTAAAACTGATCCTTGTGGAACGCCACTAGTGACTAATCCCCATTCAGATTTCACTCCATTAATGGTAACTCTCTGCTTTCTATTCGTAAGCCATGCCTCAATCCATGCTAGAACTTTACCTCCTATACCATGAGCTGCCACTTTTCTTAAGAGTCTCTTGTGAGGTACTCTGTCGGAAAAAGCACTAAAATCAGATACATATCTCTATAATTTCACTATCACTATCCATACGCTCAAATATTTGTTTTGAAAGGAGCGTCAACAAGTTTGTGTCAGGCAGGAATGATATCACAAATGAATCCATGCTGGGATTACATTTTATCAAAGGGTGACTGATAATATCAGCTATAATTGATTCTAATAACACTTCCACTATGGATAATCCAGACATTGGATGGTAATTTGGGAAGGAATGGACTTTATCCACTAGGGTGGACTTATCCCCTAAAAGAATTGGACTTATCTTACATAATATATATATATATATATATAAATATGTATATATATATATATATATATATATTCTTGTATGCATATATATATATTTATATATATATAAAATATATATATATTTATATATATATATATATAAAATATATATATATATATATATATATATATATATATATATATATATATATATATATATATATATAAAATATATATATATATATATAATATATACTATGTATATATATATATATATATATATATATATAAATTTTTCAACAAGTCAATGCGTCTTTCACCCAAAGACAGGGTGACCCAAAAAGAAAGAAAAATCCACAAAAAGAAAAATACTTTCATCATCATTGCTCACTTTCACCACACTCGCACATTATCACTGTTTTTGCCAGAGGTGCTCAGAATACAACAGTCTGAAACATACACACATATAAGATACACAACATATCCTCCAAACTGCCAATATCCCAAACCCCCTCCTTTACAAAGTGCAGGCA
>NC_091292.1:21134591-21174591 GCF_038502225.1 Cherax quadricarinatus | reverse complement strand
AGAGCAGGTCGCTCCTGCCTGTCCCAGCTACTGGACCACTATGACATGGTCCTGGATGCTATAGAGGATAAACAAAATGCAGATGTAGTATAGACAGACTTTGCGAAAGCATTCGACAAGTGTGACCACGGTGTAATAGCGCACAAAATACGTGATAAAGGAATAACAGGAAAAGTTTGTAGATGGATATATAACTTCCTGACAAATCGGCCACAAAGAGTAATAGTAAACAGAGTAAAGTTTGAAGCAGCTACTACGGTGAAAAGCCCTGTTCCTCAAGGCACAGTACTCAATCCCATCCTATTCCTCATCCTCATATCTGACAGAGAAGTAAGCCATAGCTCAGTGTCGTCCTTTGCGGATGACACCCGATTTGCCATGACAGTGTCCTCCATCGAAGACACTGGAAGACTCCAAACGGATGTCAACCGAATCTTCAAATGGGCCACTCAAAACAATATGAAGTTCAATGAAGGGAAATTTCAACTAATACTCAGATATGGAAAACTTGAGTGCTAATGCTAATGCTATGGAAAACTTGAGGAAATTAAAAACTAAAATCAGGGTATACAACAAATTCTAACCACACAATAGAGCGAAAAAATAATGTAAAGGACCTGGGAATGATAATGTCAGAGGATCTCGCCTTCAAAGACCACAATGTATATGGGAATGATAGGATGGGTAATGAGAATCTTCAAAACTAGGAACGCCAAGCCCATGATGATTCTCTTCCAATCGCTTGTTCTCTCTAGGCTGGAATACTACTGTACACTAACTGCCCCCTTCAAGGCAGGCGAAATTGCTGACCTGGAGAGTGTACAAAGAACTTTCACGGCACATACAAGTACGATAAGGCACCTAAATTACTGGGAATGGTTGAAATCCCTTGATTTGTATTCCCTGGAAGGTAGGGGAGATACATGATAATATACGCTTGGAAAATCCTAGAGGGGATTAGTACCAAACTTGCACAGGAAAATCACTCCCTATGAAAGCAAAAGACTCGGCAGGAGATGCAACATTCCCCCAATGAAAAGCAGTGGCGCCACGAGTACACTGAGAGACAACACAGTAAGTGTCATGGGCCCAAGACTGTTCAACTGCCTCCCAGCATACACAAGGGGGATTACCAACAGACCGTTGGCTGTCTTCAAGAAAGCACTGGGCAGGCACCTAAAGTCAGTACCTGACCAGCCGAGGTCTGGTTCGTACGTCACTTTGCGTGCAGGCAACAGTAACAGCCTGGTTGATCAGACCCTGATCCACCACGAGGCCTGGTCTCAAACCGAGCCGCGGGGGCGTTGCCCCCCGAAATCCTCTCCAGGTATACTCCAGGTGTGCGTGTGTACTCACCTATATGTGGTTGCAGGGGTCGATTCATAGCTCCTGGTCTCACCTCGTCAATGATCGCTACTAAGTCACTCTCTGCTCCGTGAGCTTTATCATACCTCTTCTTAAATCTAAGTATGGATCCTGCCACCACTACATCACTTTCCAGTATTCCATTTCCTGACAACTCTGTGACTGAAGAAATATTTCCTAACATCCCTGCGACTCATGTGAGTCTTCAACTTCCAGTTGTGACCCCTTGTTACTGTGTCCAGTCTCTGAAACATACCGACTCTGTCCACCTTGTCGATACCTCTCAGTATTTGATATGTCGTTATCATGTTCCCCCTATCCCTCCTGTCCTCCAGTAGGTTTGTGACGCAGAAATTTCCCATCCCTGAATCCATGATGGCTGTCGTTGATAAGCTCATTCCTTCTCCTTGACGTTGCAAACTATACATGTCAGTGACACTGGTCTGTAGTTTAATTCTGCCTGCCTGTCTTCTTTTTTAAATTACAACTACATTTGCTGTTTTCCATACCTCAGGTAGTCGCCCTGTTTCGATAGATTTGTTAAAGATTGTTGTTAGTAGTACACGGAACGGCTCTGCTCCCTCTGAGGACCCATCAAGAGATGTTATCCGGCCCCATCGCCTTTGAGGTATCTAGATCGCTTTGCACCCTCTTCACCTACTCCTCGTTTGAATATATTGTATCTAGCACTTAATGGTTTACCCCTCCACTCGGTCTCTCTGGAGACCTTTCTGTCTTCACTGTGAATACTTCAAATCTTACGTTGAGCTCCTTGCATATTTCTCGGCCGTTTCTTGCGATCTCTTCCCCTTCCTTCCTCAGCCTGATTTCCTGGACCTTGACTGTTGTTTTCCTCCTGATGTGACTGTACAACAGCTTTGGGTCGGACTTGGTTTTCGCTTCCATGTCATTTCGTATTGTCGTTGGGCCTACCTCCTTACCTGAGTGTATTTATTTCTGACTCTTCTACTACTCTCCTGTGTGTGTGTCTCTCTCTCTTTCCTAACTTGCCTGTGTTAGATTGGGCAGTGGTATGAACTTCTTGAATGTGAATTTTAAAATGACATCTGGTTTCCATTGTCCCTGTGAGATGTTAAAATTGGGAGTGGTAGCTATGAGGGCAGATTCTATAATTTTGCGTTTGTAGCTGCAGTGTGATATATATTTAATGTTGGCATATTCCCAATGGACATTAGAATTGTTGATTCTGACATGCTGAAAAATAGCTGAATTATCTTGTGCATAAAGTACTGCCCTCTGGTGTTCAATGATCTTTGTAAATAGTGTTCGCCCTGTCTGCCCTATGTATGCTTAGTTGCTGTCTTCACATGGTATCTTGGTGTATATGTGTGTATATGTGTGTGTGTGTGTGTGTGTGTGTGTGTAATATATTCGATACGTTCGGATTGATTTTCGCAAATTTATGGAAAAAAATTTCCCTGCTTATTCGGCAGAAAACACCATTGCCGAATAGGCCAAACTCGCTGGGTTGCCTCAGTATTATTATATATAATGTTGTCGATAAAACCTATACAGTAAAAGAGTTTGGCTGTATTTTTCTCGAACCAGCTTAGGTCCTGTTCAGTAGATATTGGGAGTGAATAGTAATCATGTTAAAATAGTTCATGTAGCTGTTAGGCCTCAGGAAAAGCAAACACTAGTTTCAGAGTAAAGTTGTGAACGAGTAGAGCGCGCTGCTGAAACGATGAATGAAGTGAGCAAGTGTTTGAATTGTTGCGTGTGTGCAGGAATTACCACAGGCCGGTAGGTCTACTCTAGTACTTTGTATTTTGTTATGCCAGTGTTTATTACTGGAGTTAGTGAAACTAGAAATTGATTATAGACCCTAATGGTACAGTGGTAATGCTGCTGGCTTGTGTTTTGACAACTAATGGTAAACTTACGATTACCATTTACTCTGAAGGTCGTGTATTTTCCTTGGCT
This sequence comes from Cherax quadricarinatus, assembly GCF_038502225.1. NCBI lineage: Eukaryota > Metazoa > Arthropoda > Malacostraca > Decapoda > Parastacidae > Cherax > Cherax quadricarinatus. The sequence continues at coordinate 21,171,282 of NC_091292.1, read as the reverse complement.
AGACACGATTAACGTGTGGGGGACGAATGAGGGAGAGTAAAGTTAAGGAGAGTACTAATGTACGACTTGAAATTTTATTTACCCGCCCACACACACCTCTCACTCTTAGACCCGGTTCACCATGATGAACTATTTCCTTTCAAATTGCTTGCAACCCTAAGACATTATTTTCACTTATACCTGCTACCCTCATCTTCCCGAAATTTCGAAAATCCTTAAATCCACTGAAATACCTATAATCCACTTGATACCATACGCCCATAAGACCCTTTACAGCGAACACACTTTACCCATAGACCCCTCATAATTTCTGGGTCCCCTTTACCCTTAACCCATTTGCTCTGCCATTCCACCATTACTACACGACACCTCCATAACCCCCTGAGACATCCTCTCAGAACCACTCACCCCACGAGACCGGCTTTACGCTCCCCTCCTGCTCTTACTGAGTCCCGTGTATTCTTACACCCACTCATTCTTCGCTTACCCTCCGTCACATCTCTTACGATTTTGGAGAGCTCCTCACGTTTTGAGATCAAAGACCCCTTCTTCGTACACCAACTGACACCTACCTACTTTCCTAACCCCCTGGAACGTTCCTTGCCATCTTGGGGAATCCCCTCACTCCGTAAGACCCTGCTATCATTGGTCATCAATGCTTCACCTTCCTGTGCTATCACTGGTCCTCACGCACCCTCACCAGTGTCAGTACTTTTCCACTGCCTCACGCTATGCACAAATCAATTGATGTGAGAAATCACGAAAGGACTTGGAAATCAACTATTTTTTTCACATTGGTTGTTCTACATATTGTGATCTCACCTGTTTACTGCGATTTTATTTGCACAAACACACATATTATATATATATATATATATATATATATATATATGTGTGTGTGTTTATGCGAGCGCGCGCGCGTGTGTGTGTGTGTGTGTGTGTGTGTGTGTGTGTGTGTGTGTGTGTGTGTGTGTGTGTGTGAGAGAGAGAGAGAGAGAGAGAGAGAGAGAGCGATAGAAATATCTCAAACAAATATATGATGCGTTTATGTGCAATTGGAGCACAATGCAAGTGAAGGGAATTCCTATCGCTTTTGATATGGATCGGTCAGCCTCTCAATGAACACTGAGCGTGTTCCTTGTATTAAGAATGCGAATGATCCATGATGAATGCGCTTGGAAATGGTTCTTTCCAATTAAATTATGGTAAAATTACTCTTAGTGACTGGTTGCTCACTGCCGCTACTGCTGCTGTCTTACTTTCATTATAACTTTACATCTTCTCTAGCTAGAGCTTCGTCCCACCATGACTTGATAAAGTTATAACTTGCTAAAGTTCTCTTCTGAGCGAAACGTGTGTAATAAAAAGTTTGCTGTGCATCAAGAGTCTTCCTGCAGTACCTGAGGATCTTACTTGTTTTCCTAAATAGTTTCAACCTTATCTGATTTAGAGTGAAAAAAATTACTTAGATAACCAACTTTGAAGTTATATCTCGAGATTCGCCTGAATTTACCTTATGAACTTTTTTTCAGGGGTCCCTATTTTTTTAATGATAGTTTAGTTGTTTTTCTTTATTTCATTGCTTTCTCTCGTCACTTACTTTCCAACTCCTCTCTTATTTCTTTCTTCCTCGTTTGTACTTTTGTACTTTTTTTCTTCATCTTTCCCCTAGAACTCTTCTAACTTACCTTCGTTCCCTTCCTTCCCTCTCTCTCTCTCTCTCTCTCTCTCTCTCTCTCTCTCTCTCTTTGTTATAGATACCTTTTACGGTCTTTAATTTCATGTTTTCCTTCTACGTACTTATAGTTTTTAAACCTATAAATGACTTGTTAGTGTTCAACAAAATACATCAGAGTACAACCAGTAGAGTCCACTAGTGCTCCTAATAGCACACTAGTACACACCGAGTACACCGTCAAGTCTAACCCAAGTTTCTACTGCTGTCATGCGTTCCCCGCTACACTGTCCCATTAATAAGATTCTCGTTACCTTCAGTAAAGAGCCCCCTTCCCCCTCGCCAACATCAAGGAACCTTCCCTGAAGGGAATCCCGACAAAGTATCTCCTTGAATTAACGTTACCTAATTATTCCTGTGTTTGTTTCGTGCATTAATCTCTCAAATATCTCTTTTCTGGCGTTCCTCTTGCGTTCTTCCCCATCTTCGTCTCTCCATCTCCAGTTGCTGTTTTTTTTTTTTACTGCTTTCTGTTAGCAATAGTTGGAGTCCTATATTAGAGAAGGTATTATCCTCTATGTCAAAACTTTGGAGAAGATCTTCAAAGATGACAACTTTTGAGTTTTGTACCTTCTCTTATTTTCCTTCGGGCTACTTAAAGCTCCGTCAAGCGCTCTGGCTTTTAAAGGATTATTTTTTAAGACTCCTTCAGGTTCCATTATAACTCCTATGGCTCCTTATGGCACCGACCTTCTTTTAAACTCGTTAGTGCTTCTTAATCATATGAAACATAAGGTTCTAATACTTTTAATTTCTTCGTCTACAATTTCTTTTAACCCAAATTTTACATCTAAATTTCTCTTACGTAGCACGATTTATTCTTTCACTGTTTATATCACTTATCCACTCAAATTTCACTAATCTTTACATCAACATAGCACCTCGCTCTCTTTCTACCACTATCTCTGGTAGCCAGTTATTTCCAACACAACAAAACTTATTGTAAGCATCAAATTCAGCAACAGGAAAAACAACTCTTATTGTAGAATATAAACTCATATAAATCTAATGGATTTATTTGTATCTTGCGGATGCCTGAAGCATCTGCCTTTTATTCATTCAGCACTGTCACATAACCTATATTATACGTTTAAATCTATAAAAAAAAACAAGTACTACGTTTAAAAAACTTATATTTGGATGCGTTTCGCTCACCGTAGTCTTTATGAATCCAGTGTTTCGTTCGCTAGAAACTTCATCAATACGTATCAAACCTCGGTATTTATAAAGCTCTTGGTGAGCGTATTCAAATTAAAAATATACATGTGTCTTTCTTATCACTCAGCAGTGTAGACAGTGCCCCGGCATGCTCTAGAGTCATAAATCAGACAAAAGGATCAATGCTCAGGGTCGCTGGCCCTAGCTATCGCTGAGGGACACGAAACTCGTGCATTACACGCCTCTCGCCTCCTTCCTGCCGCCTTCTTGCTCCCCGCCTGACCTAGATCTGCAGTGCCCCTGAAGAAATGAGGCCATGGAAGAGGTGATAGAACTATGAGAATAGAGGAGAATAGCCTGAGAGGAACTGCTTGAAATGGGGCTGAGGTGAGCTGGAGGTGCGGTTGAGGGGAGCTGTTGGAGGTGAATTGTTGATGGGGTTGGAGGTGGTGATGGAAGTCCTGACTGAGGCGAGGTGTGTGGGAAAGAGATCAAGTAGCCTAGAAATGACTTATTATGTCACCCCTGATTTGTATGCACTGAGCAGCAGCATATGAACAAAGAGGTTCTCTCTCTCTCTCTCTCTCTCTCTCTCTCTCTCTCTCTCTCTCTCTCAGAAAGGAATAGGGAATGAGCGAGCAAGAGAGAGACCGAAGAAAACGTAGTACCGCCGAAATTCAAAGAATTTGCTCAAAAAAAAAAAAAACTTGCAAAATTTTAAAGGATACCCAAAAACATTGCATCGGTAATATATTTCCGTGACTTTTTTATAGGATAAAAAAACTATTTTATATATATTATATATATGAGATCCTTATCATAATTAATCCTCTCCCAAGGGAAAGAGCACATCATTACCCTCTGCTATGTGGGGTCATACCGTCGCGGGTAATGAGACACTCATCATCTGAAAATAATGAGGATGCCATCATTTTTTTTCAAGAAAATTCTGGCCTTTCCTTCCTCTTTCCCCCCGAAGCCTTCCCTTCCTTTCCTCTCTCTCTCTCTCTCTCTCTCTCTGGAAGAAAGTTACTAGCGCTCATTCCATTGCGTATAGTTGGGTCCGATTTATACAAATAGCATTACTGAATAAGACGAACTTACATTCATATTCCATATCTCTGGGTAACAGGGATTGGAATGATCCTCCCCTTTTTCGGATCAAACTAAACAAAGCCTTATTTTACTTGACACTGCATGATCCTTAGACCTTCCCCATGCTTATAATTCCAATATTAATAATAATAATAATATTAATCAACCCTCTGCCTCGATTATTCATATTTGTTTCGCATCATTGATTCTCTTTTCACGACAAAAAATCTTTGTTTCAGTGTATTATATTTGCTTAACATTCAAATGGTTTTAATGAGGTCTCAAATTCTATTTTATAACGATGGTACGAGTTTTAAGAAACATAAGCAAGAAGCCTAGGGGCCCATGCTAGACAGGTCCAAGTCACACACACCAACACACACTCGTGTACCTGTCTAACCTATTTACAAATCTACTCAAGGTTTTAGCTTCAATGATGCTGCTCGGGAATTTGTTTCACTCATTCACAACTATTATTAAACATGTGCCTTCGTCAATCTTTTTTTTTTTCTAAATTTAACTCATTGTTGAGAGTCCTGGCCTTGTTAGATATTTTTGGCATGTTTCTTTTTATATATCTCCTTTATTTATTCACTTCTTCCCTTTATCATTCTCAGTCATTCACCCCAATTCTACGCCTTTCTAAAGAGTTAAGATTCAGTGCCCTCAGTGTATCCTCGTAGGAAAGTTTTTGATACATGGAATCAAGTATGTCATCCATTTCTGCATGTTTTTTTTTTCAGTGCATTTATGTCCATTCTGTAATATGGAGACCAGAACCGAACAGTATAATTTAAATGAAGCCTGACCAACAATAAACTGAGTTGAAGTATAACTTTAAGACTCCTGTTAGTTATACTTCTTGATATGAAGCCAAAAATTCTATTAGCTTAATTGCGAACTCTTACGCAGTTGTCTTGGCTTTAGATTAATGATAACCAGGACTCCTAAATCTTTTTCTCATTGTGCGATTGTGATTTTCCTTATTTAATTTTAAAGTGCCATGATTATTTTTTTTTCCATGGTTATAACTTTACTTTTCTCCTCTTATTCCGTGTACTTCATCAACCTCCGATGTGAAACTATCAAAGGTATTCCTTAAGTCCATATACACAATATATTTATTACACTGATCTGCCTTCTTAAATACCTCATTGAAAAGTGTTAGTAAATGCGTTAGGCAGGAAGGCCACTCTAAAACCGTGCTGAGAGCCACTGATCACTTTGTCTTGCAAAGTAGCTTCGGTCAGCCTCGGCAATTGATTCCCATTAACGTTTTTACGTAATTTAGGACACAAAATTAAAGTGAATATTTTAAGTGATGTCTGACATTGTATTAAAATTGTTGACAATGTTTTGAACTTAAAATTTCCATGAAACCCGATTTTCCTACTCCCAGCTGAACATTGTTCATGATATTTTAAGCACTTTCTCATGATCATTACAAAGTTCTTCCCTTTCATCTCAGCTAGCTTGTTTTCAAACATTTTCTATTCTTTTCAAGTTTAACACTGTTGTGCCCAAAATGCAAATTTATTCTTTACCTCTGTTGCAACTGCGCCAACAAATTTAAACCACTCTGAATATTTTACAATCAGCCACAGATGCGTCGTACTTTTCTAATTTCGTGTCATTTGTGAACATTGCATATTTATATGTTAGCTTCGAGTTCATTTCTATGAGGTATGTAGAAAAAATGACTGAGCTATGGACAGATGCTTGACGATCTCGACTTGCTAAGTTCTGCAATGCAGATTCTTTCCACCTCTAAACCAGTCTGTCTCCCATTAGTTAGCCAGTCAAACACTGAAGCTTGCTTCTGTACTGTGAATCTACATGTACTTAGCAGTCTATGTATATTAATTTTTCGAAGGATTTCTAGAAATCGGTGTAGGCTCCATCTATACAGATTTTTTCATCTGGTTTCTTCATAACTGAAAAAAAGCTCAGTAATATATTTACAGGATTTTTTTTATTACGAAATACACTATGCTGTGTTTCAGAAATTTTTCGATTTTATACCTGACAACATTTTTTTTTTTTTCAAAATCAGTATCAACCTAATATGGTGGGGAGTGAGTTGAAGGGAAAAGGATGTTTTCTCCTTCATGAATATTGGAGAAACATTTGTCAGCTTTCAGTCGCTTGGCTCTTTGCCTCCAGCTATTGATCTGCTAGAGAAATATTGTTATTGAGTATGAAGTGTGTGTAGATCTTCTCGGCCTCTGGCTGGTAGATGATTTATGTTCTACTTTAAAGTTTTTTACAGTGTTAGAACTTTTAATATGCCAGCTTATGTCCTTACACGGAAATTTTGTGGCCTGGAAACATTCGTCTCATTTATAAGTGTGAAGGCAAAGCTTTATGTTGTGATTGGCTGTACTCTACCAATTTCATTATTGCTCTTAGTCATTTTTTCTTCATAGCTAATCAGAAGCTCTATTACTGCGTTCATAAAAATTTCTTTGAATTGGCTTAAACATTTTGAGAAAATTTCCATTCATATCTGCAGTTACTATTGTTTTTGTCTTGCTTACTGTCATTAACTATATAGAAAACAAGATGTTTTGATAATTTAAAAAAAGGCATATGAGCCTTACTAATTTTTCTTGTTCATGTTGATTTAGCTTCATTGCCATTTCTAATATTTCGTAGATTATCCTTACAAATTTGGAAAATTTTACTCTCCAATGTAATTAAAGCAATTGTTCCTGCACTGTTCAACGTTTCTTCTCTGTAGATTATATATCATTATAATGAGGCTTCTGTCACTGAAACTGGTATTCACTTTAAACAGAATGATGTTCCGGTCACTATCAAATTTCTCACTCTTCACGTCACTTCACATCAACATATTAAATCCCTATTCGTTTCAACATCAAGGTCCAACATATTTCTCGACATGTGTTGCAACTCTGACAAACTGAATTACGAAGCTTTTCTCAGTCATGTTAATTACTGTTTTTGCTTTTTGATCTGAGTGCGAGATCTGCTAATACTGAAAATTTGCTTTCAAATATTGAATAAAATTAACCATATAAAATTTTCAGATTTTCATTACTCGGAGTGAAGGTCTGTCTGTGTCTGTGAACCTGTCTTATGTAACTGTCTGTGTCTATGTGTGTTTAACTATCTCTCTGTCTTGTGTCTAATTGTCTTGTATCTAACCATCTGTGTCTGTCTTGTGTCTAATTGTCTTAAAAACATAAGAACACAAGAAAGAAGGAACACTGCAACAGGCGTACTGACTCATGCGGAGCAGGTCCATGTCCCCCGAGCCCGGATTATCCCAATGACCCACCCAGTCTGGTCATCCCCACTCAAGGATGGAGCACTGCACCAGACCCAGCAGCACAAGCTAGTCAGGTCCAACTCATACCCACCCACACCCACTCATGTATTTATCTAACCTATTTTTAAAACTACACAACGTTTTAGCCTCAATAACTGAACTCGAGAGCTTGTTCCACTCATCCAAACTCCATTACCAAACCAGTGCTTTCCTATATCCTTCCTGAATCTGAATTTTTCCAACTTGAAACCATTGCTGCGAGTCCTGTCTTGGCTAGAAATTTTCAGCACACTATTTACATCCCCTTTATTTATTCCTGTTTTCCATTTATACACCTCGATCATATCCCCCCTAATTCTACGCCTTTCGAGAGAGTGCAGATTCAGGGTCGTCAGTCTATCCTCATAGGGAAGATTTCTGATACATGGGATCATCTTTGTCATCCTCCTTTGTACGTTTTCCAGAGCATTTATATCCATTCTGTAATACGGTGACCAGAATTGAGCAGCACAGTCTAAATGAGGCCTAACCAAGGATATATAGAGTTGAAGAACAACCTGAGGACTTCTATTATTTATACTTCTAGATATGAAGCCAAGAATTCTGTTAGCTTTATTGCGAACACTAATGCACTGTTGTCTTGGTTTCAGGTTACTGCTAACCAGAACTCCTAAATCCTTTTCGCAATTGGTAGTATTAAGATCTACATTATTTAGTTTATATGTGGCATGGTTATTTAACTGTCCAGCATTTAGAACTTTGCATTTGTCAATATTAAACTGCATCTGCCACTTCTCCGACCATTGCGTCAGTCTATTCAAATCATCCTGGAGTGCTCTAATGTCCTCATTAGAATGAATTGGACGGCCTATTTTGGTGTCATCAGCAAATTTGCTTATGTCGCTACTTATTCCCTCATCTATGTCGTTTATGTAAATTGTGAACAACAACGTGCCCAACACTGGCCCCTGAGGAACACCGCTTGTGACGTGCCCCCATTCTGATTTCTCCCCATTTATGCAAACTCTCTGCTGTCTATTTGTCAGCCATGCCTCTACCCAGGAAAAAATTTCTCCTATTCCGTGTGCCCTAAGTTTCCTCAACAGCCTCTGGTGTGGAACTCTATCGAAAGCCTTACTGAAGTCCATATACACAATATCATATTCATTACCACGATCTACCTCCTCAAACACCTTAGTGAAAAAAGTTAGTAAATTCTTAAGACAGGAACGCCCCTTTGTAAAACCGTGTTGAGAATCATTAACCAATCTGTGCCTGTCAAGATGGCTACGAATTGCTTCGGCAATTATTGATTCCATAAATTTTCTCACTATGGAGGTAAGGCTTATTGGTCTATAGTTCGAATCCAAAGACCTGTCACCTGCCTTGTAAATAGGTATTACATTTGCCATTTTCCACTTATCAGGCACTATGCCAATTTGTAGTGATATATTAAAAAGATTAGTTCCTCTTTACATTCCTTTAACACCCTCGCAAACAGTTCATCAGGACCTGGGGATTTGTTAGGTTTTAGTTTCTCTATTTGTCTGAAGACCATGTCACTAGTTACCGCAATCATACATAGTTTATTGTCATCCTGTTCTACATAATCTATTATTTCAGGAATATTGCTAGTATTTTCCTGGGTGAAAACTAAGAGGAAGTAGGTATTTAGAATTTCACACATATCCTTATCACTGTCAGTGAGCTGACCAGAGTTACTCTTAAGTGGGCCAATCTTGTCCCTAATCTTACTTCTGTATACCTGAAAGAACCCTTTTGGGTTAGTCTTTGAATCCCTTGCGACCTTAGCCTCAATCCCTTTTTACTTTTCTTATTCCTTTTTTTATTTCTCTCTTTAATTGAATATATTGATTTCTTAACTGCCCATCCCCTCTTTTGATACGCCTATATATGCCTCTCTTTTGACCAATGAGATGTTTTAATCTATTGTTCATCCATTTGAGATCATTTTTGTTAGATCTAATTTCCCTACTCAGAACAAAAGTTGTCTGGGCAGCTAGAACTATGCTCTGAAAAACGTCATATTGGCAAGCAAGATCACCTACCTGACCCATAGTCAGGACATCCCAATTTAGCCCACCCAAGTAATTTTTCAGTCCCATGAAGTCGGCCAAGCGAAAATCTGGGACAGAGATTTGATTGCAGTTATCTGGGTAATTTCATGATATATTGAAACTAAGTGATTTGTGATCACTTTCCCCAAGCTCATCATTAACCTCAGGATTATTAATTAGTGAATTTTTGTTGGCAAGAACCAAGTCAAGCGGATTGTTTCCTCTAGTTGGTTCTGTCACAACCTGTTCTAAAAAGCAATCATGAACCGTATCAAGAAAGTCACTAGACTCAAGATTTCCAGTCATATTGTTCCAATCAATTTGTCTAAAGTTAAAATCTCCCATTATCACAACATTTTCATTTCTAGATGCCTTATGAATTTCGTCCCATAACAGCTTATTGCCCTCCCTATCAGGGTTTGGGGGCCTATAAATCACTTCCAAAATTAATTTGTCACGTCTCTCGAGAAACTGTAGCCAAACAGATTCTGTGTTCGATGTTTCTAATCTTATATCATGTCTAAGACAACAATTTAAAATTTCTCTGACATATCGCCACACCACCACCCATCCTGTTGACCCTATCAGTGTGGAATAGTTTATAACCCAGTATGTTGCATTCAGAAGGCATGTCTCTATCTTTCAGGTTGAACCAGGTCTCTGTTATACCAATAATATCTATATTACCTTCACTTGCAAGTAATTTTAGCTCATCTATCTTATTTCTTAGACTCCTACTATTTGTATAGTAAACCTTAAGGGAGCTAGTCACTCGTTGCCCTCTACTATCTCTCTTTGTTTGTTGATCAATTGATTTGCCATTACTAGCAACTTTATTTTGAATATTGTCTTTTAAACATATCCCTGAGGTATCCCGGTAATAACTGCTGTTTTTAATCCTAATGCTGCAGCCTGATTGTTTCCCACAAACGCCCATACCTCTATAATCTATCAGTTTAAAATCCTAGACAAGTCATCAATTACCCTCTCAATTGAATTGGCTAATGCAACCACTCCATCCCCAGAGAGATGAACCCCATTCCTTGCATACATATCACGTTTGCCAAAGAACAGGTCCCAGTTATCAATGAATGGGATTGCAAGTTCCTTGCAGTACCTGTCTAGCCAGCGATTTATACCAATTGCCATAGACATCCATTCATTGCCCACTCCCACGAATTATTTTTGTATCGAAAATTTACGTAGGGAGAATTATATGCTCGTAAATTTTGTTTTCGGATCGTAATAGAGTGTAAATTATGATTATAAAGAATTACCCAACTCTCTCTCTCTCTCTCTCGTTTTTAGATAGAAGAGACAAATGCATTATAATACGATTCATTGTTGACAACGTTTCGCCCACACACTGGGCGAAAGGATCGTATTACATTGTACTTTAATTACTTTTTTTTTGAACACCGTGTCGGTATACTATGCCAGCCATCTGTTGGTGCAATCCTCAATGGGAATATTTTCTCCGGATACTTATGCAATAGGTGACACATGGTTATTTACAGAATTAGTCTACGTTTACACAGTAATATTGGCAGAGTGGTTGACGTGTGTGCGTGTTAATAATTCCTCCAGTTTTAGTATTGTGTGTGTGAGAGAGAGGGAGAGAGGGAGATAGAGAGGGAGATAGAGAGGGAGATAGAGAGGGAGAGAGAGAGAGAGAGAGAGAGAGAGAGAGAGAGAGAGAGAGAGAGAGAGAGAGAGAGAGAGAGAGAGAGAGAGAGAGAGAGAGAGAAAGAAAAAAGACAAACAGAGACAGAACGAGAAACAATATAAAGTAGCGGTATAACCGATGCGCTTAGGTTACACACTGCATGTTGCCCACCAACAGCACGACTACCATTTTCAAATCGGTGGGAATGGAATGCAAATGTCTATTTATCCAGCTTAAATAAACTTTTTTTTTTTCAATTCGCTGGTACAGTGAAATGGAACTAATTGGGTATTGTTGATCACGAACTTGGTGAAGTTGGGACCTGGCAGGTTCTGGGTTTCAGTAATTCATTTTGTATAATTTCAATAAACTAGTTACCACATTTTGGGACTAGTGAAGCTGAATCGGTTTATGCGACGGAAGACAATAGCGCAAAGAAAGGAAGAGCAAGGACGGGAAAACAAGGGAAAGGAGAAGGGAAACAAGGCAAGAAAGGAAGGAGAGGAAAAGACTGCAATAAGATGAAATGGAAACAGGAAAAATGCAATATAAAGGGGATAAGGGAGCAAGGAGAGGATGAGAGAGCGAGCAGGGAAAGGAAAAGAAAGCAAGTGGGAGGAAGAGACTGCAAGGGGTAGGAAAGGGTGAAAGGAGAGGAAAAGAGCAAAGAAAACTAGAGAGATGGAGACTATTTTCTTTGCAAATCTCAAGTTTCTGCATCTTCCTGCTTACTGTTGGATTCACTATTATTCTGTGTACTCCTGGCCTGGTCTGATGTGAGTGGTGTACAACGCCATCAACTACCTCTTGTTTAGGGTCGTGCAGACAGGTTTCCCATACATCACCTGTGTATACTTCCCTGGCATTCTCTCTGCTGGTTCATCCCTTCAGAAACCTTTTTTCTTCTTGAGTTACTGTGGCTTAGTTTTGTATCGATCACTTATTCTCCCTCCCTCTCCCTGTCTCTTTCTCTTTCTCTCTCTCTCTCTCTCTCCCTCTCTCTCAGTTCAGCCTTTGTTATCGTTTGCCTGTTTTCTATTTTCATCATTCTCTAGTATTCATGGTTTAACCTCTGACGCTCTCCGTTTTTGCTCTTATTATGACATAGGTTGGTAAGGTTTGTGAGGAAACAGGACAAGTGTTTCCTGACGCTGGTCTTAGTCATATGATGACCCTCAGTTGGAATTTTTGATCATCCGACCCAAGCTTTCCGCTGGCTTAATGGTCCACCTATTTTAAAAATTATTTTTATAATTATTGAGCGATTATCAAGAGCCTAGTGGATCAGTGACTACAAACGGTTTACAAAGAAACGAGCGTCCATCACTCTTTGTGCTGTATGACCCCACATAGGTTCAGGACTTCATGAAATACAGTCTACGCTATTAATTTTTGCGTTGCTCCTTACATTACATTTCTTCTGTCGATTTATCGACAGGTATATAACCTTTAGGGAATTTCATATTCCTTAGTAGCCCTTTAGTAAGGCTTGCACTCTCTCAACTTATCTCCCCTGTCTCATTTAGTACTGTATGGTATTGTTATAATAATAATAATTATCACAATCAAAACCAAGAACTAATAACTCACAAGGGTATACGGAGCTAGTTATTGCATGTTGCTGGCCTGTAAGTATGTTCATGTTCAATTTTATCAATGTTATTGTTACTAAATGTGCAGATACCTGGCCTCGGCGGCCCCTCGTCTTCTCTTCCGAATCTCAACGTTTCCCTCTCTTGCTCATTCATGAATTTCTCCATTACTGAACTTTGATCTCCAAGCTGCCAGTTTCTAATAGACGAACCAGTTAACTCAATTGCTCTGTTGGCAAATACTTTTAGAATGCTTAGTTTCACACTGATTTTCACTAGTTCTTTCTATTGTGTGTATTGCAGCCGTATGGCTTTGATCATATTCCTCATTGTGTTTCCTTTTGTTCGGCGGAGAGTTATATGCGACAAGTTTCCCAGTTTCTCAAAACTTCATTGGTAGCTCCAGCCTAGCACATTTTCTGTACTTTTTTCTTCCCTCTGTATATGGAATCCCTCAGGAAATATTGAACTTATATTATTCCCATGAATTTTGTCTCCACAATAGCCAGGGTTTCAGGTCTTTCCTTTTCTACAATATTTTTCAGATTCCCATTTTTTGTGACTCCATCTACATTAGTATACCCATCTTTTATTCTTGTGTCCTTCAGCATCCGCTGTGTAGTCTGTTTCTTTCCTGCAACATTTTGTGTGTGAGTGGAGAGGGGAAGGGAGGAGAGGGAACCTCTATGTGAGATTATTGAGGGTGGGAAATATCTTAGGAAATAGGACTGGGGGAGGGAGCGTGAGAGATGAATATGGCTGGGGCCAGGGGCTTAGAATGGCAGAGAAACAGAGGGCTCAGATGGCAAAGTGGGAATAATAAAAGTGGCTGGTTGGCAGAAGTATATAGCGTGGTAGTCAGGAGTTTGTGGTGGCGGGTAAGATACAACCGGAAGACGTCAGGTGGCTGGGGATGGGGGGATGACTGAAGATTCTGAGGAAAGGTGAGATATATTTTTGTCCGAGGAAATGGAATGGAAGGGAAATAGGGACCGTTAGCAGTTGAGGACAAGTACAGTGAGATGAAGTGAGAAGGGGGAAACGAATGTTGATTTTGTATAAGAGGGCTTGTGCATTGTAGGTGCAGGAACTGTGGCAGTGACAGGGAAGATAAGGGAAGCAGGTTACGGCAGATGGGGTGAGTACTTTGAGGAGGAACCCAAGCACTTCGGGGAGTAGAAGGGATGCGGGGGGATTTACACAGTTTAAGTGGAGAGCACACAAACTCTACATAAAAGGGGATGGTAAGTTAGAAGATACCGATTTGGGGAAGGGATTGGTGGATGGGGATATTGGGTATAAGGATGGACATCATTTTGAGAAGGGGTTGGGAGTCATTAAGCAGTTCATGGCTTTTGGAGTAATGATAGACGAGGCTGTAGGGATGATTCACATTTATTGGGATTCGAATTAGTTATGTAGTAAGCAGTGGGTGTGGATGGTTATGTCAGGAAGAATTTAAATTTGAAGGTGTAATAAGGGTGGGAAAAATGTGGAATGTGTTCACGAAAAGTGAGCTCTGGGGCAGGGAAGTTTTGGCTGGAGAAGGATAAGAGATCTCCATTGACACACATGGATGGTGTCATGAAAACAGGCAGATAATTCTCCGTCTTCCACTTTCTCTTACCTTTACCTCACATGCTCTTCTATCATTCATTCAATTACTTTCTCTTCTCCAGCGGTAGGTAGAGTCTGACAAACATTGCCATACCTTTAGGATCCTCCCAGACAAAAACCTTCACTCAGCACAAGATTTCATGTCCTCATTTCATATAAATAGGATTTTCGGTGTTTTATTTTTTTTGTCAACTTTATAGGCACCAGTTCTTAAAACATGAATTTATTTCACCGAACTTGGCTTTCCATCTCTTGCAGTAGTTCCTTCATTGAACTTCCGCTCGCTTTGAGATTCATCTGCATTTGTTAACATCTCTTGTTCAAAAATGATAGGGATCCCATCCTTAGAAATGGTTCTATATTCAATGGGAAGTTTTTCACAAGTCCCGTCTACTCTAGCCCTTGTTATAATCTTCTAATTTCGTCTATTCTCTTTTTCTTTCGAGTATATAATAGCTTCGCCTCCTGTTTCTTATTATTTCTCCTTTTCTTCCTTCTTGAACCAGCTCAGCCTTTTTTTATCCACCCACCCGATCTTTTACCTGCCTTAGTGCCTCTTACATTTTTCTCTCTCTATCCTATCTTCAGTTTCTTTCTCCTCTTGTTACTTCCTCATATCATTCCCAAGTATCTCAAACTGTTTCTTTATTTTCTTGACCTCTTTTCTCTCCCTGTTGTTCATCTTCTCTATTTAGTAAGTTTTTAGTTGCTTAATTAAGCTGACTTAAATGTCTCACACTGCCTATTTTGCACACCTCACTTCTCATCCCCATTTTCTTCACTCTCTTCATATAAGATCGTAACGCCGGATGGCCTTATACTCCAAGATAATTCTGGCCTTCCTTATTGCGTCTGACGGAATTTCTACTTTCAATGCTAATCCTAGCCATCCCTTGCACTCTCCAAATTCTTATCTTATTTTCTTAATAATCATAATAATGATAATGAGCATCAGTAGTTACTCGTAAGGGTAACTGATTATTTTTTCCAGTCTTTCAACAGTTTAATTAAAGGTATTCACTTTTACTGCTTCTCTGCTGAGGCGGAATTAAAATATTTGTTCGCTTATTTCTGGTCTCTCCAGTGATCATTGTCTATCCTTCACTTACTTCCTCCTAGGTGGTGTTTAATTTCTCTCTCTCTTTAATAACCTATAGTTCTCTAATATACTAACTGCTCCGATGATGGTTGGGTACTATATACGCCTGCTCCGAAGCAGGGCCGTGAAGAGCTGACGGAGGATCGAGCATTTGGAAGCATTCCTTGCACTGAATGACCCACACGAGTATCATGAAATACAATATTAAACAGTATGTTTGTGAGTGTGTGTGTGTGTGTGTGTGTGAGAGAGAGAGAGAGAGAGAGAGAGAGAGGGAGGGTGGGAGAAAGAAAGGGAGAGAGAGACAGATAGATACAGAGACAGATTGCTTGCCTGTGTGTGATTGCTGGTTCATGTGAATGGTTATTTACCTAACACCCATGATCACCAGTGTGCGGTATATGCACTGCTTGAACATCAGTGCTCGAATATATTAAGGAAAAACAATTACACTACGTGCATTCACCAGGACAATATCTAGGTAGAGTTTTATCATCACTTGACATTATAACTTGATTATATGAGAGGTTGTTTACCTAATGGAGCTCTATGCAGAGCCAAACATTGTCCCACTAAAACCTCCTGAAGCTTGTGCAGTTTCTTGATGCTGTCGCCCCTTGGGTTCCTGGGAGTGTGCGTGTGTTCAACACCTGCATGTGCTGACTTACTGTTTATTAATTTCTTCCTTAATATATCCTCACACGAAACCTGACAGTGAGTTGTTTTCGTTTCAGAAGATTAATAATGAAAAGTTTTTTTTTTTTAGTCGAGTTGTCGATGAAGCCACGTCATCTTCACTTGATCACCTCGAATTACCTAGACATCTCAGATTAACCCAGATACCGAAAAGTCCCCTAAATATCACCTGTTGAACCACAACACTGTTCTAATCGTGTTTTTTTCCCCTTATGCGACTTACGTATAGTGTGTGACTTGTTTCCGGCACTAGCTTTCCAGATCTGAATGTGAAATCCGAGTGTCTTGGTGTGTGTGTGTGTGTGTGTGTGTGTGTGTGTGTGTGTGTGTGTGTGTGTGTGTGTGTGTTACCTATATGTGGTGGCAGGAGTCCAGTCACAGCTCTTGGATCCGTGTGCGTGTTCATAATTGGTGTACCTGTACTTATAATTATCGAACTTATATACGGATTCACGAACTCACAAGATGTATGCTAGGGCATACATCTGTCATGTATACTTCAAGCACGCGGCAGATGGGTATAAAGAAGGTCGAATATTGCCGATATACAAGAAAACATCTCAAACACGTTGTATGTGTATGTCTCTGGAAAAAAAAAAAGATTCGAAAGTATGCAGATTGAGGGGAGGAGTTACGAACGCATGAAGTAAATATGGACGAGATAAACAGATTTTACATGTATTTATGGATCGAACACGTGGAAGATATGTGCCCATAAAAATCAAACACGCGGTAAATGTGCATACAGAGAGGTCGAACACGTGGTAACTATGCATACAGAGAGGTCGAACACGTGGTAAATGTGCATACAGAGAGGTCGAACACGTGATAAATATGCATACAGAGAACTCGAACACGTGGTAAATGTGCATGCAAAATGTCGAAAATGTGGTATATGTGCATGCAAGAGGTCGAACACGTGGTAAATGCACATGTGGGAAGATTGATCGCGTAGTAATTATATATGAGTCAAACAAACCTGTATAATTCGAGGAGCGAGGGCAATCAGGTTTGATCCGTGGAATGGAAGGTAGCTCCAATCCATGGATTAAGAGCTCATCACCTGCATCTGGGTATCCCTCTTGAAGGAGGCATTATGATTCCCATCTTGTGTGATCATCAGAGGAAGAAAATGTGGAAGGTAAAACCTGAGAGAAGACTTGACTTGGACGATGATAGATTAGCTCAGGTATAATGTGAATATCCACCAGCGTGTGCAGGGAGGGTGAGATGCACTAACAGTGGTGGTGTACGTGGTGGTGGTTGTGTACGTGGTGGTGGTATAAGTGGTGATTCATCTGATAGTTTTATCGAATCGTCTCCACTCAATGGTGGTTGTGCTGTTGGTTGCGGTAAAGATGATAGCGGTGGTGTTACTGGCTGTTGTGGAGAAGGTGGTGGTGGTGTTACAGGCTGTTGTGAAGATGATGGAGGTGTTACTGGCTGTTGTGGAGAAGGTGGTGGAGGTGTTACTGGCTGTTGTGGAGAAGGTGGTGGAGGTGTTACTGGCTGTTGTGGAGATGATGGAGGTGTTACTGGCTGTTGTGGAGATGGTGATGGAGGTGTTAACGGCTGTTGTGGTGGGGATGGTGGTGGTGGTAATCGTAGTGTACTAGCCGATCCCTTCACACAAACTGATCTAATTTCCTTGACTATAGTAATAGTTTTCATGGTAACAGTCAATTTCGAAAGGTGTTATAGACAATTTCCATGTAATCGTAAAATACACGAAGAAAAATCACCTCAGAAATCACTGATCAATTCTAAACAAGACAATGATGCAAAATAAGCACAAAAGATGTCATTCACTTTAGAACCGTTTTTAGAAACCTACAGATTGCTCTTCAATCTGTGGGGTCCGTATTGGACCATTATCAAGTCCCGACTTCACATTATGTGTGTCTGTAATAAAGACTACTTTTGATCCAAATAGTGTTCAGCAGACAATAGTGAAGAAAAGACAATGTTTCGTTCTGTTTAGAGCTTTATGAAGACACGATTTTGATAAAGCTCATCCCAAAACGAAAGTGTCCCAATATGAATATGTTCAACAAAACAATTTGTCTTTCAAAGACAAAATTAGTTAAAGAACACGTTACAAATCTCCAGCAAAACAAATCCTGATAGTGTTAGCCCCCCAAAAATACATTTCATTTTTCTTAGGTATCCGAATCAGATTAATGTTGACGTCTGGGTTCAATTCTCGTTGATGATTCAGGAGTTCCAGGCCAGCCACGGGGATCCTGTGGGAGGTATAATATAGGTGAGGCTGCAGGATATTATGTGTAACTGAGGATATTATTGCACTGTGGGGCTACTGGGAAAGGATTTGGGAATCTGGATATTAACGCTTTGCAGTCGCACGGTAGGATGTTGTGCTGTGAAGATGTAGACTAGGTTACGTGTGTAGATATATCACTGCTTTGCTAGGCTGTATGAGAGGATGTACATTATGTTAGATTACCATTTGTGTTGTGAGGATGGATATAATACTTTTCTGATGATATTCCTTATTATTAGCCTGCATGATAGGATGTATGAGTCAAAACGTTTCGAGGCGTAGTACTGCAGGATAGGATGAGTCAGGATATCATATGATCTATGAGTTAGAGTATCACGAGGTGAGCTGCATGGTACGATGTATTTCAGGATACCAGTGAGTTACGGGGCTGCAGAATGATTTACCGTAATAAGAATTTTGTAGGTTTTCTTATTCAACATGTAATAAAAAATGAAAAACTGATATTTGCTGAGAAGAAAAAAAGTAGTTTTAAATGTAAGTTAGAGAAGATGCAAAAGATGGTGGACGAATTTGGGTGTGAAAAAGAAAAAATAAATGTGAATATAAGAAAGAGCAAGGTGATGAGGGTAACAAAATTTAGGTAATTGAAGTTTGGATATCAGATTGGAAGGAGGAAGTAAGGAGGAAGTGAATGTGGACTTGACGGCTGATGGGTGCATGGAAGACTAGGTAAAGTACAGAACTGATGACTGGAAAAAAGTAGATGGTGAACTGAGGCATATGTGGAGACAAAGATGGAGGCAAAAAGGAGAATGTATCGGAGTAAAGTGGTACCAAGGAGGAGGAGGCAGGACGCAGTGGGAATGTGTCTATGGGCAGTGTGTGGTGTAAATATTATACAGAGATTTCGAAGTTTGTAGATTTGAAAGAGGTGCGGGGTTATTAAAAGTATTATTCAGAGGGCTGAAGATGTGTTGTTGAGGTGGTTTGGACATTTAGAGAGGGTGAACCAAATTAGGACGCCTTGGATGATGTGTAAATATGTGGCGGAGGGAAGGCGGGGTTGAGGTCACCCTACGAAAAGTTGGAGAGAAAAAGTAAAGGTTTTGTATGCAAGAGGCTTGAACATCCAGCAGGCTTATGTGAGCTTGTTAGACAGCAGTGAGTAGAGGCAGGTGTTTTTTGACTTGACGTGCTCTGGAGGGGTGGGGATATTTGTAGTCGATGGAGCATCTGAACTGTAGGAGCGGGACGCCTCTGGTAGAACAGTGATGGAGTGAGTGATGGTGAAAGTTTTCCTCTTTTCTTGGGTCACCCTGTCTAGATGGGAGACGGCTAGAGTGTTAAAAAAATCCACAAGACAAAAAACTAAAAACGTAAAATGCATTATATAAATAGGAAGAAGATAAAGTTTGAAAATATCCTCAAAATCATGAATTCACTGTATATATGTAAAAGCTCTGCAGGATTCACAGACCATTTAACAGATTAAGGGAATAATTACAATGTTCAGGTCATTGCGGCACTTAAATCAAGCAGCTTAGGAATCAACATTAGTGAAAGGAGGAGGAAGAAGCGGGAGGGCCCTCCCTTCTTTATTTACGAGGTCGTGGCCTGTATTTATGACCGGGCCAGCCGGGACAGGGACCAACGACCCCACGTTAATTACCATTACTCTGTAGTTCTAAGTCTTTCTTAATGTGACTGACTTTTGTTGTTAATTTATATAATAATTGGAACTAGCCATCCCTTTCCTCGGATCAAGCCTGAATTGCCCAGGCGCTGAAGGACTCCTCCGGAATCTATTTCCTATAGCCTGAAAACATATTTATGCATTTTCTATCACTTATTTTTATCATTATGCTGTATTTGTGTGTATATATATATATATCTATATATATATATATATATATATATATATATATATATATATATTATATATATATATATATATATTATATATATACAGTCAAAATCTAACATAATATTTCATTGTCAATTCTCTAAAAATATATTTGACATAGTGTAAGAAAATGTTGAATTCTCGAAGTAGACCAGTCATAAGTGACAGACTAAGTGAAGAATTGAAAATAAAATGTCGAGAATAGATACATTGTAAGCAAAAAATTCTACATTGCACTCTTTATATATTCCTAGCCGAATACATCTCATGATGGATGTTACTGAGAGCAACCGTGTATACGCACAGATACATCCGATACATATACTCCATTAACTGTCGATTAGCGTATTCTTGATTAGACGTGCAATTGTTACATGTATGGTTGATAGCACTAGAGTAGTTTATTATATATTCATTTATTTATTAACACATCGGCCTTCTCCCACCAAGGCAGGGTGGCCCGAAAAAGAAAAACTTTCATCATTCACTCCATCAATGTCTTGCCAGAGACGCACTTACACGACATTTATAAAACTGCAACATTAACACCCCTCCTTCAGAGTGTAGACACTGTACTTCCCATCTCCAGGACTCAAGTCCGGCCTGCCGGTTTCCCTGACTCCCTTCATAAATTTTACCTTGCTCACACTGCAACAGCACGTCAAGTCCTAAAACCCATTTCTCTCCATTCTCTCCTATCTAACACGCTCACGCATGCTTGCTGGAAGTCCAAGCCCCTCGCACACAAAACCTTCTTTACCCCCTCCCCCCTTCCTAGGCCGGCCCCTACCCTGCCTTCCCTCCACTACAGATTTATACACTTTTGAAGTCATTCTATTTCCTTCCATCCTCTCTATATGTCCGAACCACCTCAACCTCTCCTCAGCCCTTTGGATAAAAGTTTTGGTAATCCCGCACCTCCTGCTAATTTCCAAACTACTAATTCCCTGCATTATATTCTCACTACACATTGCCCTCAGACATGATATTCCACCGCCTCCAGCCTTCTCCTTGTTGCAACATTCACTACCCATGTACTCTCATACATTCCCCTCTTGGTTTCCATTGACAAAGTTTTTTTGTGTCCACAGACACGTGAGTGCATCACACACCTTTTTACCCCCATCACTTCTATGATTCACCTCATCCTTCATAAACCTATCTGTTGACACGTCTCCTCCTAAATATCCGAATACATTCACCTCCTCCATACTTTCTCCCTTCAATCTGATATCCAATCCTTCGTCACCTAATTTTATCCTTATCACCTTATTCTTTCCTATATTCACTTTTATTTTTTTTCTTTTACATACCCTATTAAACTCATCTACCAACCTCTGTAACTTCTCTTTAGAATCTCCCAAAAGTACAGTGTCATTAGCAAAGAACAATCGTGATATAACATAAGAAAGAAGGAACACTGCAGAAGGATTACTGACCCATGCAAAGCAGGTCCATGTACCCCCCCCCGATTAGCCCAATGACCCACCTAGTCAGGTCACTTCCACTTAAGGAGCACGGCATCAGACCTAGTAGCACATGCTAGTCAGGTCCAACTCACACCCACCCACACACACTCGTGTATTTATCTAACCTCTTTTTAAAACTGCACAACGTTTTAGCCTTTATAACTGTACTCGGGAGTTTGTTCCACTCATCCACAACTCTTGCTTTCCTAGATCCTTCTGAATCTGAATTTTTCCAACTTGAAACAATTGCTGCGAGTCCTGTCTTTGCTGGAAATTTTCAGCACGCTATTTACATCCCCTTTATTTATTCCTGTTTACCATTTATACACCTCAATCAAATATACACCTCATACATACACCCCTTTATGATAGATTCTTTTTCTTTTAGCCCCACACTTGTCAACAGCCGAGCATTCACTTCTCTCAAAATCCCATCTATAAATATATTGAGCAACCATGGTGACATCGGACATCCTTGTTCAAGGGCTACATTTATTGGGAAATAATCTCCCTCTCTCCTACATACTCTAACCTGAGCCTCTTCACTGCTTTCAGCAACTTACCTCTTATTCAATACATATATATATATATATATATATATATATATATATATATATATATATATATATATATATATATATATATACACGAACGAGTGATGTTTAATCAATAACGACACTGCGACTAGCCAAGGGCTCTAACCCATGTCGTTTTGGCTCGCCTCATGCTGAGGCGAGCATGACGCTTTAACACACAAACACACACACTATGTTATATATATATAAACTATCTCAACTGGATCAAAGAATCACCTCCACATGATGATAGAACGAGGAAACAGGTACCAAAGATTGAGCATCACAGATATTAAAGAATCAATACCACAGCCATCAAATGAGTCAGCTTAACAGTCGACATAAAAACACCACAGACATCAAGCAACACTGCGCCACAGTCATTAGGTCATCGTGTTCTCACCCGCCTCTGAAACATCACCTTCAAACATTTCTACTGCACTAAGCTGTAATCAAGCGACCTGTTTCACTCTTGATGGCTTCTCACCTAGGCGATTACCAACATCTTGATTTGTCAGAGAACGAGCCGTGATTAGCGGACGGAGGATCCAGAATGCTCTCAATGACTCACGCTAGCGTTTCACGGTATACATTTAGTACATCAATGTTAAACAACAACGGCAAGTTCAGTTGTAATTATTTGGGTTTTGTTATAGTAATTCCTAATAGAAGGGTCTTACTCAGAGATAGAATTTGGGTTGATCGAACTCTACGGTGCAGTAAAGGTACTTTTAAAAGCAACATCATTGGGATAACTTGTGCAATGTATTCCAGTATTAATTATCACAAACTGTAATGTCACTTTTCATCGAGGCTTCAGATAAACTATCGCAACTTCAGAGAAATCCATTCCCGATTTTCGTGGTTATTCTCGAGCTTCATTTTCAATCAGCAGCGATTGTGGTATTGTCGCCAAGGGAGCTATTTCTGTGATGGCTCAGCTGGTGGTAGAGAGTCTGTGCGTCGTGTGGATGGGAGTGTGGGGGCGTGCAAATGAAAATACACCGTATGAGAAAGAATTTTGTACACCTCTCTGTATTTGTGGATAAAAGAGACATGTTCAATACCCGGGTATCTTCAGTTTTTTTTTTTTTTTTTTCTTATTCCCCGGTACTCTCCCAGCCCGGGTCTTTTCCAAGTAGTGGTGACCCGGCCTTGGCTCCCTATCTGGGGAGTATCTCTAGACCTAAGTCTCCCATGGGAGGAGGTACAAGTACCCCCTCATCTTTGGGTTAGTTATGAAAATAATTCATATTTGTGGATAAATAAGACATGTGCAACACCTGATATTTTTAATTTCGAAAACGTTGTGTCAACCAGTGTTTTTTTTTTCCAGTCCAGTACGGAGGTTATATATACTGGCGACAGTGAAAGAGGTGCAGTGGTAATTTTGAAGTGTTGATAGGTTATCAGTCCTTCAGTCTTAATAAAACTTAAGATTTCTCAAGGCTTGGGGAGTGAATATCTCAGACTTTAACACTCCACTTCACACTGTCTCCAGTATATAAACTCTACAGTGGACTGAAAAAGCCACTGGTGTTGCACACGTGTCTTATTCATTCAAAAATACAAATACGTATAAAAGGCGGTTTCTCACCAAGAGCGATTTTTTTTAGCTCCACGCCCCCACACTCCCATTCACACGACCCACAGACTTACTACCACCAGGTGAGCCATCGCAAAAAGCGCTCCCTTGACGACACTACAGCAATCACTGCTGATTGAAACAGTAGCTAGAGAACAGCCATGAAAATCAGAACTGGATTTCTCTGGAAATACAACAGTTAATCTGAAGCCTCACTGTGTAATAATCAACACCCGAACACATGGCACAAATTATTCAACAAAAATTTGTAAACCTATTTTTATTGTACTGCAGACTCCGATCAACCCATGTATTATGGTACTGCTGAGAGCTAATATAGTTAGAAAACTAAATTATTTCTTTAAATGAGAAAGAAAAGCTCTTCTAATACGAATTAAGATAACTAAAGCCAAATTATTATAAATAAATGATTGAGAAAGACATTTTAGATGAAGAGAAGTATACAGTGAAAGGAGAGGTATATATATATATATATATATATATATATATATATATATATATATATATATATATATATATATATATATATATATATATATAAATATAGTGTGTTTTTCCTTTAAATCTTAATTTAAATATTAAATATTTTTGATTAGAAGTGTAGATAAATTCAAGATAGATACATTGTTTAGGTATAGATAACTAAACGTATATTCAATGAATGTAGATACATTTAAGGAATACTTTTTAACAGGTAAATACAGTGAATATGAATATATTTAAGAAACCTATGTTCAGAATAGATATACCGAACACATATACAATGAAAAAAACTCATTATTGTTGAATGTTATCACTAGATAATGAAGTACTGACACAAACGCTAAATATTTTGGCTAGCACGAGAGGAAAGACCGAAATTTACTAGCTAACTCTCACCGTATAAATATAGCACTGATCCAAGACTATTATATTTATAGGAAGCGCTAAACATGTAGGGGTCATACAGAGGCTGGAGAATGGGAGGTTTAAGGGTAGCTGTTACTCCAGTGATGAGCAGCCCTCCGTCGGCATCAAGGCAGTCATGTTGAAAAGTACGGATCTATAAATCTGGAGCAAAAGAGAGTCTTTGTTGTTGTTGGCGAACCAGGTAAAGACGCTTACAGGCATCACCTGGAATAGAGCTATCAAATTCTATTGTAGTCTTCAAATTACAGTGGTTGAATGCAGGTCTCTCTCCCTCACACACACACACACACACACACACACACACACACACACACACACACACACGTGTCCCGGAACTAAGGGGGCATGTCCTACTACGAGAGGTTAAAAGAACTCAACCTGACGACACTGGAGGACAGGAGGGACAAGGGAAACATGATACCGACATATAAAATACTGAGAGGAATCGACAAGGTGGACAGAGACATGATATTCCAGAGATGGGACACAGCGAGAAGGGCTCTCAATTGGAAGTTGAATATCAAAATGGTATACAATACCGACAGATTGGTAGGTAAGACACATAGGCAACAGTTAGGCAACTTTATTCCAAAACGCTTCCTCCAGGCTGAGGGACTGACAACCTCAAATCTACGACTTCAAGGGTGATGGACTGATTACATCGTCTCCACATCTCTACTGTTCCTGCCTACTTTCTGTATTAGACTGAAGAAGCCTACTGTGTAGGGAAAACGTTTTGGAATAAAGTTGCCTAACTGTTGCCTATGTGTCTTACCTACCAATTGGAAGTTGAAGGCTCAGATGAGTCAAAGGGATGTTAGGAAGTATTTCTTTATCAATAGAGTTGTCAGGAAATGGAATAGTTTGGAAAGCGAGGTAGTGGAGGCAGGTATATTACATAGCTTTAAGAAGAGGTATGATAAAGCTCTTGGAGCAGGGAGTATGTGGACCTAGTGGCGACCAATGAAGAGGCGGGGGCCAGGAGCTATGAATCGACCCCTGCAACCACAATTAGGCGAGTACAATTAGTTGAGTACACACAACACATACTCACACTCAATTAGCATCGAGATCTGATGTCGCTTATTTCCTTATTCTACTAATGGTGCAAGGAATCATTGCCCCTGTGACACGGGCTCAGAGCTATCTGTAAATTACTAACTGCAAACCCTTTAGAATATCAGGAAGTGTCTAAGCTGACTGTACTAGAGTAGAACAACAATATTCCAATACGGATCACATGTAATTATCGAATGTGGATTGCAATTATTAGTTCCTATCTTCAACGATTGGCGAGTACTGTTCCACTTATTGGAGGAAAGGGATGTAAGGTAGGTTTAATTATGCTGTTAGGTTTACAAGCTCAGGGTTTATGCTATCGTACTAGAGGCTGCAGTTAGACTAACGTTGGCAATATAAACACAAATGCAGTATAATGTGATCCTTTATTGACTACGTTTCGCCCACACAGTGGGCTTTTTCAAGTCACAAACAGAACTACCTGGGGTGGAAGGAACGCGAGTATTTATAGTCCGGCTGAGGTCAGGTGAAGAATGCTGCATCTGATGATGTACCGAGTTGGGTTGTAGAGTCTAAAAACTTGGGTAGCTTGGAAAGGAGACTGGACAAGTTTGTGAGCAGACCTTCTACAGTGTTCTTATGATCAATCCTCTCCGAGTTAATGATAAGTATGAATAGAAAATGAATCCATTATACTGAAGTTGTTTAGCAATCAAAATTAGGTTATTAAGCCATAGTATTTACCTTATATGAGTAAGATATGTACACATACTTACATAAACTACCCCACTCCCCCCACACACACACGAATGTTTGATTCATTAAGAGTGACTCGGGAAGAAAGTCTGACTCACGAAATCTAACTCTGAAATGGCCGGAATTAGGCGAAAACCTCAAAGCAACGATGTGGAATTAGAGTGTAATTTAACTGGAAACTGCTGTCTAATGAGCCTGAAGTGGATTAACGCCAGCATTATCAGAAGAGACCAGAGACTGATTTATAGATGGTCTCTGGGTCTGTGTGTAGAGCAATGAAATGTTGAAAAGGAGGTTAAAGGCAAGAAGCTGGGATGGGTGCTGACGAGTCGTTAGAGAAAACACACACATGGCAAAAAAAAAAAAATACCTGTCTGTCATGATGATGTACGCAAATCGTCGCAATACTCAATAGTCTCCTTTTGCTTTATTTAGCTTTTTTTTTCTTAAACCAGTAAAGCTAGTTAGAGGGCGTAACGTCGACAGGTATACAGATACACGATACGCAAAAGAAGACCAGACTTTACTGAAATCGAAACTTTGTCTAAATGAAAGTTTACTCAGTATTTGCCATTGTCCAGCAGGGATGGTAGCTATGGCAGGGCAGTGTTGCTAAACAGGCTAATTCATGAATAAAATAACACCATAAAGGGAATGGAAGTGTATTTATGCTTCACTTTACGGCTTTCTCAGAAAATAATTTAGCAGTATTCTGAGGAAGCAGTAAAGCAACACGCAAATGCAGTTTTGTTCCCATTATGTATATTTTGTTTTCATGTTGTATTGATGATGAAATGAAACGAGAAATCATTTACTGCACATTTTAATTGCCTATAATATATATTATAATCATGGGGAGCACTAAACCCGTAGGATTATACACCGCATGTGGGGGGGAGATGGAATGTATTCAGGCTCAATTCAGGGAAATGGAGCACAGATCCAATTCCCTAGATCAAGAGCCCCTCACAAGCGTCAATAAATGCCTATAAGCAAGGGTTTTCGCTTACCTTGGCATTAGTTTCTTACCTAGACAGAGGGATACAAAGAAAAGAAGGACCCAGAGCATTTCAGTTACAGAGTCATGAATGGGTTTCTGTAACTGCCTGAGACACATAAGAACATAAGAATGGAGGAACACCACAGAAGGCCTACTGGCCCATGTGAGGCAGGTCCTTATCAAAACGACTACAACATAAAGCTTCCCAAGAAATAACTCCCGTACCCAATGACACCAATCAAACCAAGTCCCTCTCACTCATATATTTGTCCAGTCTCTTCTTAAAGCTACCCAAGGTCCTAGCCTCTATCACCCCACGTAGACAGTGTCTCCCGATTCTGTATTCGGAGTTGGTGGATTTTTTGTTTTGGTGTGTGTGTGTGTGTGTGTGTGTGTGTGTGTGTGTGTGTGTGTGCACGTGTGCGTGTGTGTGCGTGTGTGTGTGCGTGTGTGTGTGTGTGTGTGTGTGTGTGTGTGTGTGTGTGTGTGTGTGTGTGTGTGTGTGTGTGTGTGTGTGTGTGTGTGTGTGTGTGTGTGTGTGTGTGAGCTTGTGCCTGTGCACGCTCGCTGGTTCTCTCTTTCTCTCTCTCACTCTATTTGTTCTCACATATTTGTGGTTGCAGGGATCAAGTCTCAGCTACTCGTCTCACTTTTCCGCTAGCCACTACTGAGATCCCCTCTCATGGCAGCGCTAGCTCAATCATATATCCTCTAAGAATTATGAAAGGATCTTATCTCTAAATCTTTCCTTTTAGGTCGTTCCACTTCCTAACAGCTCTAAGTCTGAAGAAGGATCTCCTAACATCTCTATAACTCATTTTTTTTAACTTCTAGCTCTGCCCTCGTGTACCTGAGAACCACCTTTCCAAGATAATTGTCCTGTCCTGTTATCTGTCATCAGGTTTATCTACTTTTTTATCTCTAGGACTAGTTTCGTTGCAAACCTTAGTATTTTGCCAGCTTTTTTATATGATTTATATGATGTGGGTTCCATTTTGGTACTGTATATTTAAAGACGGGCTTGACATTGTTATTGTGACGTGAGGTTCCTGATAAATATCCTTATATTTGCCATGCTTTTTGTTTGCTAGAGCGATTATTCAATTCATATGCTTTTCAGGTGATATACTCGGACGTATACAGACTCCGAGGTCCTTCTCTTTCAGGGAGGCTTACAGCCTTTGTCCTCCAATCCTGTGCTCAGTTTCTGGCTGTCTTTGCCCTTTCCAAATTTTCGCAACATTGCATTAGCTGAAGTTAAATTCTAGTAGCTACTTGTGAGTCTTTTCCTGAAATTAGCCCTGATCCATTAAAAGCCTTTCTTGTCCGCATTCTCCTCATTTGTGACACATTATCTGCGAGAAGAGATACCTTAGACTGTTTCTTCTGTCATTTCGGTTAGTACGCAAGAAACAGTACTGGTTCAAGTACTGACCCTTGTGGAGCCCCACTCGTCACTCTCCCATTCCTATAACTCAAACATTAATCCGTTGTTAGGTAAGACACATATGCAACAGTTAGGTATCTTTATTTCGAAACGTTTCGCCTACACAGTAGGCTTCTTCAGTCGAGTACAGAAAAGTTGATAGAAGCAGAAGATACTTGAAGACGATGTAATCAGTCCATCACCCTTAAAGTTTTTCAGGTGGTCAGTCCCTCAGTCTGGAGAAGAGCCCTTCTCCAGAAGGGCTCTTCTCCAGACTGAGGGACTGACCACCTCAAAACTTTAAGGGTGATGGACTGATTACATCGTCTTCAAGTATCTTCTGCTTCTATCAACTTTTCTGTACTCGACTGAAGAAGCCTACTGTGTAGGCGAAACGTTTCGAAATAAAGATACCTAACTGTTGCATATGTGTCTTACCTAACAACCTGTCGGTATTTTATACCATTTTAATGTTCATTAATCCGTTGTTTCATCGTGTGAAGTATTCCTTGATCCACAGTAGTGCGCTCCATGTTTTTTTCCTGCCTGCTCCTCTAACTTTATCGCAGTGTCTTGCGAGGTACTAAAACTTTTTCTCGACTTTAATTATGCTGTCTACCCATACCTCCCTCTCTCCTGCCTTACTTCTGTTATCTTATCAAGCAACTAGCAGATCTGTGTGACAGGATTTGCTTCTCTGTAATCCCGCTGTCTATTGTTTATGAATCCACTCTTTTCCAGGTGCACCTCTACTGATTATCGATATTCTCCACAACCTTACATACTATGCATATTACTGACATTGGCCTGTAGTTTAATGGCACTCGTTTGTCCCTCCTTTTTAAAATATCATAACTACATTTGTCTTCCAGACTTCTGGCAGCTGCCCTATTTCGGTTGATTAACGTATGATTGCAGTTATTGGTTCACACAGTTCATCTGTTCCTTCTCTTAGAACCAGCAAAGAGATGTTTGGTCAAACTGTCTTTAAAGTATCTAGCTCACTCAGTAATTTCTTCACCTCTTCCCTCACTGTGTGTATTGTGTCCAGAATCCATCGACTCACTGTCGATGTTTCTGATTCCCCTGAGCAAACTCCCTAATCTTCTGTTCAGCTACATGATCATTTCCAGTTAGCTTCAATAGTTTCTTCTTCCGTCTTATTATCTGATTCTTCACAGTTCTCTTCACTGATGCGGCTGTATAGAAACTTGAGCTCAGATTTCGCTTTCGATGGTATGTCATTCTCATATTTTTGCTCAGCCTCTTTTCTTACATATTCGTTTCTGCTTACACTCCATTTACAAATGGTCCAAGTCAGACAGAAATGTTATCGAGTTATTTGTGTTTTGTCAATGATGACTGTTTATGAAGTCATTAATGTTTTAGCACACAATCTATATTCTTCATGTGACCTGATGTCTCTATTTCTATTACACAGCACTTATATCCTCGTTCAATGCCACCACCTAACACTTCGTTTGCTCAGTTTATCAAGGCATTCCTGCAGGAATAGCATTGTCGTTTAATTTGTGTAAGATCTATGCATCATTCACAAACATGCTCATATAATTTTGTCTTCCTTCTGGCAGCTTTAAAAATTAGAAACATTATCGGGTCTGGCACTGATCTCTGTGGTATCCCGATAGTACCTTATCACCTCATGTGGACATTTTTCCTCAAATTTCGTTTTAAGCAGGAAATCTTTCACCCATTGTTCTGAAGTTTCCAAACCAGTCTCTCATAAGAGACTGTATTAAAACCTTTTTTTTAAATCATAATAAATGCAATTAGCCAATTCCTTTCCTTCATAAATAATTTACCAGGCTCTCTCGTATTGTATACACTGAGTTCTGACAGCAGTTAATAGTGAAACTAGACACACTGTCACGATGTTCAGTGTTCTTCTCTCCATCGTATTAGTTTAACAGATTATGTAACTGCACTGTCCGTTAGCTGATGTGCGAGGAAGGTGCTTGTTGGGTTATTTATGAGTAAATAAGACAGACACGTATTCTCACCCACAAACATACATGCACATTCGCGAGCGAGAGAGCGCGCGCGCGCACACACACACACACACACACACACACACACACACACAGATACATACTCATGTATCAGAAATAATCAGCTTCGCTCACAAGGAAGCAAGCAAGAAACGGAAAGGTAATTCGCTGTAAAATAGGCCATGCAAGAGAATGAAAAACTGTAGCGAAAAATACATGGAAAAAGTAAAAGCAAACAAGAAACTACTAGGAAGCAGATAAACCACCAGGATCATGAGGAAATGGAGGATTTTTTTTTAAATAATCGAGCAACGCTACCAAAAACAACCAGTTTATCCGAAGCTACTGTATAGCTACACAAAGAAAACGAAAGTAAAGAAATAAGTAACGTAAATAAAGTCCATAAATGTCTCACGTAAACATGAAATTATATTGAGAGCACAACGGGAGTTTTCATTGCTTGCATGTATAGTACAAGGCTAAATATCGTAACATAAATAAGAGATCGCCAGCAGCAACATCTCTAGAAATTGAGAAATTACTTATCAATCATGGCTCGACAAAGGCTCCTGAAGAATGAGACAATTGTGCAATAATTGGGAATCTATGCTGATGGACTCAACACACCGACTCCAAGCTGAGGGACTGATTACCTCAAACTCCCCATTTTCCACGGTTCTTCTCTGTATTGGACTATAGAAACCAGTGGCTGGCGAGATGCTTTCTCAGTAAAGATTCCAAAATATTGCACAAGTGTCCTATTCTTCAATCTGTCGCTTTTCTATACCATTTACATTACAAAGGCTCCTGACTCAACCTCGTAAACAAAAATCTACCAACATTGTTGGTTCGTAGCCTCTTGGACTCGACTCGTATTTACTTTTGAATATATGAATGAATTTTCCACCATTAAAGTCAAAGTATTTCTTAAATATCCTCGTGGCAACTAGATTTTTAATCTTTCATCAAATAATTTTTATACCTATCTCTCTAATGCTACTCTATACCTGTCTACCTTGCCGACGCTTCTGAGTATTTTGAGAACTGGGATCATATCTTCCTTGATTCCTCGTTCCTCTAATTATGTGAAATTCGCTTCCTTTAGCTATTGTTCGAGTTCATTCCCCTCTACGCCAGGACTAGACTGAGACAGCGTGAATGCGTATTCACCTAGCGTGTCTATACTCACCTACTTGTTTTTGTGGGGCCGAGCCCCACCTCGTACCCTTTAATCGACTGGTGTGATGACAACCAACTCCCTAGGGTTTATCATATCTATATTTGAATCTCCGACAGGAGATGGTCTCTGTTGCCTCCCTCTGTGTGTGTGTGTGTGTGTGTGTGTGTGTGTGTGTGTGTGTGTGTGTGTGTGTGTGTGTGCGCGTGTGTATAACTCTGACCGTAATAAATTGGTAGAAAGTTTTTTTGTAGATAAACAAATACATATGTAGGTTAAAAAAATGAATGGTTGACAAAGACTGACTGATAGAATGTCCGGTATGTAAAATCACTGAAGACCAAATAAATGTACCGCTAAATAAATGTTCAAATAACAATATATATGTCTCGATAGCAATAAGTAGCTTGACTGATTAGTGGAATAGATGAGTTGCTGGAAAGAGTATAGGAGTATATATATATATATATATATATATATATATATATATATATATATATATATATATATATATATATATATATATATATATATATATATATATATATATATATATATATATATATATATATATATATATATATATATATATTTATGCAAATGAATTTGGTGGTAAATAGATGGCAAATGACTGGTCACTATATATAGATTAATATTTTAATGAGCCTATATTCATATGCACGTAGAAATATAAGAGTATCTCCACAAACCGTTTTACTTCTCTATCTCATTTGCAACAATGAACGTATTACACAAAACACCTTTTTCCTCATGCAGATTTTAAAAGGAGGAATTAAAGCATCCATTTATCTTCCCAGCAGTGACAAGCGTAAGACAAGATTACCGTAATTTTCCAAGGAACAAAGAAAGTGAATTTAGAAACAGAGATCCTTTGAAAATGTTTTCGACATGCTAAAAACTGAAACCCATTTGCCTGTCGCGCCCTTATAATTAGTGCTGCAATACTTTCCGTAATTAAGAGTGAGGTGCAATGTTCGCTAGATAAAAAATGAACGCTGCCTGGAGTTTGTCATTGTAATGAAAATTTCACGCTTATGTTGAGATTTGAGCACCAGACTTGTGTTAATACAATTGTAGGATGACTATTTTATCCATCAGAAGTTGAGTAATCATTTTCCTGTTGATGCTGCCGTATCAATTACTACATGAGAAAGGAGAAAAAGTGTTTCCAATAACACCAACGTGATGACATAATTCAGCAAACTCAGGTCGATCTACATCAGTGGTGTTGTAAGAGGAAACACGATAATTGCTGAGTCAGTTGTCCCTGATGCGGATGTGTTGCTTGGGACGGGTATATCTGACGAGGTAGGAGGGCGTAGCCTCATGCTGCCTCACTTCCCCGCCCTCCTGCTCCTGCTGGTGTCTTCAGGAGGCGGGGATCACCCTCCTCCTCTTCTTCCCTGGAAAGAACTTTACCCAAGACCTCCGTCTCAGAGCGAGGACATTGCCAGTAGCACTGACAAATATGATTCGAGTTCCTCTCTCAGGAGCAGATCTTCGATGGCACCGGAAATTAAAACCCCACCTGACGTTCTTATAGCTGCTAGGGATGCCCAAAATATTCATCTTACAAGAGATAGCTATGTTTTATTTCTCCCGATTAAGAGTACGCCCAGAATACCAGCTGGACAAAACAAGCTACCAAGTACATTACTGGGTGCCAACAATAGTAAAATCAATTTAGCTTCCCAGTTGTCAAACCAAAGCTCCCTACATCACACTCGTATGTCAGATTCCATACCTACGCCTACGACGGGAATAATAAAGCAGCATCCAATGGTCAGAAAATCGAAGCGAAAATCCCAAAGATGCAAGACTCATGCGAGTAACAAAACCCTTGCCATCAGGTTAATTAATGATGCGTCTCGCGCGGAGTCGCTCTGCAACTGTGAAAAAGTTCATCAGATCGTGTGTAAAAGATGTCTGAAGAGCAATCGTGGCTTTCTTGCTAATGAGACCTCCAGTGAGGCATGCCTTCAAATGATAAAATTCACACATTCAAAACAAGCAATCGGTTCAAAAGCCAGTGTCCAGGATCTTAAGGAGATAGGTTCTTTCTTTTCTGTAAATTCGATATTTATCTCTAAGATCAATCAAAAGAACTCATCTAGTAATGGTGTTACATTACACAAGCGTCAAGGGGAAGTTTATTACACAAGAAGTAATTTGCCCTCTAATAAAACTTCCGTTAATAGCATAATAAGTGGTCTCTCTCAAGGTGCTATTGGTAGCAATGAAGGAGCTTATGGGAAGATCCCACCTTCTTGGCGAGTTCCGGGCGGTAAAGTGACTGCCATGGTGCAAGATGGCACTCATTTAAGCAGTAATTTGTCCTACACTGTGTTTCCTGACTTCTCGAGCAAAACCTTCGTCGGAAGTGCGCGCGCCACCAAGCTGAAGAAGGAGCCTTTCGTCCACCACCATAAATTAGCCGCCGTTGTGAAGGAATCAGAAGTGGCTCACTTGAGGCAAAAAGCAAGTGAGGGAAGAGGCGCCCCTTCTCGTCTGTCTGGCCTGCTGTTGGCTCCTGTCACATGCACTACACATCCTCATACGCTACAGTTATTAAGAAGATTTCCAAGTCTATATACATCTAAAGCGTTTGAAAATTTTCTAGGTTACAATAAAAGTACAGATGTTCATGTAAATAACGTTTCTAATATTACGAGTAAAATAAGGGAAAATGTCAAGGCTCACAATTTTGAAGCTAAAATTTTGAGTCCTTGGACGAAGCGTCGTAGAGAAAGACAAAATATACAAGTCCCTCAGATCTCTGGAACTAACAAAAAGATCAAGGACTCATTATTCCGGGTTGACGGAGAAGCTGGCGAGAGCGTAAAACTCTCCAGGGACCCACACCATGAAAAACGAGGCGCAGAGCAGAAGAAAAGAGAGTTTGCGCTATTTAACGCTCAGCCTAACGAGGGTCAGTCCAAGATGGCTGTCAGCCAAGAGGGTGATCGGGAGACCAGTGACAAAAATCACAAGATGAATAGGGTAATCAGAAGCATTAAAGCTGGATGCAAAGGGACAGGTAGCGTAGCTTGCGCAGCAAAGATAGTCTCAGACAGCTTTAGCAGTAATACACTAGACGCCATCAACAACTCTGGCCGAAATAATGTTGGTCCCTCTAGTCTCCCAAACGAAAACAGTCCGGGAATATTATCCGACAGATTCCTATATAAATCTAACAAAAATAGCGGGACAGACGTCACTAAAAGCTTCCGTACCGTGATAGATGAAAGCCTGGCATCTGATATGGTGGGGGTCCCTGTCGTAAGACATAGGAGAGAGAGATGGTCTAGCGTTCCGTGGGCAGAACCTAACAGAAATCTTCTTAGAAATCACACACCTTCTTTCAACAAGTATTCCAGGATATTCACCAAGAATTTCCCGCAAATCTTCTCCAACTACCACTCTGGTATGGTGAATAAACACACCCGTCCGAGTGGTGGTGAACTTCGTGCCCAGCCAGCGAGCGCAGACGGCAACCCGGGCGATGAAAGGGCAGTTGCTCAAGGCTCTGTGGCAGATATGAAACAAGATAGAAAAGCCACCCGAGGTGTGAGTGTGCATGCCAGTAGGACGTCAGCTCACCCTAAGGGAGGGAGCAAACACAGCCGGGGAGAGAGAAACTACGTCAAGTCCCTCCAGCAACGCCACGCCAGGAGCAGGAACCGCGCCAAGAGAAAAGGTAAGTGCAGGCAATAAAAACCTGATGTCCTTACTGATGACATTCCCAATAATGTAATCATGTTAGTACCTCACTTTATTCACTGATTTTCTTTCTTTTCTTTGTGATGGTGATTCTTCTAAAGCAATTTGTTATTTGTGTATGATCTCAATATATTTATGTTATTCTATTATATTACACACATAAATACACTCACAATATATATATATATATATATATATATATATATATATATATATATATATATATATATATATATATCTATATATATATAAACACTGATCTCTGGCTGAAGAAGACTCGAACCTACAAACCTTAGGACAAGGTACGCAGTGCTTTACCAATCTACCCACACTGGACAATACCTTGGCGTGTAGCTTGCGCTACACGTTTGATCCAAGGCAGCCAGCTTTCAGTGCGGGTAGATTGGTAAAGCACTGCGTACCTTGTCCTAAGGTTCGTAGGTTCGAGTCTCCTTCAGCCAGAGATCAGTGTTTGTGTATATTTCGCCTGCTCTCGCGAATTTCTTATATATATATATATATATATATATATATATATATATATATATATATATATATATATATATATATATATATATATATATATATATATATATATATGTATATTTTTCAACACACCGGCCGTATCCCACTGAGGCGGGGTGGCCCAAAAGGAAAAACGAAAGTTTCTCCTTTTATATTTAGTAATATATATAGGAGAAGAGGTTACTAGCCCCTTGCTCCCAGAATTTTAGTCGCCTCTTACAACACGCATGTCTTACGGAGGAAGAATCCTGTTCCACTTTCCCATGGAGATAAGAGGAAATAAACAAGAATAAGAACTAGAAAGA
>NC_091292.1:21124591-21129591 GCF_038502225.1 Cherax quadricarinatus | reverse complement strand
ATCATCTTTGATACATTTTTGCCATTGTATTCATGTTTATGTTTTTCTAAATGTATTTTGTTTATTAATAAATGTTCACATAGAATATAAATATAGGTGGTAGGAGAAAATATTCAAACAGCTCGAGGAGAACCTTGAGTTTTCCCAAAGGGACGTTATTTCTTCTCTGAGGATGAGGGTCCCATTCCAGCTATAGAGGTGGTACTTCTATATATATTTCTAAAAATATATATATATATATAAAATATATATATATATATTAAAATATATATATATATATGTCGTGCCGAATAGGCAGAACTTGCGATCTTTGGTTAAATACAACGTTCATCTTGCCATATAGGACAAGTGAAAATTTATGTATGCAATAATTTGCCAAAATCTTTCTGAACCTAACGAAAAAATATATTTCACTGTGTTTGTTTATGCATTAAATTATTGTAAACAAATCTAAAATATATTTTGTTGGTTAGAAATAAAATAAATTGTTCGTGTTATAATAAGGTTAGGTAAGTTTTCTAAGTTCCTTTTGGTAAAATTATAATTTTTACATCAACATTAATGAAAAAATATATCTTTAAACGAATAAGAGAAAATTTTAGAAAGAACTTAATTTTAAATGAGTTCTTGCTAATTGTTATATTGCATATTCAATATATATATATATATATATATATATATATATATATATATATATATATATATATATATATATATATTATAATTTATATTGTATATCTATTTTTCTTTCTGAGAGATATAGTTTCTGTACCGAATTACTCTTTAATTGGAAGTTAATTTAAGTCCAAACTTTGTCATTTACACCTGGCACTGCAAGCGTTCCTACTACACTTTACACAACTGTTTCTCCAACTTTAGCGTTAAAGTCCCACAAAACAATTATTATCTTGCTTTCGCCAAACTAGTGAACATTTAATAAATACCTGCACAGACTCACTCATTTTTATCTTACAATCCTCATAAGTGTATAAATACCTCACACAGACGTAGAATGTAAATATTAATATGCCTTTTCTTTCCTACTCTATCTATTTTACCTTGTCGTTGCTCTCAGTATCACAAATGTACCCAGCTTTGGTTACTTTAACTCATCCCATTCAAACTCTGCTATCACTTATAACTCTGTTTCAGAGTTAGGACATTCAGATTCCTTTCATTCATAAAATCAACTGCCAGTACTTAATTTACTTTCGCTTTTATTCCCGGCTGTTCGACACGCATTTCTCCAGGTTCAAGATTTTAATCCATATTGCCAAATGGAACAGAAATAATTAAGTTACAGTATTAAGAAATATTATGATATTCGTAGAAATTAAAATACAGCAATGTACTAAATGCTAGAAGAGTTAAAAAGATTTTCTTGCTAACTTAATATTTATGAGACAGAAAGGCAATTTCCAGCAGTAATGTCAAGAGTGGAAAACTTTTGAACATGCTTCTGTTTCTCTTACATATGACAGAAGTGTTGTCAAGTTGCGTTGTTGAGTAAATTAAAAAAATTAAAACGATATTTGGCTCTGTCACTCGAGTAAATTTCCCTTATGAAAACTTTAATTGTTGCTGTTGCAAAATATATAGCAACAAGTTGACTGAAAAGTTGAAGCTTGCTGTATGACTGGAGCTCACACTAATTCAGATTGGTTCTATTGCTCGCACGCGAGGGTCCACCATGAATAGCATGTGTGATGGTACAATGTTCGTGCCTAGCAGTTGGTATGCACAACGGTTCGCTACACAGACCTATCATAAACTTTCTTTTCCAGAAATTCATTTCTTCCAAGCGCTCCAAATGGGCCCTAAAATTATCCGAAATTGAAGACGGATTTGCTTTAAGAGATAATAAAAATAACACCTTATTCTGCATTCACATATTCAGCAAACTTTCTTTTATAATATTTTTAAAGTTTGCTCTTTGCTGGTGCTAGCAGATCCTCGCCTTCCGTCCTAATATCAAGATTGATTTTCTATTTCCTCGGCTGTTGCTGATACCAATGTGTTATACTCCCTGGGATTATCTCTCTTATTGTTTTTTTTTCATATTCATCTGACACGCACTGGGTACTGAAACTGCTTGCATTAAGACACGCACTGAGTACACACATTCGCACCCGGGGCATATAAACTCACGTATTGGATACAGAAGCTCACACACGGGGTACACTAACTCACCACCTGGGTATCCAAGCTAACACACTGTGTACACAAACTCACACCCGGAGTGTACAAGCTCACACACTGGATACGTTAGCTCACACACAGGGCACACCAACTCACGAACAGGGTATCCAAAAACACACACACGGTACACTCACTTACGCACAAGGTACACACACACACACACACACACAGTACGGAAACGTCACGTACTGAAAGACACCTACTTATAACAGGACACGTAAACTAGATTCATCCGACGGAGAATGCAAAGTATTTTCATCAAATAGTAATCTTGACACATACAAGAAAATGTTAACAATGAATGAGCACATAGGTGAATGGATGGATGAATAAACGGACTGAGTGGATGAATTAATGGATGAAGGAAGGGAAAGAGAGAGAGAGAGAGAGAGAGAGAGAGAGAGAGAGAGAGAGAGAGAGAGAGAGAGAGAGAGCATGGATGACGAACAAATTAGGGCTTTACTCCTCAAAATTAAGACAATTTTGTCTATACTTCTCTGATCTGCCAGTGGCCAGCTTAAGATTCGAGAAATATCTCTTAGAAGCCTCTCCGATCCCCTCTTACAACCCCCAATGAAAAGAGAAGAATAAGTGAGGACTAGGTTAAGCACACGAGGATTAGCCGAGGCCAGGATGAGCACAAGTGGATGAGAGCACCAGGACGAGGTGTCTAGTCGCTCTAGTCCCCTGGCCCAGTCAACGTGGAACACCGGCTATCAAAGAGGCTGTATTGGAATTCAATTGTCTGTGCACACTAACTGGTCTACTTTGTAATGTAAAATAAAGTAATGGAGTAGTAACGTTCTCTGGCGCGTTTAACGATTTTTTTATGGTGTATTGGATAACACTTGCGCGAAGTAGCGCTATTTGATCAATGGAAGTTATCCTTTCCTAAGATGCCTTTCTTGTCTTGGAAGTATTAGCCTCCACGGATATAGATGATTTTCTTAACAATTTTAATAAATATAAATGAGAGAGTCATAGGTACTGAGAGGTTTATATCTCTCGGTGCATACATACTAAGCGTTCAATTCTACATTTAGTTTTCCTGACTAAAGTATCTTTTGCATCACTTAAGGTGCATAAATGCTTTCAGCAAAATTGGAATCTTTAAAGTGTCTGGCCTGATAATCCAATGGGTACCACTGATACCTTTGATGAATTTGAAAATTTCCTGGCGGCTTTCAAGCCAATCACCTATGAATTCGTAGAGATACATTTGAGTTTCATATTATATGTTCAGGAAAAGCAGATATCTTTTTATGTTCTATTCATGATGAGCCAATATGAGATAATGCAAGATGGCTGCCACTTTTATTCATTTTATTATCAAAGAGCCGGGACGACATGTTATTGATTCAAATCTTCTCACATTCTTAAGTTTTTACTGAGAGACAATTATTAAATTCTGTCGTAACCGATGAATGGATAATAAAAGCTTAGTTAAGAATTTACGGTTCTGTCAGTTATTTACATGGATCAGTTGGCCGTTACCATGAATGTTGTTGAAAGAGGTTCATGGCTAGAAAATCTTAATAAGCTGGAGGAGGTAACACCAAACAATGATATTTTTTCGATAAATTTTTAAAAGACATCTCTCCCCACTCCATGGTGGTGGGTTAAATAGAAATGAAATTGCTGGAAAGAAAAAAAGCAATACCAGCACTTTGGTTATTATATTTCATGAAAAGTGATCCCCCGGCCTCTCGGATGACAGCCACTAGTGAAATCTTTCCGCTCTGTAGTCGAATGCCTACACTGACTCGTCAGAGAATGGTTGGTGAGGTTTGTCAAGAAACTGGACAAGTATTTCCTGACGCGGGTCGTAATCATATGATAACATGCAGCTGGAGCTTTCCTGAAGACCCGAGGATCAGTTCTGATGTAAATTTAGTAACAAACGTGTTTATCTCGCTTTTCGGATACTTTATAGCAGATCTACAGCTGTATCGTGTAGATCTCAAACTCATGGCTTGCCCAGAATTTTCTCGGTGACGATTTTATACCTCATCTTGAGGGAAGGCATTTTTGCATGAGCTCTGTTTGGGCTACAGGGATGCAAAACGCTAGCAATGAGGAAGTAACGAAAGCTGGCCTTGCTGGTTTTCCAAAGATGCTAACTGGAAAGAATGTCTTCATAACACAAGAGCACTGTGCAGTGCAGTCGAAAATATTCTACGTCAG
Source organism: Cherax quadricarinatus (assembly GCF_038502225.1). Classification (NCBI taxonomy): domain Eukaryota; kingdom Metazoa; phylum Arthropoda; class Malacostraca; order Decapoda; family Parastacidae; genus Cherax; species Cherax quadricarinatus. The sequence goes on along the minus strand of NC_091292.1, from coordinate 21,125,208 downwards.
ATTCTGACAGAAGTCAAATAATTAGATGAACTTGTGCAGGAACCATAATCCAGTTTACAAAGAAACAGGACAATAAAACTGCGTAGAAAACCTTATGAATCATTATTTTTTATTTATGTTAAAGCCGAACGGGAGGGAGAGTGAGCACTACACTCATGAACGAAATGATGTTCTACTTAGCACGAAAGGTGACGTCCTTGAACTAAACATGTTGTTAGCAGTAAATATGAATAAAATGCTCTAGATTCATGTTGGTCCATGTCCTGGTATTCGTAGCTGATTCGGGGCCACTTTGGTAGCTGTCTTCGATTTTCCAAATTCCTAGAGTGTGATACCCATAGCATTATCACTCTAGACACCTTAGACGTTAATGCACCAAGGGTTTATAGCACTCATCCATGAATATGATAAAATAACATCACTCAGGAACAATTATATACAATATAATTCCACACACAACCATCTTGCCACCAGATTAATATAGTCTTTATACCTAATTTAGCAACAAATTGCCCAAATACAAATATAAAAGAACAATAAATTTAATAGATGATGTCTTGCCCTGTCATGCTATGAATAGCAAACTAATACAGAATGTGTGTTTTGTGTCGTGTTTT
>NC_091292.1:21114591-21117091 GCF_038502225.1 Cherax quadricarinatus | reverse complement strand
GGGGCTTGAAGAGGTTGGGTTTGAGTTTTGAGTATTAAAATGTGTTGCAGAATTTGTGGTTATGGGGGTGGGGCAGGAAGAAAGAGGGTGATTGGTGAAATGAAAAATAAATGGTGTGATAAGGAGAAAAAGTTCTGAGAGGTTTTTACAAAGCAGGTTTATAAGAAGACGAATAGGGGAAAAAAAAAAAGGGTAAATGGGAGAATCAAAGGGGCAGATGATAAAGTGGGAGAGGCACTGTAAAAAATTTTAAAAAAATAAAAAAATTTTTTTTGGGTTAAACAATTAAAAAGCCTAAAGACGGGGATTTGTAATTAAACAAGTGGCGAGTTAGTAGAGGGGGGAGGGGGATATTAGGTAGAGGGGAGAATATTTTGGGAATTTTTAATGTTGGGGAAAAAAGGAGGGGAAATTTTCTCCTCCGGGAAGGTATACCATCTTTTGGGTGAAGAAGAGCAGAATGTAATTGGGGGGATGAGGCTTTAAATGGAATAAAAGGGAGAAAAGCATGGCATGGGATCTGACAGAAATGTTAAAAGCGGGGATATAGTGTTGGAATGGTTGGTACTTTTGTTTTTAAAAAATGAAAAGGGGAAGGGACCTAGGTTGGGGAAGGCATGGTTTTATATAAAAGGGGAAAGGGGGAAAAAAAAGATTGTGAAAAATTTTGGGAATAATGTAAAAATTTTAGAGAATAAGTTTACTGAATATACGGAAAAGTGACTTAGGGTCATAATTAAAAATTAAAAACTAATCAAGATTGCGGATGAGCAAGGAGGTTTCAAGTGGATGGGATGTAGATCAATTTTTTTAAACATATATGTGAAAAGTATTTAGATAAAGGTAGGAAGTTTTTTGCATTTATGGATTTAGAAAGGCATTGATGAGTGGATGGGGGGCAATGTGGCAATTTGCAGTTTTGGAATAGGTGGAAAATTTCTAAATGCTTAAGGTTTTTAAAGAATATTAGGCTCAGGTTAGGGTGTAGAAGTGGGGAGATTACTTCCGTAAAATAGATCTTAAACAGGGTTGATACCATGGTTTTTAATTTTTTATAGATGGGGGTTTTAAAAAGTAAATGCTGGGGGGTTCGGGGGGGGGTGGGGATTAAATTCAGGGGAAACAAATACAAAAAGAAAATTGACACAGTTACTTTGCTGATGATACTGTGTTTTGGAGATTCTAAGAAAAATTGCAAGGTTAGTGGTGGTTTGGGGGGTGTAAGGTAGAAAATTGAAAGTGAACATAAAAGAAGTAAGGGGATGAGGGTATCAAATGGTTTTTGATAAAAAAAAATTTGGGTATCAAATTGGGGGGAATATGGAAAAGTGAATTTTTAGAAAAATTGGGGTTGACGTGTCGGCGGATGGATTTTGAAGGATGAGGGTTTAAACTAAATTGACGAGGGAAAAAAAACGAGTGGTGCGTTGAGGTATTGGATCAAAAAACTTATTTATGGAGGCAAAGAAAGGGGAAAGTTGAAAGTATAGTGTCCCTTTTTGGGTGTGAAGCTTGGGTTGGAATGCAGCGAGGAGGCGGTTGGAGGCAGTGGAGATGTCCCGTCTAAAAGGGGGTGTGGGAAAATTATGAGAAAAATTTGGGTGTGGAAAATTTGGAGAAGGTGTGGGGTTAAAAAAATTAGAGAGGGCTGAAGAGGGGTTGTTGAGGTGGTTTGGTCATTTAGCGAGAATGAATGAAAGTAGAATGACGTGGAGAGCATTTAAATCTGCAGGAGAAGGAAGGCGGGGTAGGGGTCGTCCTCGAAAAGGTTGGAAGGAAGGGTAAGAGAGGTTTTGTGGGCGAGGGGCTTGGACTTCCAGCAGGCGTGCATGAGCGTGTTAGATATGAGTGAATGGAGACGAATGGTATTTGGGACCTGACGATCTGTTGGAGTGTGAGCAGGGTAATATTTAGTGAAGGGATTCAGGGAAACCGGTTATTTTTATATAGCCGGACTTGAGTCCTGGAAATGGGAAGTACAATGCCTGCACTCTAAAGGAGGGGTTTCGGAATATTGGCAGTTTGGAGGGATATGTTGTGTATCTTTATACGTACATGCTTCTAAACTGTCGTGTTCTGAGCACCTCTGCAAAAACAGTGATTATGTGTGAGCGTGGTGAAAGTGTTGAAAGATGAAAGTACTTTCTTTTAGGGGATTCTCTTTTTTGGGTCACCCTGCCTCGGTGGGAGACGGCCGACTTGTTGAAATAAATAAATATATATATATATATATATATATATATATATATATAATGTTGTGCCGAATAGGTTAAATTGGTCAGTTAGGAAGAACTCTTTTAAATTTAAAATTAAGTCTTTTCTAAAATTTCATCTTATACGTTTAAAGATGCATATTTTCATTTATGTTAATGCAAAAATTAATAATTTTGTACTTAAAGAACTTTAGAAAACTTACCTAACCTTATTGTAACAAGCACAATTTAATTTAGTCTAATCCAACTAAATTTGTTATAGATAAGTTTACAATAATTTAATAAAC
>NC_091292.1:21074591-21109591 GCF_038502225.1 Cherax quadricarinatus | reverse complement strand
CCTTCTTGCAGTCTAGGAAAATGCAATCAAACCACCCTTCTCTCTCGTGTCTTATTTCTGTTACTTTGTCATAAAACTCCAGAAGGTTTGTGACACAGGATTTGCCTTCCATGAATCCGTGCTGGTTGTCGTTAATAATCTTGTTCCGTTCCAGGTGCTCCACCACTCTCCTCCTGATAATCTTCTCCATGACTTTGCATACTATTCACGTCAGTGACACTGATCTGTAGTTTAGTGCCTCGTTTGTGTCTTCTTTCTTAAAAATGGGAACTACATTTGCCGTCTTCCATACCTCAGGTAGTTGCCCAGTTTCAAGGATGTGTTGAAGATTGTGTTTAGTGGCACACACAGCATCTCTGCTCATTGTCTAAAGACCCACGGGGAGATGTTATCCGGTCCCATCGTCTTTGAGGTATCAAGGTCACTTAGCAGCTTCTGCACCTCCTGCTCAGATGCGTGTATGTCATCCAACACTTGTTGGTATATTCCTTGTTGGTGTTCCCTCTGTGCTGTCGTCCTAGAGCCCTTCCTATTTCTATTGTAAATACTTCCTTGAATCTCGTGTTGAGCTCCTCACATACCTCATGATCGTTTCTTGAGAGTTCTCCACCTTCTTTCCTCAGCCTGATCACCTGGTCTTTGACTGTTTTCATCCTAATGTGGCTATACAGCACTTTCGGGTCAGACTTGAGTTTCGATGCTATATTGTTTTCGTACTGTTGCTGGGCCTCCCTCCTAGTCTGTGCACACTCGTTTCTGGATCTTCGACTAATCTTCTTATTTTCCTTGGTTTTTAGCCTTCTGTACATTTTCCATTCTCTAGTTCACTTAGTTGTTACGTATTCCATCATTTCGTTTACTGACTTTCCTATCAATTCTCTGTACCACTGACCTTCCTGCAGGAAGTTCTTCATACCTGTGTAGTCCCCCCTTTTATAGTTTGGATTTTCCCATTCATCTCCTGTTACCCTCTCCACCTGTAGCTCTATGTATTCAAAGTACAGAACAACGTGATCACTAGTTCCATGGGGCCTATCATATATGATGCCCTCAATGTCTGAACTGCTCAGGGTGAACAATAGGTCCAGTCTTGCTGGTTCATTCTCCCCTCTCTCTCTCTGGTAGTGTCCTTAACATGTTTATGCATGAGGTTTTGCAGTACCACTTCCATCATCTTGGCTATCCATGATCGGGATCACCATGTGGCTCCTGGTTTTTCTAGTCGATCTCCCTGTGGTTGAAATCTCCCATAACCAGTAACTTTGCTCTGCTCAAATGAGCTCTTCTTGCCACCTCAGCCAGTGTGTGAGCCATTGCTCTGCTGTTCTCTTCATATTCCTCTCTTGGCCTCCTGCAGTTCTGTGGATTATGCATCACTGCAATGACTACCTTATGTTCCCTAGACTGAAGTGTACCTATGTAATCCATTTCTCCAATCTCGTGCGTGTGTGTATATATATAATGTGCCGAATATGTAAAACTGGTCAATTAGCAAGAACTCATTTAAAATTAAATCATTTCTAAAAATGTCTCTTATACGTTTAAAGCTAATTTTTTTCATTAATGTTGGTGTAAAAAATTTTAATTTTGCAACAAAAGAATATTAGAAAACTTACCTAACCTTATTATAACAAGAACAATTTATTTTAGCCTAACCCAACTAAATATATTTTAGATTTGTTTACAACAATTTAATACTAAAACACAGTAAAATATTTTTTTTTTCATTAGATTGTGAATGATTTTTGCGAAATTGCATACACAAATTTTCGCTTGTCCTATATGGCAAGATGAGCGTTGCTATTTAAGCCAAGATCGCAAGTTCTGCCTATCCGGCACGACATATAATATACATATATATATACATATATATATATATATACATACATATATATATACATATATATATATATATACATACATATATATATACATATATATATATATATATATACATACATATATATATACATATATATATATATATATATACATACATATATATATACATATATATATATATACATATATATATATATATATATATACACCTTGGCCACACGCCAAGGTATTGGTCCAGTGTGGGTAGATTGGTAAAGCACTGCGTACCTTGTCCTAAGGTTCGTAGGTTCGAGTCTCCTTCAGCCAGAGATCAGTGTTTGTGTATATTTCGCATGCTCTCGCGAATTCCTTGCATTGTTCAAATCTCTAGTAAGGCTGATGCATGCAGGGGATGAGATGAAAAGCTGTAAGCCTTCTCCCTGAAAGCTGGCTGCCTTGGATCAAACGTGTAGCTCATGCTACACGCCAAGGTATTCGTCCAGTGTGGGTAGATTGGTAAAGCACTGCGTACCTTGTCCTAAGGTTCGTAGGTTCGAGTCTCCTTCAGCCAGAGATCAGTGTTTGTGTATATTTCGCATGCTTTCGCGAATTCCTTGCATATATATACATATATATATATTCATATATATATATATATATATATATATATATCACACAAATATATATGCAAGGCGTGCGATTTTTTCTTTGTGCATACATCAGAATGTTCCCCAGGACTGTCACGCTCTCATAACATAAAAGCCGTTGCATTAACATATTCCATAATTACTTAAAAGCAAGTCTTCTGTCAAGATATCACAAAATTATATAACTCTTCCATGCAAATACCCTGAAATGTAACTCTCATTAAGATACCAACAATATATTAAACTCTTTAAAAAATGCAAGTATTACCTTAAGAGAAACTAGTTGTATTACAATTTTCTTATCTGGCGTATCGTTAATACCGAAAGAAAATAGAGGGAGACCTTGTTTGATGACACCCTTAATTAAGCCATGTACTTAATAGCACCATATTGCTCTGTCATATTCCTTGTACCATCTTTATTTTTGCATGAATAAATTGTGTCTAGCAGTAACATTCTTGTCCACAGACCCACGACAGAACTTCTTTGAGTCATTGAGGTTGAGTTTGTGCGTGTGCGCACGAGTGTTCTTGAATTTTATTGAATAGCTGAAGCTCGTCCACCAGCCTAAACTGGTGGACGAGCTTAAGGGGACTTGATCCAAAGAAATGGAGTTGCACCCAACCTTCTTCGAATCAAACAGGTTTACTTCCCATCCCTCATGCACTGTTTGACCCCTACGGGTTTAATCGTTACCCTTCCTGCGTCACTTCATCCCTACAAAATTTTTTTTGGTTTACTGCTCCTGGGCTTATTCCATTCAATTTTATCGATAATGTTTCCTTAATTGTAAGGTGGATTAAAAACAAGGATATAAGAAACACTTTTTTTTAACGAGAAGATAGAGGAAAGCTGACTATCTTGGGAGAGGATGTTACCCTCTTGTCTTTAGTAATGTTGGGGTGAACATTATAAGCCATGCATAAATATTTTCTAGTGGGCGCATGTCTGTAAGAGGATTATGTCTCGACTGGGTTACGTCTCTGGAGCAATAGGTGCAGGAGGGTTTTTGTCAAAGGCAGTATCATATTCGGTGTCAGTGTGTGTACCAGAGAAATTTGTCGTGGCGGAAATCGGTATGTACCACGTCTTTAAAGCGCCACGACCTTGTTCTGTCTTTTCCTTTTATCACCTCACCTATTCTCTATCTCTAGCCCTCTTCTTCCCTCCCTCCCTTCTCCTGCAGGCGTGTCTCCGTCATTATGTCGCCATAAAGTTTAAGTGTGTTGGAGACCTCTTCGGGCAGACCCAGGGCAGAGAGCAGCTAACGAGGGACTCTCACCAGATGAGGTCGAGTCTCATTCTGCCTGGGAGTGAATCCATGCTAAGTAGATTCTGACCGCCTTTCCTCCAGCAGATGCTCTCTCGTGTGTGTGTGTGTGTGTGTGTGTGTGTGTGTGTGTGTGTGTGTGTGTGTGTGTGTGTGTGTGTGTTTGTATATGGTTGCTAGGGTAGAGTCTCAGCTCCTGACCCCCGTCTCTTCGCTGGCATTTACTAGGGTTCACTCTCTTATCGTACCTCTACCTAAATCTATGCATGGATCCTGCTTCTTCCATTCCACTGTCCAAGTTGTTTCACTTCACCACCACTCAGACTGAAGAAATACGTCCTAATAACCCTGTGATTCTTGTGCGTTTTCATCTTTCAGCAGTGCCCTTTTGTTCTTGATTCTCTTCTCTCGAACAGTCTGTCTCTGTCTACCCTATAATTTCCTCTCAGTATTTAGTACGTAATTATCACATCGCTCCTAGTCCTTCTGTTTTCTAATGTCACCAGGTTCAGCTTACTTATTCTCTCCTCACAGTATACACCCTTTAATAAACTCTGAGACTAATGACGTTGCAAACCTTTGCACTTTCTCTGGCATTTGCCGGACTAGATATGCACATCACCTGATATGCACAACAGATCTGTGCATAACAGGTGATATTCTTGGTACAATGCTGACCCAATGCCCTCCTTCAGTGAGGTTTGCAGTCTTTGCCCCCAGAGCATGTACTCCGTCTTTGATCATCTGTGTCCATCATCAATCTACATAACTTTGCAACTTTTCAGACCGGATCTATAGCCTGTCCAGGTCCATGTGAAGTCTATCCTGGTCCTCAGCTATTCATATTCTCATTAGTTTCACATCATTTGCGAACAGATACACCTCTGTTCATTCCTTCCATGAGATTTGGGAATTACAGCTTCGGCATTTGATCCTCCTCTAAATCTTCCTGTTTGCTGACGTAATCTTGTTATATCATATGTTTCTAATGTTGTTTGACTGTTTTGATTAGGAGACTGATTCTGAATATGAGTTTAGCTTCATTTTTTTAATTTGAGTCCGAGATTTAGTTTTCGAGTGTTGCTTAAATTGATATCCGTTTGTATTGGTCTTGGATTCTGTAAACGTCAAGTGCCAACCCACCTGCTGTATGATGCGGATTTAAAATGTTTTGGAAAAGTGTCAGAAATGTTCTGAGAGTATTGAAGTTAAGGAGTATTAGAGAAAAGAGCAAGAGAGAATAAAAACTGGTGTGAATAAGACTACAAATGGTTGTAAACTGGGATTGATCAGACTAGTGGCTACTCGAATGCAACCACAGCAAATGTATTGTAATAAAAAATGGAGGAAATGGGAAGATCAGAAAATTAGTAAAGACTTGAGGGATAGAGACTGTAAAACACACTTAAGAATAAAGAAACAGAGGTGAGCATAGTGCCGAGGCTATCACCTGGACAAGTACCGAAGAACATTCCCAGTCAATATTCATTTAGTGAATCTAGGATGAGTTTACAGAAATCTCAGTACGGAGTACGAAACCCGACCATGGAAAATACACCTGATCAAACAGCTCTAGAAATTACAAAATGTGCAAAGATTTGCAAGACTAGCAAGAGGGCCAAGGGAAATGAACTATTAAGATTGACTACGGAAACTGAATTTGACTGCACTAGCAGAGAGGATAGAAGAACCAGGGGATAATAATAATATCTTTATTTCTACAAGTAAATGTACAAGGTATACAGGCATAGCTTATTACAAACCCTCGCTGTTAATCGAGCCCAGACATTCGCCGTGTGAAGCGAGAACTTTAGCCACCAGGCCACGGGCACCGTATACAAAATACAAATTAAGAATTTACAAAATACTCTGGGTGCTGGGACAGACTGTTCGAGAGGTGTTTCTGAAAGTTAAAAACACTGATGTGTTGCCGGGGAAGGGGGATGGAGTCAGGAAGTATTTCGTTAGTATTCTCATCAGCCCTCATACCTACCGGCATGAGGGCTCGCGAGACTGGCAAGGAATAAATGCGACAAGTGGCATGTTAAGAGGCAGGGCCTAACCCATGCAACCACGAATTGTGAGCACAAGTACACTCACTCACACATACATGCATGTGTCACTCAAACAAGAGAAAACATGCTTTAGAAATCTGATTAAGAAAGTTTCATATCGCTTGTCACCATACAATAAAAATCCTCAAGGATACTGAACTAATAATCCAAGTTTACAGAACTTGACTCAGCAACTTGCACATACTAACGGCAGGTCTAATCCGTTATCTGGTACACCTGTATTGATCGATGGGGGTGATTAATATTCATGTATATTAGGTCTGACCTTTATAGTGTTACGCGGTTCTGGAGTACGGCTCACAGGAGGTGAGGAAGGAATAACCAGGAGGAAAAAAAAGTGTTTCAAAAGTAGAAACGAGAGAGGAAGGGGGTGGAAAGAGGGAGAGAGAGTCGGACTTTAAGGGTAGAAAATTCTAAAATCAGCCTAATGAACATCCCAAGTGAATGTTTTGCTAAAAGGTGCCTCTGTTTCCTTTGGTAACAGTGGTTGTACAGTCTATATGCACTTTGCTTCTGATGTATCCAGTTCTGCCAGTAATATCCTTATACCATCACTTACGTGGCAGAGTGGTCGCTTACCTTCATTCTTAACTTCTGCCAGTCACATGAGTCAGTGAAATCTACGATGAGCAAGTCAGCGATCACCTGTCTTAACTTTCCATAGGCCCAATGGCTTCTACACTTACATCTGTGTTTACAGACATAGGCATCCGCCAGTTTACTAAAAGCTCCAACTGTGGGTCACCCTATGACTAAGACCCGCGCGACGAAACTGTTTCTTGGCAAACCTAACCTATGTAAAGTAAAAGGACACAAGTGCAACTAATGTGACATTTATTGTGGCAACGTTTCGCTCTCCAAGGAGCTTTATCAAGCTTGATAAAGCTCCTGGAGAGCGAAACGTTGCCACAATGTCACATTAGTTGCATTTGTGTCCTTTTACTTTACATATTGTCGGTAATTCTACCAACTTTATTACAAACCTAACCTAACCATCGTCGGTAGCAGCGCGCGCAGCGGCTGCTTGGCGCTTTTCCGCCATAAGATGAACGGCATCAGTAAATGAATCATATGTAAGATCCCTTGTGAAAACAAGGGCCTAAGTTGTAGAACAAGTTTTCATCGTCCCAATAAAAGAATGATTTTTTACAATTTCTGTCGTTTTACTTGGTTACGTTGGCTGTACGCTATTTTATAGAAAAACCATCAGTGACAAGGGATTTTCCAAGAAGAATACAGTTGTCGAGAGATGAATGACTCGCAAGACTGTCTCCAGCATCGCACCCCTGAAGGTGTTGTACAGCGCCCTCGAAGCCGCCAAACGACGCCAATTAATGGATGGCAAATACTCGTGACTTACATATGACAGATACCCAAAACATATGTGGCAAAGACCCTCATCAAGCAATTTGTAACTGGTTAATGCAATAACAAGAAGTGTTGCCTCTTAGGAAACTCAGGCCAGACTATAACAAGTTTATAACGTCACGTTTTCGTGGTAACTGCAATAACTCGTTAAACAAAAAGTTTTTATTATTTAATTATTGCTGTTTTCAAGTTGAGCTAAATCCCTAAGGTCAAACAGCGTCTCGGTAATTGGAAATAATGAGGGCAATTTCAGAAAAGAGGTAGCTCCAATTCATTGGATCAAGAAACTTTACAAGCATCAAGGCGCCTAGAAGGATAATAAACAAAAACATTCTTCCTGCTCAGTGTTCACGGAACACTTATATTCAATGAATTGGTGTAAACTAGATACCCGAGTGTACTGGATTAACTATTGTGTTGATACAAGTATTGACATACAGTTGGACGAATAACAGTTATCTTATTCTGCAAGGTCGAATTTTCACGATTCCTAAATAACTTAAAATCTGCTTATTAAAACTTAGACTTAGATCGTAAATTCAGACAGTTATTTTATTTTGTTGGATTAAACAAAGACAATAAATAATTTCAATCATGCAGAAAGTGAGCGCTTTACCCTTCTCTCCCCTTTCTTCTCTTTTTTCCGCACCCCCATATCCCCACCCGTCCCTTCCCTCTCATCATTCCCTTCCCCACCCTTCTTTACATACCATCATCTTCCTCACATTCCCTTCCCACCCTCCCTGTCCCTTCCTTTAAGCCAAGTTTGCCTATCCTGCAGCAACCCTAGAATATCCCCCTCCAAAATCCCTTCCTTATCATTCCTGCCATAACAGCCTCCTGCATACCGCCGGTACCTCTCTCCCTTGCATCTACATTCCCACTATCCCAACTCTTCCCTCGCCAGACGACAAACTATGGCCTGCCCACCCCACCTTACAGGGGTTACCTCCTTTATGAGACCTTCAACGAGGCCCATGCAGTCAAATTTTTCACTACTACTCCGTTCAAGCCCTCCCAATTACAAAGAACATACCTACCGAAAAATATCAGAGACCCATCTGAGAATCTTTCCCTGTTTTATGGTCTTTTGGTCGTCTCTCTCCATCACACAACACTGGTACAAAGAGTAGCCAATAACACTACGGCACACTTGTACAGTTAAGGCTTGGGCAACAGGGAAGACTACAAGTGCCCAGAACCAACGTTAGAGTCCTGAGAGACAGAGCAACGTGCACAAGTGAATATAAAACCACTAACAAAATCATCATGAACCGAGACAGAAAATATCTAGATAAACACCATATGCAATATTCCCAGAGGGGTATCATATGGTAAGATAAGCAGGAAAGATCAGTAGACCTAAGCTCTTATTCCTCATCAATAGGGACAGTAGCGTGCAGTTCTCGCGATTAGTAGGCTGGGTGTGGGTGAGGGTCGTTAGGGGGATGGAAACCTCCACTATTCCTTGCTAGAGCAGTTTTGTTGCAAATTCACAAAATTGTTTGTCATGTTATTTAATGTGACAATATACAGTATATCAGTCATAAAAATAATCAACGAATCAATTACGGGTAACGAAATTCAGTGTGTCTGTGTGAATATTATGAAGATTATAAGGCATGAAGGAATGGAAAGAGGATATGAAGAAGGACTTGACAGATAAGGGTTTGAACATACCGCAGTCATACACGGTAAGATAGTGTTAGATCTGTGTGAGTTGAGTATCAGCGAAGGGGTTTGAGAAAGGGGTTAACTGGAAATGAGTTTTATGGACTGGAAATATTGTCCCTTTACTTCGATAACTCAGCTGGAGATGTTACGATTTGGAGTGTCATCATTTCGTCATGATAAACTCGTATGTTCATATAAAATAACTTGTGAGCAAAGGTTGGTGAATATGTTTTCCACGTCTTCCTGTAAGGTAGGAAATCACCTCTATTAAATATATTCATTCGTTATGCTGAATAAAGCGAAAATATAAACCCAGTAAATGTATCTATAATCAAATATCACAAAAGGAGAGAAAACGTGTGAAAATATATTAGCTTCGTTTCCAACACGTCCAACCTGGAATTCTGAGTCGTGATTGTATCCCATTTACTCCACACGCCTTGCTGAGCCTGGGCTCGAGTCAGCAAGCTTTGTGATGTTGAGCTCAAGCCAGCTAAGTTAGCAGTGACATGAGGGTAAGCTCTCATGGGGGCTATGTAAGATCAACCAAGGTTAAAGCCATTATTACAAACCAATTTAAGGTCACATTATTTATTCTGAATCCTGATAGCACTGTCATATAAAGAATTTTAAAGAGAAATGAAGAGAGTAACAATAAACGTAATACACCTCTGTGTTATATCCAAATCTTCATATTCGAAATGTTTCATTGTTATTCAGGTCGACGTTATGTTTTAAACAGACGTATTCTGTTAATTAAGCTTTACCATTTTGAAGATTACGTCAAAATGATGAAGATTTTTATAGTAGTAAAATATAACGAAAAATTCGCTTTCTTTTTGGTCATAGAAAAGTTTGCATTACTGGTCCCTTGAGGCCTCATTTTTATACTCTGGTTATTTTTTTGCAATTATTAGGTTAAGTTGTAGAGATAAATAAAATTGATTTATTAATGCAATGCTTTAAATGAAAGGTTATAATATACACTAATGTTTATGCTATAGCATAAAGATTACTTTCAAATTTCGGTTACGCTCATGCTCAAAAAACGATGAAAATACATAACACTCTTTCATGGGAAATCTGCAATACTTTAAAGTATACCTGAGACATTAATGCGCCCAAATAAACATAATTTCGATAATGGCAAACGCTCTCAGAAAGACATAAGAGAGAGCAAATACACGGAATGAAAATAAATGGCACTACAAATATGCAGCGAAGACTATTAACATGCAAATGTCTGCGACTGTCAGGGAGGGAGGGGACGCGGCGCGTGGGAGCAGAGTTTGGCAAGTGTTTTCCACGTCAACATTACGTGGTCCTGACTCAGATATACGTATTTTTATTATCACCATTGTCAACATTTTTGCCTAGTGCAAAAATTCAGAACCTGCACTAAAATATGTATAAATGTTGGAACTGGTGAGCTCTACGGGATATTTCTGTGCGTTGTATATGCAAATGGAGGAAGTGATTAATGTTAAAATCCGAGTCCACAAGCAAAATTTGACTTTCATTCTCGGCGGCCGTGGGACTACGGCCGCCGAGCCTGGTAAATTTTAGGTCAAGCCAGAGATGAGATTCGCCAGAGAATGGCTGCAAAGTAAGCAATCAGTGATGTTTGTAATGCTAGACAGTAACTCTTCTTATAGTTGATAAAAACAAAAGCGGTAAGTGGAAGCATTATTTCGACAACAGTTTGCTTGCACAGCAGATGTTTCAAGTTTAACGGATCTTACCTGGTGGTAGGACATATTATAAGCAGAAAAACAAAATCAATGTGCTTTAATAACCTTTTTACTCATGTACAAGTCGACTTTTTCTACCACATGTATTACTATTACTACTGCCACTAGTATTATAACTACTACACCTCACTCTAAGCCTATATATACCCTCTGTGCCCATATATTGTTTGTAACGGCTTAACAAAGTTACTGGAGAGCGAAACGTTGCCACAATAAAATGTCACATTAGTTGCACTTATGTCCTTTTACCTAACATATTGTTGGTAAGTCTGCCAACATTAACACATTCTTTTAAGTAGGATCCACCATTGTTGAAAGCTTGAAGGCGACCAGAAGACGCTTTTTCAGCTTATCAAACGGAGAAACTCGGGAATGGTCTAAAAATGGTTACGCAGAGGGTCCCTGCTCATTTCATTAGCGTCATAAACCTATCCCTAGTTATATCTCACCAGGGCTGAAAATTTGAAGTCGATCGGATTAGGCATTCTCAACTTGCATACGAAAACCTTGGACTAAACAACGAACACTGTACAGGAGTACAAGTGCCGGCTCGGGAGACTAAAAGCGCTTGGTCAACAGTATATTTAAGGGCTCACTAAACTTGTGAATTTTAAAAATGCTATGTAAACGCGATGCTTCAATATTTCCGAGTTTTATTTTTTCCTCAATATGTTTCTTTTCAAATTCTCTACATTCGTATTAGAAAAAAATATGTCATTTTAAAACACAGGAATTTTCATCTCTTGGATGAGCTAAGAACATAAGAAGGAACCCTGCAGCAGGCCTACCGGCCCATGCTAGGCAGGTCCAAGTCACCTACTGGTTTAAGTGAGGCGAAAACAGTTATGGGCTTGAAGTAAAATGTTTTAAATTGGAACTTATGCAACCCAATAACTTTCCAAAGCTTCGACTAAGTAAGAGAGATCAACACTGAAGGTATGAAGTCGAGCTGATCAGGGATTCACAGATTATTGCATGAACACCACTATTTGAATTATAACAATATGTTCTATATAATTATCAAATTAGCACTTATACAGTCGATGATCAAACCGAAATTTTATCAGATTAAGATACATACAAAAGAACGATCAGAGGAGTCATTCTCGAGGTATTACATGGATATCTTTTTTCAACAAATGGGCAGATTGCAATATACAGATCACAAGTTCTCTGCAAATTTTCTTTTGAGCAACGCCACCGTACCTGAACGTTTGAAGCCTACTAAAAGATATATTTTCGCATTATTTCCCGGATTCCAACGATTCCAATCTGTCGACTGTGACAGGAATTTGGAAAATTTGCTGAAGAAATACATTTTGAAAATAAAATCAGCGCTATACATGCCATTATCAATACCGACAATTTTCTAAGACGGATACACCGGTGTTGAACTTTTGAAACCTACCAGATGAAGCTTTAATATATTATCACACAAAAGACAAATCCGAAAACTGTGTACATAAATCTGACCAGGGGTACTTGTACATGATGAAGGATTCGTAAACCGTTCCCTAGTTACTAGTCACCAGCGTTGAAAATTTAACACCAATCGGATGAGGCGGTCTTAAAGTATATACTAAAACCTTGAAGGAAAGAATAAATAAACCACTTAATGTTTCAGGGACACCTGACTGCATTCATTTTTTTCCATTACTACAACTGCATTCCTAAGAATTTTAGGAAGGATTTAAATACGTTTCGATAAACGATAGTTGCATGATACTGAAAACATTAATCATATTTCAAGGATAATATTATGCATGGTAAGCTATGGAGGAGTTTTTAGTATGCATGGTAAAGTCAACTGAGTATTGATTACACTAAGCAGAGCACCATAAACAGTCAGCCAGTGGGCATGCGTTGAGTATAAATTAGCCGGTGATTGACAGAATAAGCTGTAATCGTTCTTTCTCCTCCTCTTCCCTGTTGTAATGACTGCATGAGCTTGACCACACCTGACCTTTAAGTGCTCTTGCTGTCACCTGATATTGCAGCAGGCCAAAATTTGCCAGGAATTTGAAAATTGATTCCCGGAAGTACAAAAGAGGCGAATATATATATATTACAGACCTCATAAGACCAAGGCAGGAGTCGAAACAACAGACTATTGAGAATATCTGCACCCGAGCTGCAAGCGTCAGAAGCTCAAGACTACTTTCACTGCAAGATTCATCGACCTTCTCACCAGCAATGTGTGCACACCGGCGACATCATATTCTGAAATACGATGCCATGCTTCAGCCGCTGCTTCCCAGCAGGCTTCAGATTTCTTTTCACTACGTTACGGGACACTAAATTTTGCGTGCATCCGTATATGCTACGTGTTTATTTCTGAAATTTTAAACCAAACTCCACCTTTTCTAGCACCTAGCTATAAAATCCAAAAAAATATAAGGGATATACCACATCTATTACAAGATATGAGAATAATATTGCTCGCACTGTGGTACTTAAGAGGCGTATTCAGCCACGGTAAGTGATGAAATATCTCACAAGATGACAACCAAAATTAAAGAAAATGTTAAACACAGATTGAGGCAAAAGAAAGTTATTTTATATTCATTGGAAGCGAGAAAGAAATATATAAACATTGATCATACAGAAAGGTAAGTTAAAAAGAAAAGTTTGCGTATAATAAAAAAAATGAAACAGTGTTCAGAAACATGGATAATCAGTTTTCTGTACAGGGAAATAATGAAGAAATATTGGTTTGTATGGAACAAACTTCACAAAATTTCGCTTGCATGGTGTGTGGAAACTGAACGTAACTCATACATGATATAAAACCAGCAGAAATGTTTGAGGACGAAAATACGGCCACATTCATCTTCTGGACAAAATGCTTTGTTGAAACTTTCTCTCTCTGGTCTTATCTCTTATCTAGGAACTCCTGATGTTTCTTCTGCTCTCTGAACTGCATTCAGCTGCCACGGGATTCCTTGCCAGTGTTATGAATGTTTGTTGACCTTGTGTACAGTGTCCGAGTAACACAAACGCAGTGTGATGTCTGGTGCTCTCACGTGTTCAATATTTATGATTAACATAATTCAATAGTTTCGCATCTATTTTTCGGTAAGATCGTGTGCCCGTTGTGCTTACGGAAGTTCTAATCAAAACTCTCGCAAGCAACATGTGTTTAATCTATCCTCAATTTATCTCGTGCGATTTGCATCCATTACCGGACGTTGTAGAGAGCAGACTAGACGCAACTTTGTCCTTCTTCAAAGGAAACGTCTTATTTTGAGCCGTCCTGCCTCATGTTGCATATCGATGCGCATGCATTAATATGCAACAGCATATTTGCGACGAGAATGTCTGGTAATAAGAGAAAATAACAATTTCAGTCTTAAAATAATGTGTGATCGCATTTTGCCATAATATACTATTTTTTCCTCGTAGTGTTCATGCCATCACTGTATATATTAATCTATTTTTTTCTTGGCAGCTTAAATCTTAATTACAATAGTTGATTTGGCATGCTCTTCCTAACACTTGTGTTGGCCAAGGCTGTACAATATCGCTGCTGGTTGTGGCATAACTTGCGAGCTTCTCTCTGAATTGTTGAAGATCGGAGGCAAGTTCTAATTTAACCTTTCCTTCACCTAGTGAGCAATATATTGTTTAGGTGGATTAAACTTGTCTTTGGGATCAGCAAGTTTAATTGGAAGGCGCGTTGTATACATTTCTAGGCCTTTGTTAAGACCAACTTACTAAAGACGAAGAGTCAGTTCTGAGAATATAATTAAGATGTTTGAAAGATAGGCAGTAAGCCGACACCAAGCAATTCAAAGGTAGATAAAGTAAGTCTTTATTAAAAACGAAATTTCTCTCAATTTCGCTCTCAAGAAACTTTGTTATTAATAAAGACCTTTTGTCTACGTCTCTCTGATTCAATAAATATAATGTTTACTCATCTCTGATTCTTATTATTTAAATGATGAGAGAAATAGAAACATGCTTTTATAATTATTTGTCGTTACGCTAATTCTAACAATGTAATACGACAGGCAGCTCTCCGCAAAATATATATTTTTTTTGTTAGTTATGCGATATCAACATATCAACAGACACGAGTAAATTATGTGCCAAGAATTAAACTGTACCCATGAATCACAAAATTATGGGATATTAAACTACATATTTATGACGTATTTTTGTATCAAATAATTTCATATATTGTTTATTACTATATTTCAAGGCATTATAAGACTGACTAATTGACATTAACTTGTATTAAAAGGTTACCTATAGTCTAGTCTTCTCTGACGTATTAGTTTATCATAGTATTAAGCATACAGAGCATTCTAAAGTTTTAGATGTCCGAGAGTCACAGGGAAGAAAGGAGACAGAGGCTGGATCTTACTCTGGAAGGAGCTAGTCTTGTGCCTCTGCCTCTTCAAAACACTTATCATGATGGCTGGCTGACATTATGTCAAGCTGCTCGTCAATCCCTTATACCGTGGTCTCCTGTTCGTTACTCTTATATCTCTTAGTGAATCTGAGGGGGCGACAGTAAGATGTAACCCGTGATATCACATAAGTGATCATATAAATAGACAACCTAACTGCATATATATATATATATATATATATATATATATATATATATATATATATATATATATATATATATATATATATATATATATATATTGCCAAACCGGTAAAACTTGAGATTTTAGCTTAAATAGCAACGCTCTTCTTGACCGAATAAGGCAAGCGAAAATTTGTGTATGCAATAATTTAGCAAAAATCATTCTGAACCTAACGAGAAAAATATATTTCATTGTGTTTATTAAATTATTGTAAACCTATCTAAAATATATTTAGTTGTATTAGGCTAAATTAAACTGCGCTTATAATACGGTTAGGTAAATTTTCTAAGGTACTTTTGGTACAAAATTATTATTTTTTCCTTTAACATAAAAAAATACATCTTTAAACGTATAAGAGAAAATTTTAGAAAGAACTTACTTTTAGACGAGTTCTTGCTAAATGACCGATTTTACCTATTCGGCACGGCATATAAACACTTGAAAAGTTCAGATATTATAACTAAACAACTCTGGCTGCAACGGATTCGAATCCACCACTTTTTCCTCCCTCATTAGAAAGACAGAAGATATGGTAAACACTCAGTGCATGTCTCTTTCTGATGAGACATGTGCACATGTGTGTACATAGTGAACAAGAGAGTGAAGCCAGAGTGCATCCGGGTTCTTGTCTCTGATGAGAGTATAAATACTCCCATATGGGATTGTAAATACTCCCATCACACTGAAAATTGAGAGGATGTCGTGTCTGAGCGAACAGTGCGTTTACCATATCGTGAATGTTTCTGATGGTGGAGACAGACTCCAGTGGCTTCAGATGTTTCGCAACCAGAGCTGTTTGTTGATGCAAAAACACAAACGAAGTTCATCACTATATAAAATGGCCAAACTTTAAGTATATTAATGATATATAAAGTACCACTCTACATTTAAACTACCAATGATATATAAAATTCAAATAAAAGAGCAATCATTGTAAAATCCAAATGCTATATAAATTACCAATGCTATATTATATAAAAATGATAAAGTACCAAAGGAATATAAATCCCAGCTTATATACAATGTCAGTGCTATATGAAATACCAGTGCTGTGTAGAATACCAATTATATATCAAATTTTAAGGCTATAGAAAATACAAGTGCTATATAGAAGACCAGACTTGCACATAATACAGTGATATATATGATACTAATGCTATATAGAAAACAAATATATAAAAACACTAGAGTTGCATAAAATTTCTAAATATAAGTGACAAAATATCAGCATCATTGAAACACTAAATACTATCTAAAATGCCAGTGCTATATAAAATAAAAAGCCACTGCCAAGTTACCAGCATTATTTAAAGTGTCATTTTAGATATTGGCGTTATTTAAAATATCACTGTTATTTAAACTACGGGATTATTTAAAATAGTGCTATTTAAGCTATTAGTGCTATTTAAAATTACCTTATTTAAAATTACCTTATTTAAAATACCAGTGTTATTCAAAATACCCTTGTCATTTAAAATACCCTTGCCTTTTAATATAACCTTGTCATTTAAAATAACCTTGTCATTTAAAATAACCATATCATTTAAAATAAAATACAAGTATTATTTAAAATACCCTTGTCATTTAAAATGCCATGGACATTTAAAATACCATTGTCATTTAAAATACTGATGTTATTAAAAATATCAGCACTGTTAAGTATACCAGTGTTATTTAAAATACCCATGTTATTGCACACATAAAAGAAAAACACGATCATTTTTATAAACAAAAGTCATATCACGGCAGCTTTCCGAGTTTCTCGTATAATATCTTGACGCTCGCAATTGCTGCTTGCCTGTAAGGAAATGGAAGAGTGCAAATTGCATTTTCCAGTTATGAGAGCGTTCCGTAACCAAATTAGCAAAATGTCCTGGATCACAGGAACACAATGAGAGAATAATTCTGAGGGGCGACGTGCGTGGCATTGGTTGGCCACGTGCATGTGTTGGTGGGGGACGTGCATGCCGCTGGTGGGCGAGGTGTTAGGTTGTGGTTGGATGATTGAGAGGGGAGACGAAGGAGATAAAAAGTAATAAACAACTGTATCTCCATGGTTTATAAAAAGCTTCACCAAATAACCAAAATTTTGGAGATAAAAATTTAAAGACGACGTCTGGATGCACCCAGGGCTCATTAATTCACATTTAGTTGTGACTTGTTAATGGTTCAATACGAGCCCTAAGGGAGACGAAAGTTTCCCATTCTAAAGCTTTGGTTATTTGTGAACTGTTCTAGCCACTATACTGTGGCTTTTATTCATGTTCACAATCGTGCGAGAGGAACACAAGATCCTTCCTTACTCTCTTATACAGAAAATTCCTTATTCTCTCTCTCTCTCATATGGTACCTCCCCCATCTCGCCCCTCATATTCCTATTTCTGAGCGACCATCTCATTCCTATTCCAAAGAGCCTCTCTATTCCCTCCTCCCTGATTCCCATGCTACTCCTCTGCCCCCTCTTCCTCACATAACCTACCTCTGAAACCGGGACACCGATGCAATGTCATCTCTCCTGATGCATAGAGACGCAGTCTGGGTACGTTCTGGGTTTCCTTTAAAGATGAATGCTGAGTGTGACATAGCAAAGAAGAAGAGAAGGATACAGCAAGAGGGAGACATACTTAGCAAGGAGAGAGTGGGAAAAAGATGTAACTGGAAGAAATGGGAAGTAGATGGAAGGAGCTTTGTGGAAGAGGATCGGGGCGGGAAACCAATGTAAACAGAGTGGACAGAATACTGCAAAAGGTTCTCTGCAGACAGACAGAGAGAGAGAGAGAGAGAGAGAGAGAGAGATCAGTGGGCCAATGAAGATGGAAAGGCAAAGCGAGTGGCTGTTTATGAAAAGAGGAATGGAAGAAAGAGGAGAGAAGAGCAGGTACGAAAAGAGGAAAGAGGGGAGATAAAAGATGATGAAATAGTGGAGCCAAGAGGAGAATGATTGGGAGTTACAGGGCACTCGAGGGTTTGTCAAAAGATAGAGGGAGGGCAATGATGGAGGGAGGGCAGTGATGGAGGGAGAGCAGTGATGGAGAGAGGGCAGTGGTGGAGGGAGGGCAGTGATGGAGGGAGGGCAGTGACGGAGGGAGGGCAGTGACGGAGGGAGGGCAGCGACGGAGGGAGGGCAGTGACGGAGGGAGGGCAGTGAGGGAGGGAGGGCAGTGATGGAGGGAGGGCAGTGATGGAGGGAGGGCAGTGACGGAGGGAGGGCAGTGATGGAGGGAGGGCAGTGACGGAGGGAGGGCAGTGATGGAGGGAGGGCAGTGACGGAGGGAGGGCAGTGACGGAGGGAGGGCAGTGACGGAGGGAGAGCAGTGATGGAGGGAGAGCAGTGATGGAGAGAGGGCAGTGATGGAGGGAGGGCAGCGACGGAGGGAGGGCAGTGATGGAGGGAGGGCAGTGACGGAGGGAGGGCAGTGATGGAGGGAGGGCAGTGACGGAGGGAGGGCAGTGACGGAGGGAGTGCAGTGCCGGAGGGCGGGCAGGGACGGCGGGAGGGCAGTGACGGAGGGAGGGCAGTGACGGAGGGAGGGCAGTGACAGAGGGAGGGCAGTGACGGAGGGAGGGCAGTGACGGAGGGAGGGCAGTGACGGAGGGAGGGCAGTGACGGAGGGAGGGCAGTGACGGAGGGAGGGCAGTGACGGAGGGAGGGCAGTGACGGAGGGAGGGCAGTGACGGAGGGAGGGCAGTGATGGGAGGAGAGTTGAGATGGAGGAAGGGTAGAGGTGGAAGGAAGGTACAGATGGAGGAAGCAAAGAAGGCTGAATGAGGAGTAGAAATCTCATGTCACTGAGTGAGGTCAGAGATGAAGTGTATTGCAGCTGGTGGGCGAGAGAGAGCTGAGGTTGTTGGGCAAGATAGAGCTTAGGATGGTGGAGGAAGCTATATAGCTGATGTTAGAGGAAAAAGATATATAGCTGGGGTTGGAGGAAGTCATAGACCTAAGGGACCAGAGGAAGCTATATAGGTGGGATTGGAGGAGGGTATGTAGGTGGGATTAGAGGAAGGTATATAGCTGGAATTGGGGAAAGGTATATAGCTGGGATTGGGGAAAGGTATATAGCTGAGATTGAAGGAAGCTCTATAGTTGGGATTGGAGGAAGCTATATAGATGGGACTGGAGGAAACTATACAGCTGGGATTGGAGGAAACTATACAGCTGGGATTGGAGGAAGCTATACAGCTGGGATTGGAGGAAGCTATACAGCTGGGATTGGAGGAAGCTATACAGCTGGGATTGGAGGAATCTATACAGCTGGGATTGGAGGAAGCTATACAGCTGGGATTGGAGGAAGCTATAATAGCTGGGATTGGAGGAAGCTATATTGCTGGGATTGGTGGAGGAAACTAGAGCTGAGGTTGGTGGGCAAGCTAGAGCTGATATTTGAGGAAACTATACAGCTGAGGGTGATAGAGGAAGCTAGAGAACTGAGGTTGGTGGAGGAAGCTATATAGCTAGCGTTGAAGAAAGCTACATAGGTGGGATGGGGGAAGCTAAATAGCCACGGTTAAATAAGGAAGCTCTAAAGCTGTGTTTGGCAGACAGCTACAAAACAGGTTGTGACAGAGAAAGATGTAAAGCTATGGCAGACAATCGGAAAATAAAGCAAGGCTTAGAAGGGCAGCTATAGAGTTAGGCCTGGCTGGTGAAGCTATTAAGCTAGGTCTGAGATAGGCAACTATTGAGCAAAGTCAGGCTTTAGCCCTAAAGCAAGGTATGGGAGGGGCAGCTGCAAAGCTAGGCCTGACAGGGGCAGCTATAGAAGTTTGGTCTGGCAGAGACAGTTATAAACCTAGGAATGTTAGAGGTAACTATAAAGCTACGTGGCATGGGCAATTGTAAAATTAGGTCAGGCTTTAACCATAAAGCAAGGTATGGGGGGGTAGTTATAAAGCTAGGCCATACAAGGGTAGCAATGGAAGCCTGCTCTGGCAGGGCCAGCTACAAAGCCAGGTTTGGCAATGCTAGCTACAGATGTAGGCTTGGCAGGGATAGCTACCCCTGGCACACTTAGCTGACAAGCTAGGTCTGCCAGGGGTAGCTAAAAAGCTAAGCCACACGGGGACAATTATAAAGCAAAGTCTGGCAAGGTGCAGCTCTATAGCTGCCCCTGCCAGGCCCTAGGATTGGGAGGTATTCGTTCAACCTAAAGGGGAAGTAAATTCCAGATCTTTGGATCCAGAGCCCCCACTCACCAGGTTCAAGTATCCTTCCTACCTCCCATATGGAGTCTGTCACTTAAAAATTCCATCATTCCGTTCTCCAGCTCTTCAGACGGCTTCTAACTCTCATTCTTTCTACCCTTGATTTGTATACACTTCTGCCTAGTAAGTTTTATCCTTTCTAATTGGCTAAACCACCTGAACAATCAGAGAAAAAAACTATGCTCTCGAAGAATGTTATTTGAAAACCTCAGTTTTTTATGAGGGAAGCAATAGGTTGCTAGAGCACACGAGAGTGTGTGCGAGTGGACGCTCAGAGCCACAACACGTTGCAGGGTCTTCACGCGAGATGAATGGGCCAGCTCCACACACGCTGCGAGTAGACAGGTTGCTCCCTGAAGATGGATGGCAGCGTGATATATTACTGTGGCATAGGGAATGTGAAAAGCGTTACCTCCCCTCCCTCTCCCTTTCTCATACCCCCACCCACACCAACATACCCACCCACCCACACACACACGCCCACACACCCACCCACACAAACCTTGACCTTTAACTTTACGACACCTACCAACGCTATTGTCCGGAAAACAAGTTTGTTTTTTCTATTAAATGTAACTGAGTACATCTTAAGAGTGCTGTTACGCTATTCCCTAAGATAGTTACGTTGTGGGAGAAAAAGCTAGCTGTGTGTTCCTATTATATTCCATCACACAGAATGGATTTCATACACAAGGTAAGGATATCAATCAGCCTAAGTTGAGAGACTTCAGCAGGACGCTGAGGATATCGTTGAAGTCATTATAGGTTCAGAAGCTAAAACAGCTGGAGGGACTATTTTGTGTGAAATTCCATCTCTCAGAACACCCGCCAGGGAGGGAGGGCGGAATATACGCCGTTGTTCATTTATTTTATGTCAGAAATAACATACAGGATTCATGGCCAATTTAGCGTGTATGTAGTAGAAAATGTGTTGGAGTTGGGGATGGTGGGGTGGACTTAGGGGTTCCAAGTGTTGGGGTGAGGGGTGGATGCTGGCGTGGGAGACTGGTGTTGGGGTGGGGTTTGGTGTTGGTGGCGGAACGATGGAGTGGGAAGGGTGTTGGAGAAGAAGGGGGAAACGAAGGTTCGGCGAGGTGGGTATTAGAGGAGTGAGGGCGGCGGATGGGAAGCTGCAGTTGGTTTATGTCGCGTCATATTCCTCCTTTGATACTGCTAGCTGGCGCTAACTCTGGGTAATGAGACGTGTTATGAGACGTGGTTTCGGTAGGACGGTGTTCCGTAGTGTGCCAGTGGAGCTCTGACAGCTGTGAAGAGCCGGTGCTCCGTGGTGTGCCAGTGGAGCTCTGACAACTTCGCATCTTCATACCAAATGAAACAGCCCTGTGGGATTTAGGGTCTCGTGACTCAGAGTTTCACTGATCTTTAATCCCAGGTCTTGTGACCTAGAACTAAAGATCAGTGATAAGTTAAAATGTCACAGTAACTCATCAGTGAGTTTTTCTTCCACAGAAAAATTCTAAAAAATAAAAGCATTTCCTTTTATCACCACAGTATATACAAGCTAGTAGCCTAGTTACAGCTGATGCATTCCAAACGAAGACGACTTTAAGCTGAAAAGCTCTTGATCCAAGGAACTGAAGCAACCCTCTTCTTCCTTAAACTAAATCTGATTATAGCTCATTCCCGATGGGTAGTAATCAGGTTTGGTTCTTACAGTACTCTAAAAAATTTTGCCACTTTCCAAACCACTCGCGAGCAATTTTACACCATCTTAGTTTGCTTTAGATGAATTTATCTGACATCTATTTAGTACTGCGTTTCAAGAGCACAAATTAATTCATCTCATGCCTTCAGCATTCGCGATCACTGTAAACGGAAAAAAACAGATAGTGCCTTTAATATCAGGAAATAGTCTATGGTTATAGAGCGCTCCGAAACTTAGTTCAGTGAAAGGCTTACTCTGTGTCTTTGATTCACCTTCATCTGTCTTTTACATCTTACGCCGTCTGCCACTTTATGATGTCTCCTTCACTTTGTCTTGTTGAGGGCAAGAGGTGACCGACCTTATTTGTGAGTTTTCTATCTTGGAGAACAGAGGCACCGTGGCTACCGTCTCTGAGACCTCCACCCTCCCACTCAGCCGAGATCGAATGCTGTTTATGGAGCTGCGAAAGAGTAAGAGGCCCCAGGCAAAGGGGTGATTTGCACAGGGAGTTGCCTGAGCAAGACCTCAGTACGCAGCTTTATGGAACATTGATGTCCGTGCCTCTGGCCTTCATGCCGGCCCCTGAGAAAGAATGCCGCTGCTCTTACCATCTGCTATTAAACTTCTCGTAAATTTGCCATCCCGGCATCATGCTGTAGCACGCACGCACGTTGTAAACTGGGAATGGTAGACTATTATATGAAGGTAGCATGACCAACACAGAAAAAATGTACAATACATTTTAAGAACTGAATAAGTTCAGTATATAAGAACTGCTTGATGACATGATACATAACATCCTAAGCACTGTAGATGAATGATTCAGAGAACCGACAAGTTGATAAATTAGACACATGTACAACATTTGGGTATCTTTACTGAGGAAACGTTTCGTCACACAGTGGCTTCATCAGTCCATACAAAGGAGAGAGGTGAAGAACAGGAGGGGTTTGAGGTAATAAGTCCCTCAGCCTTGAGGCGATGTAATCAGTCCATCAATCTTGAAAAGAATACAGCATATGTGCGAAGTGGCTTATATACTGCAGGCAGGCGAGGTGCAGCAGTCGTAAGTGGTATCACACTTGACAAATCCAAATGTGGAAGTAGGTCATGCCTGAAGGTTAGGCAAGTGAAGAATTCCATGTATTAAGATTCCAACATGTTGCTGCGTTTGACAGGAATGTAGATGAATGGTTCAGAGAACCAGTGGACTGATGAAGCCAATGTGTGGCGAAACGCTTCCTCATTAAAGATACCCAAATGTTGTACATGTGTCTAATTTATGAACCTTAAACCTTGCCTAAAGCCTGGATACATAATACTGGAGACATTGCATGACGAGAGGACACGAAACATAGGATATATTGCATGAAGACAGGCATTGGAAACTCGTTGGGATGAATATTTTTTCTCTGAAGCTTGGGTCAGAATCCGGTTAACACCAATGACTGGCCCACATACAAAAGTTAAGGATTGTTTCATCTTTCTCTTAACCCCTTTGCGGTCCTGTGGTTGAAAGAATATCAACTGTATGGCTGCACGCAAACAAGCACACACACCTGGAAAGAAGTAGGTTCATAAACAACCACCACCATTGGTTTAGAGATAAATCCTATATCACAAACCTATGAGAGTTCTCTCTTGCAGGAAAGAAGCGAGGCAGGACAGAAGATAGAGAAATAGGTGAATTGTGTATTTTGAGGCTGAAAGAAGGCTTTTCACACGTTAGTGTACAACAGACTGAACCAAAAGCTATGGGAGCAGGGAGAAACAAGAAGGAATGCATAATAATGGATCAAGAAATATTTGACAGAATGAACACAACGAATGATCGTTTGAGACGAGATGTCGGAATGGGTGCGCGTGACGAGAGGGGTTAAACAAGGACCATCAGCACTGGAACCAGTACTTTTTCTTATGAAAGTGAACATGAAGGAGAAAAAAGTCAGAGGCATCCCTGTTAGCAGAGGATGTGAAAGTAATGAGAATAATAACAGTAAAGACTACAGATGAACTTGGATACTTGCAAATCTGCTATACCAATTGCCAATAGAATGTAATCCCGGTAAATGTAAAGTTATGAAGATTGGGGACGGGCGAAGTGGACCGCAAACGTAATAGTCTCGGGTGGGAGGAGAGGACGCACAAGCCGCAAATCTCAGTGAAGGGAGAAAACCGCGCGTCTGGCAAATCAAAGATTAGGTTTCAGAATCCTGAGCAAGGAGTCATTCACGACACTATGATGTGTCACGCCCATATTGGAATATGCAGTGACAGTAAGGAAGCAACACCTAATCAGACAAGAAACTCAAGCACAACTGGAAGATGAAAACACAAACGAGTCTCAGGGATGTTAGGAAGTATTTCTTCCACCTCATAGTGGTCGGGAAGTGGAACGACTGAACAGTGCGTTGGTAAAGATATACACAAAAAGCTTTAAAAGGTGCTCTCAAAGCGACGATTGAAGAGGTGGGATCAGGACACGGGAATCAATCCCTGCAACCATATATAGGTGAGTATATACAGGCGACTGCGCGCGAAAGCATGCAAACACACACACACACACACACACGGCTAAATTGACAACGGTGGTACTGGAGAGCTACGTGTACTAACTCGTCAGGGATACGCGCGCGCGCGAAAGAGAAAGAGAGAGAAAGAGAGAGAGAGAGAGAGAAAGAGAGAGAGAGTGAGAGAGAGAGAGAGAGAGAGAGAGAGAGAGAGAGAGAGAGAGAGAAACCTTAATTGGCAAGGCAAGATCTGGTCTTCACATTTGAGGAATCAGATATAGAAGAGAGAATATGAGTTCCCATTAGAGGTGAGTAATATTACAGACCTGAAGTTTGATACTGGGAACAAATTTAGGAGAGGAGAGAAACAAACCAGTCTACGGAAGAGGAAAGTAATAGTAGATAAAAGTAATCAAAAAAAAAATGAAAAGACCTATAACTTCTACATAGGCAAATCAGACGAAAGATGACAGTGAGGAAATCTATGATAGAAAGTACGAAGGATGGAGAGGCCCTGATACTCGTCGACAGTTTAGTCTTTGAGGAACTAAACAAACTTTCTGTTGTGATTTACACCAAAAAAAATCTGGGGTAATACCGGACAAAAGGGAGAATGAATAGATTTATGGAGTCCGGTTAACCTAATCACAACAGGGAATGAAATGAACTTCCTGAGTGAACTGGATTCGTTAAAATCAATGGAATCTGTATATCACTGGCTTCTGAAGAGGTAGCAAAGGCAATGCGTGAACGACTAGTGACAATGTACGATATGAAGAAGACGGGCTATCATCCACAATAGTTGAAAGATTGCAAAAATTTCCATTTTAAAGTAACAGTGAATTAACGAGAACTCCAAATGACTGCTAAAGGTTTCTTGATTGAGCTAGAATGAGTAGATGAAATAAAATATGGAGAAAATATTTCAATGTGCGACAGTGTCGTGTAATGCCGATGGATGAATTTGAAAAAAATGGCCCAGTGCACATTTTAAGCTATATAAATTATATGACTATTAAAGAGAGAGATCTCGTAGTGAAAATAAAGTCTTATCACCAGACCACATAATGTACAAGCAATAATATGTTATAAGTACCATTTTTAAATTTTAAGATAACCATCATTCACACTCAACACTAATCCGTTGTTCTATTATATTCACAAAGCGCTAGAAGGTTTTGGTAATTCAGCACTTTAAACCTGTTTAATTTTTACGATTATACACCAAATTTTCAGGATCAATCCGAACTTCCTCTTGTCGTCACCAATTCATATTCATATTACATAAATCAAACACAACGCAAGAATCACTGTTCAAAAATCGAATTTTCACATACAGTAATCCACGTCCCCAAAACGTTCCATGACATCGGCCATCAGTGTGAGAAAATTTAAACGAAGGGGAACCATCCCCTCCAGTTACACGGGGAGCTACAACCCTGCCAGAGAAGAGGTTTTCCCTACCCCTCGATACAACTCACAATCCCCACTACAACGTTAAGGTGACCCAGCGTTGAGGAAGTGAGAGTTTTAACTGACAGAATAATTTGCTTTCAATTTTTACCTGTTATTCGTGTCGAATTAATAAATGAAAAATAGATTAACTTTGGATAAATAAATATTAACTATTAATAGTATCCATGAGTCTACCTGGAGGGTGTTCCGAGACTCAACGCCCCAGTGACCCGGTCCATGACCAGCCCTCCCGATGGATCAGGGCCTGGTCAACCGGGCTGTTGCTGCAGGCCTGACGCAATCCATATGCGTACGTACCAGAGTCCGGCAGGTCGGTACTGAGCTAAATGTTCAAATAAAGTTATATATTTAATTTAAATAGTTTTATAACGATGTGAAAATTTATATAATTGATGTTGTAGCTTGTGAAATCGTATATGTAACAACGATTGATTGAATCGTGAATTTTTAA
The DNA here is from genome assembly GCF_038502225.1 of Cherax quadricarinatus. Classification (NCBI taxonomy): domain Eukaryota; kingdom Metazoa; phylum Arthropoda; class Malacostraca; order Decapoda; family Parastacidae; genus Cherax; species Cherax quadricarinatus. Next base: position 21,083,079 of record NC_091292.1, on the reverse strand, counting down.
ACTTTTTCTCGTGTAACAACTGTGCCAAAACAAAGGTTTTTATATAATGGATAACCTAGATGTGTTTCGGTCACTGTGCTGACCTCAATGGACGCAAAAATAATAGCGCAGAGTGTACCGCGAGTTTCTAATGCACTTAAATATCAGTGAAGATGATTCGAAGCCAATCAAGAAAGGAGTTCACGAGTAAATGTATGGAAACTAGTATTCCAGCCTTCAACAAAAAAAAAAAGGAAATTGCCACTAACATACCCAAAACCTATTCGAACCATTCATTAAGATGCACCAGCTCAGAAAGACGATAACCAGTCACATGTTGCATTCTCTAGTGAAAGCACAGAGACTAATATTTCAAAATTTGACAGCACTAAGTTTGAGGCCACTCAGAAGTTGCATTGTCAAGTTATCGGTGTGGTATCGGAAGATGTATTCACAAAATATCGCATAAACAGCATCTCAATTTTTCCAATTTATTCAGTAAAATTAGCATGTTCTCACCAAGACAGCTCATCACTCCAAACCTTATTCTATGTAAAATACACTAGCGTATAAAATTCAGAGCCAGTCAGAAGGGGCACTCTTCACGTATTACCTTGAAATCAGTTTAACAAATGTGGCAAATTTAAACTTGCATAATTGAAAATGAATACAAAGTAACTTCTGAGGGGAAAAAACCTAGCGAGCACTGAAAGTATGAAGTCGATCAGAAGATGCATTCCCCGGTTATCCCACAGAATCCAACAATAAATTATATTAACTATATCAGGAAAATGGCAGTGTCATTTGCAAGACTAGAAGTTACTGGGTACTATTCTGTTCATATGACGAATTAGCCATTAAAGAAGAAAGCCATACAGAAGGAAATTAAAATTAATTTTACGAAAAATAATCAACTATTTAAAAGAAAATTGGCAAATTTGCATCTACGCACACCATTAACAATCCCAGCCTTCTAAGTTGAACACACCGGTGTTGAAAGGTTGAAGCCGATCAGAAGTGGCTTTCTCACGTTATCACATGCTAATCAAATCCGGGAATGGTCTATGTAAAATGCACAGAGGATACCTGTACATGTCGGTAGTTGTAAAAATCTGTAGCTAGTTAAATTACACCAGTAATAAAAATCTTAGACCGATCAAAAGAGGTATTCTCAAGTTATAAACGAAAACTTTATAAAAAAAAATTCAGGCAATCCGTTAAATTTAGCCTTTCGGGTATAACTAAATATTAAAGTCCAAGCTTCCGGTTTGTACATGTCTCTAATTCTTACAACTTCGGAATCTGTTCAACCAGCCATACTGTTGAGTATTTAAGGGCAATCATTTCAACCTTCCAGTGTTTGATTAGTTACTTCCGTCTCGGAGGCTGCTTCAGCTATCTTGGTAAATATTAAGACTCTTTGATCCCTCTTATCAAAGTAATGTTCATGCAGTCAGTATCTGAGAGCTTACATTAACATGTATTCTTCTGTGTTGTAATTTCAGCATTTTTCTGATAGATAGGAGGAAATTTATTGATTTATACAATGATCGACATCGAGAGATTTAAATATATAAACTAAAGCAAGGTTCTTGTCTTCTCTCTTTAAGAGCGAGGAAATTATTTTATCCTTAAGACCTAATTACAAGAGCAACTTTTGATTTTCATGATGATTGTATTTATTTGCTTAGTATTCCCGTGTATATGTTTAAAATCTTTCAATGGGTGGGACGTTTTTATCATAATTTTTAAGGAACATTATACTTGAAGCAAAATTAAGACCTCAAGAGATAAATGTCCCAGAAAAAAAATGTACTGGAAGAGAGTAGCTGCAAAACAAGTCCCTGAATATTGAAAGTTATTGTTTATTAGAAAGAAGAGAAGGCTATTTATCTCTGAAAAAGAGATATTATTATAATTATTAAAATCAAAACTAAGCACTAAACCACCGAGGTCATACAGCGTTGTCAAGAAGAGATAAATATGTTTATCAGTACATTCGAACTGACAGTACCTGAGTGATATTATAATCGCTGAACAACTTTAATGACTTGTATCCTGTTCAGATAACTACAATCGTTAAAATCATGCTTCATGGTGATTATTGGATGCTAGTGAATGGCTTTCTAAGAAATTAGAGCTCTCCTTGCCTTCCTTGACTAAATTTCCTGTCCGAAGACTTATGAAATTGAGAGCTCTGAATATTTGTTGCTAAGATATATGAAAGAGCTACTAGTCTAAAATTACTGGAAGCACACTTTACAACCCATTATATTTCAGCATCAGCATATTCAAGAATATGCTGGTGCTGATATATAATGTAAACCTTGAAACTCCTTTCATACATAAAAATTTCAAAATCAGTGTTATATTGATTACAGTAAACAGGTGATGTCAGAATATGCAAAACAACCACTGCGAAAGAATAGTGAAATTTCAAGGGCTTTCGTAGCTTCTCATATTATCCTTGATAATGCTAGATATCACGAAAGCGCTTGGAATTTCACTATTTTTTCACAGGGGGTCCACTATATATATATATATATATATATATATATATATATATATATATATATATATATATATATATATATATATAATATATACAGTGGACCCCCGCTTAAAAATCACCACCAAATGCGACCAATTATGTAAGTGTATTTATGTAAGTGCGTTTGTACGTGTATGGGAAAAAATTCGGTCAGTACTGGCACCTGAACATACTACTGGAATGAAAAAAGTTCGTTAACCGGGGGTCCACTGTATATATATGTGTGTGTGTGTGTGTCGTGCCGAATAGGTAAAACTGGTAAATTAGCAAGAACTCGTTTAAAATTAAGTCTAAAATTTTCTCTTATACGTTTAAATATATATTTTTTTCATTAATGTTGATGTAAAAATTTATAATTTTGCTCCGAAAGAATCTTAGAAAACTTACCTAACCTTATTATAAGAAGCGCAATTTATTTTAGCCTAACCCAACTAAATATATTTTAGATTTGTTTACAATAATTTAATACTAATCAAACACAGTGAAATATATTTTTTTTCGTTAGGTTCAGAATGATTTTGGCGAAATTATTGCATACACAAATTTTCACCTGCCTTATATGGCAAGATGAGCGTTGCTATTTAAGCCAAGATCGCAAGTTCTGCCTATTCGGCATGACATTATATATATATATATATATATATATATATATATATATATATATATATATATATATATATATATATATATATATACATACATATATATAGTCTCCATGGGGAAGTGGAACAGAATTCTACCTCTGTAAGCCATGCGTGTCGTAAGAGGCGACTAAAATGCCGGGAGCAAGGGGCTAGTAACCCCTTCTCCTGTATAAATTACTAAATTTAAAAAGAGAAACTTTCGTTTTTCGTTTTGGGCCACCCTGCCTTCGTGGGATACGGCCGGTGCGTTGAAAGAATATATATATATATATATATATATATATATATATATATATATAATTTCAATAAAAATATATGGAGGTAACACCTCTACAACTGGACTGGGGACCCTCATCTTCCGAGAAGACAATAAACGTACCTCAGGGAAAACCCAAGGTTCTCCCTGGAGCTATTTGAATATTTTCTTCTCCTACCACCCCTTATATTTTATATTCTATGGGAACATTTATGAATAGACAATACATTTACAGAAAACACAAACATGAATACAATGGTACAGTGCATTAAAGATTATGAATTTCTTCCAGCTCCTCCGAAGCCTGACGCGAACCAAGTATGCAACAAGCATTTCCCCTCTGGATGGCCACGCTGAGGCGCTGGAACATGAAAGTGGCTACCCTTGGGTCCCTGGTGGTGTCAATGAGTTTGGAACCCAATTCTTTAAGGAAACGTGTGGCATTTTTTCCCCATGATCCCAAGGCCTCTGATCCCACTGGGACAAATTGATACTGTTGGTTTATGTCCCTGTACTTGCTGATCTTGTACTCCTCCCTGTGGTCGGCAGCTACTCCCTGTCGCCCGACACTGTGATGGATATAGGTGCCAGCCAGTGTGGACACACAGGTATAGCCCAATGCTAAGAGCTTGCCATTCTTCCATGTATAGATGGTGATCCCGTCGGGGTGGTTTGCTGGGCTGTGGGTATTGTTAGCTGCTAGTGATCGGGGCTCCCTCTCGGCTGGGCATCCAGCTGTAGCAAGGGTTCTCTTTATGAAGTCGTTGACCTCAATGTATCTTGCATACCAGCCCTTGGTTTTGGAGCAGTTAAGACCATGTAGACCGTATTGGTCAGCATGCACTTCACCGCAAATACACGTATATTCCGTGTGAATTGGGGTAGCAAGGCGCAGAGCCACTGCAATACGGAGGGTCTTAGGGCCGAGGCGCATTCCCATTGCCGATATGGGAACTGTTTGGAGGAAGTCCCCGGAGTGATGTGCTCTCACAGCTTGGAGACGGGCAGTCTCCCTATCTGATGTTGCAACCCTGAGCATGTTGGCAAGCACCTTTTCAGTGATCGGGCCATCCCAGCTTGACTGTTTGTGAGCCAGTGCTGCACTAGGGTTTGGTGCTGGAGCAGCAAGAGTCTCCCATTCAGTGATGGCACTGGCATAGTTAGGGTCCTGTATTCCTGCTGAGTCACTGAGGTTATCAGGAAGAATTTGTCTTATCTCGTTTGATGCTATGGAAGAGAATAGGAAAGCTGGTAGAGCAATCTGGGAAGATCTGCGTACTCCCAGCCCCCGAAACCTGACCGGAAGTGAGGCTTGTAACTACTGTCCAGTTTCAAGGGATTCAATACACACTCTAGCATGGTCTTAAGGAGTCATATTGAGTTTTGGACTGCTGAATACTGGGGAGCATCTCAGAAAGTAGGTAAGTTTTGGGATTGACAGGCACCTGGTGAGTAGGTAGAAGGCATCATGTGTATCAATGTCTTTCATCCTGCCTTCCATCGTCCGGAGGCCTGAGACTTTATTTTCAAGGATCAGATTGGTGGCATTGGACCCAAGAGGAGCGTCAAGGAGAGTGCTATTGGCTGGATCAATGGCTCGTGCTCCTGGTAAAACAGCACTAATATTCTAGATCATCTGTCGACTGGTAGACACTATTTCACATTTGCTGGGGTTTAAAGATAGGCCCAGGCTTTCTCCCATGTCTTTAATTTTACTGATGTCCTCTAGGAGAGATTTTGTTGTTCCACCTAGGGTACAAACATCCAAGAACCAGATATTGAGCTCACTGGAGAGTGCTTCTGTGACTTCGTTGATGACCAAACAGAACAGAAAGGGGGCGAGAGGGTGTCCCTGTTGCACGCCCTCACACGAGTCAATTTCATGGTCCCCAAACAATAGTTTGGAAGCCACACTATAACACGATTCTATGAAGGGATAGAGGGAAGGGAAGTTTCTATGAACTGCTTGAAGAGTAGCATTCCTTCCGAGTTGAAAGAGTTGGCAGAGTCTAATTTGATCAAGGCTTTTTCATCGGACATGTTGATATATTCTCGTGCTGCGTGGGCAGCTGCTTCACAGCCGTGTTGAACGCCAAAACCGAGCTGAGTTGGTTTCAGCACTGCAGCAGCTTCTTGACTCACCCTTCTTACTGCAGCCTTGGCAACTAGGCGCCGAAGGGTGTTACCCACTGCAATGGGCCTGATTCTGCCATCCTTTTTCCGGAGAACACAAAATGAGGAACCAAAGAAAAGGGGTCTAATGGCCTCTGGGACACTGCCAGCCAGGCACAGATTGGAAAATTTGGCGATTTCAGACAGCAGCCTCTCTGAAACATGACAAGTGCTGGACTGAGAATTTCTTTTAAGTGTTGAGGCCTTAAAACGGTGAAACCTCCTGTTGAGCCCTGTGGAAATGACATAGCTTTATACACATCGGCATACTGTAGTGTTAGATGTTCTTCGCCTGCTGCATTGTCAGGGAGGTCAGTGTTGGTACTGGGAGCCCTGAGTGGATGTTTGTCCTTCAGAGCTTGTGCCGTACTGACGTCCTTAGGAGCGATGGTATCCTCACTGGTTATATGCCTCAGAGCTCCAATATTATTACCCTCTTCTATTTTTTTTGCTAATTTGGCCTCTGATTTTTGAGGCGTCGGGTGTCCTGTTGTTGGCATATTCCCGGCGGGTGTTTGCCGCCCTAGGGGGGTGACGGACGAGGTTGTCATCCCTCGGGAATGCCCTAATAACATGTGTTGCAAAGTGACTTGTCCCTCCTTGGTGGGACAGCCAAACAGGCATTGCCAAAAAGCAACAAGGTGTGCCAGGATCTGTTGTTTGAAGGAGCATCGTTGACTTTCTTCAGAAGGTCAGTGAATTTGCTAGCAGCTTGAGGGCGAGCTTTGGGGATTTATATATATATATATATATATATATATATACATATATATATATACATATATATATATATACATATATATATATACATATATATATATATATATATATATATAAGATAAAGAATCACACACAAAGTGGGAGTTGTCACAGCTGCTCTTTGCCGATGACACTGTGCTCTTGGGAGATTCTGAAGAGAAGTTGCAGAGATTGGTGGATGAATTTGGTAGGGTGTGCAAAAGAAGAAAATTAAAGGTGAATACAGGAAAGAGTAAGGTTATGAGGATAACAAAAAGATTAGGTGATGAAAGATTGAATATCAGATTGGAGGGAGAGAGTATGGAGGAGGTGAACGTATTCAGATATTTGGGAGTGGACGTGTCAGCGGATGGGTCTATGAAAGATGAGGTGAATCATAGAATTGATGAGGGAAAAAGAGTGAGTGGTGCACTTAGGAGTCTGTGGAGACAAAGAACTTTGTCCTTGGAGGCAAAGAGGGGAATGTATGAGAGTATAGTTTTACCAACGCTCTTATATGGGTGTGAAGCGTGGGTGATGAATGTTGCAGCGAGGAGAAGGCTGGAGGCAGTGGAGATGTCATGTCTGAGGGCAATGTGTGGTGTGAATATAATGCAGAGAATTCGTAGTTTGGAAGTTAGGAGGAGGTGCGGGATTACCAAAACTGTTGTCCAGAGGGCTGAGGAAGGGTTGTTGAGGTGGTTCGGACATGTAGAGAGAATGGAGCGAAACAGAATGACTTCAAGAGTGTATCAGTCTGTAGTGGAAGGAAGGCGGGGTAGGGGTCGGCCTAGGAAGGGTTGGAGGGAGGGGGTAAAGGAGGTTTTGTGTGCGAGGGGCTTGGACTTCCAGCAGGCATGCGTGAGCGTGTTTGATAGGAGTGAATGGAGACAAATGGTTTTTAATACTTGACGTGCTGTTGGAGTGTGAGCAAAGTAACATTTATGAAGGGATTCAGGGAAACCGGCAGGCCGGACTTGAGTCCTGGAGATGGGAAGTACAGTGCCTGCACTCTGAAGGAGGGGTGTTAATGTTGCAGTTTAAAAACTGTAGTGTAAAGCACCCTTCTGGCAAGACAGTGATGGAGTGAATGATGGTGAAAGTTTTTCTTTTTCGGGCCACCCTGCCTTGGTGGGAATCGGCCGGTGTGATAATAAAAAAAATAATATATATATATATATTCTCACACACACCTATAGGCAAGTACACACTTCTCGACATATATGTGACTATCCTACATCTCTACACCAGGTGGTGGTGCCACCAGGTGGTAACACCACACTTCTAAACCTGCACCACAATGAACCAAGGTCTACCAGAGATCAACACAACCTGTCCAAGATCCAGTCCGTCGTGACTGAATCCACTGGTGCCCCATTCCATATTTTCCACAATTCACTGGCACAGTAGGGCTTAGTAATCATTTTTATATCAAAAGTAGAGAGATTTGAGAGATTAACAAACAATATAGTAGAAGCTGAAAGGATTCAGAGTTTCAAAGGAAGATGTGATAGATCAGGATCCCGTCAACCCCTTCCTCCACTCCCCCCACACCCCCATCCACACAAACACACCCAAACCCACTCACACCCACACCAACAGGATTTACTGCTAAATGTATCACTACTAATTTGCACACACGATCCACTCTGAGTTCTCTCAATCCAGGAGAATGCGTGCGTTAGGGCGCAAGATTTCACGAGAAATGACCGACACGGAGAGAGATTACGCTAGGAATGACCTACATGGAGTGAATCATCTGATAGTACCAGCTCAGCTCAGCGCTTTAGGATAGTTCGTTCTGGTAGTACCCTCATCTCTTACATATTACATTTTTATTATCTCTATAGTGGTGAACATTACAGGCCCATTGGCTTCTAAATGTCAAGTTGAATAATAGATTTTCACTTATCATTGGCAATTCCCAATTATCTGAGCGAATGTCCATTCAGGATAAAGTTTCATGGGTATAGTTGTATATATTCACTTTCCTATTTTCAGTACAGTCACATCGAGAAATCTTAAAATGCCATATTACACACACACACACACACACACACACACACACACACAATCAATCAATATATATATATATATATATATATATATATATATATATATATATATATATATATATATATATATATA
>NC_091292.1:21044591-21064591 GCF_038502225.1 Cherax quadricarinatus | reverse complement strand
CCACCAAGGCAGGGTGGCCCGAAAAAGAAAAACTTTCACAATCATTCACTCCATCACTGTCTTGCCAGAAGGGTGCTTTACACTACAGTTTTTAAACTGCATCATTAACACCCCTCCTTCAGAGTGCAGGCACTGTACTTCCCATCTCCAGGACTCAAGTCCGGCCTGCCGGTTTCCCTGAACCCCTTCATAAATGTTACTTTGCTCACACTCCAACAGCACGTCAAGCACCAAAAACCATTTTCCTCCATTCACTCCTATCAAACACGCTCACGCATGCCTGCTGGAAGTCCAAGCCCCTCGCACACAAAACCTTCTTTACCCCCTCCCTCCAACCTTTCCTAGGCCGACCCCTACCCCGCCTTCCTTCCACTACAGACTGATACACTCTTGAAGTCACTCTGTTTCAATCCATTCTCTCTACATGTCCGAACCACCTCAACAACCCTTCCTCAGCCCTCTGGACAACGGTTTTGGCAATCCCGGACCTCCTCCTCCTCCTAACTTCCAAACTACGAATTCTCTGCATTATATTCACACCACACATTGCCCTCAGACATGACATCTCCACTGTCTCCAGCCTTCTCCTCGCTGCAACATTCATCACCCATGCTTCACACCCATATAAGAGCGTTGGTAAAACTATACTCTCATACATTCCCCTCTTTGCCTCCAAGGACAAAGTTCTTTGTCTCCACAGACTCCTAAGTGCACCGCTCACCCTTTTCCTCTCATCAATTCTATGATTCACCTCATCTTTCATAGACCCATCCGCTGACACGTCCACTCCCAAATATCTGAATACATTCACCTCCTCCATACTCTCTCCCTCCAATCTGATATCCAATCTTTCATCACCTAATCTTTTTGTTATCCTCATAACCTTACTCTTTCCTGTACTCACTTTTAATTCTCTTCTTTTGCATACCCTACCAAATTCATCCACCAACCTCAGCAACTTCTCTTCAGAATCTCCCTAGAGCACAGTGTCGTCAGCAAAGAGCAACTGTGACAACTCCCACTTAATGAGTGATTCTTTATCTTTTAACTCCACGCCTCTTGCCAAGACCCTCGCATTTACTTCTCTTACAACCTCATCTATAAATATATTAAACAACCACGGTGACATCACACATCCTTGTCTAAGGCCTACTTTTACTGGGAAATAATCTCCCTCTTTCCTACATACTCTAACTTGAGCCTCACTATCCTCGTAAAAACTCTTCACTGCTTTCAGTAACCTACCTCCTACACCATACACCTGCAACATCTGCCACATTGCCCCCGAATATGCAAAACTGGTCAATTAGCAAGAACTCATTTAAAATTAAGTCCTTTCTAAAATTTTCTCTTATACGTTTAAATATATATTTTTTCATTAATGTTAATGTAAAAAAAATTAATTTTGCTCCAAACGAATCTTAGAAAACTTACCTAACCTTATTATAACAAGAACAATTTATTTTAGCCTAACCCAACTAAATATATTTTAGAATTGTTTACAATAATTTAATACTAAGCAAACACAGTGAAATATATTTTTTTTCGTTAGGTTCAGAATGATTTTGGCGAAATTATTGTATACACAAGTTTTCACTTGTCCTATATGGCAAAATGAGCGTTGCTATTTAACCCAAAATCGCAAGTTCTGCCTATTCGGCAGTAAAAGTCCATTTACTGGCGTGCAAGACGTGTGGCGGGCTAGCTGCGGGATTTTCAATTATAACTCCGGATCAACGAGGCTGACCAGGTTAAGACTCAACAGGACTTATTGTGAATACTCTGGGAAGATTCCAGTGAAGCGAGAAGACAGTGCACCGTTTCAAGGTAAATTGTGGAAGTGTTGTGCAGTTTGTGAATGTTGGTGAGTGGTGGTAGTAAGGAAGACGGCCAGTGGAGGGGTGGGAGAGTATATGGCCTACACTGTGTATGAGTATCGGCCAAGATTATCGTACATACAAACCTCGAAAAGCTCTTATAAAAACATCTTTATCCAGCACCATGCTTCCAGTTAACTTAGAAATGATTGTGTCGATGCATGGACTATTTATAGGCACATGTTATGGAAAAACAATGTGAGATTAATGTTAACGAGGGAGTGATCAGTCAGTGCATCCTCCCCCACGTCACGGGGGTGGGTGGAAGAGGTGGGATGTGTAACTAGATGGTGAGTGAACACATTGGTTCAGCAGTGCCCATACCCACATTGTTCATAGTGTACATGGGAAACAAATAAAGTTATGTGTATTGTAAGACAGTGTGAACAATATATAGTGTGCAAGTCCATGTATATTGTACTCCCCTGGATAACCCCACTCAACAACCTGCGCCTTCCCCACCTAATTCCCAGGGAAGTTTTTCCCTTCCCCTCCCAGCCCCTCAAACTCCACCAGGCCACCACGGTCAAGTTCACTACTTTCCACGCACCATACCCACCCAGCATGTCATATTCCACTCCTATTGTCTAGTCTAGCAGATGGATGCCAACCAGGAGGAAGCAAGCAGCCAGGGAAATGGCACGACTGGCAATACTAGGAGAGGCAAGTGTCGGTCATGCTTACAGCTTCGTTGTCTCAACTCTAATGGTTTCCTCCGCAAACACGGTAGTTGCCCTGGTTCAGGATGTCCTCCTGTGGAAAGTGATGATCCAGAGCCACCTCAGGCACCTGAACCCACTCCAACAGATCTCATCTCATCAGACAATCTCTTGGAAGCAATTAAAGCAACAGGTACGAGGACACTCACACATATTCCCAAAGCAGCCCGTCCACACGCAGCTGGGAAACTTACAGACCTCCTGAAAAAAGTAAACGATGGTTCCACTATCTTAAATGCTCCACCAACCATCAAGGCATGGCACAACTTGCTACTTTTTGGCAATGTCTGCTTAGCTGTGCCGGAAAGAAGGGAAAAGAGGCTAGCCTCAATGATAATTAAATCCTTAAGAGATTTTCCTAGAGTTGATAACCTCATTCACCTTCCCCGTCAACACAAAAAAGGGAGAGGCAGAACCCCCACTCACTCTACTGACAGTGAAAAAGTCAGAGTTCAGGTGAGCAAGAAAATTGAAGAGGGCAACACAGTGGAGGCAATCAGAGTTATTACCTGTGAAGATACAGTTGCTCCCAGGGATGCTGACACGGCTGAAGCACTTAGAGGAAAGCACCCTGCCAGGGAAACCAGTGGCACCAACAGTTCCAACACTTCTGTCCCCACTATGGAACCATTGATTATGGAAGACTCAGACATTTACAAAGCAATAATGTCGTTCCCATCTGGCTCTGCTGGGGGTTACACTGGAATAAGGCCACAGCATTTAAAGGAAATGGTTAATCCAGTTATTGGGGAAATTGAAGAGACACTGCTTTCAGAGATCACAAGGTTCGTCAACAATTCCTTGGCTGGTCTGATTCCTGATAAAATTAGACCTTTCTTTTTTGGTGCAACTTAAAAAGAAGGATGGAGGAATTCGGCCAATTGCAGTAGGCAACACGTTACGCCGCCTCGTATCCAAAGCTGCTGTCCGAAGTATTCGTGCACAGGCAGCCATGATGCTTCAAGCAAACCAGCTTGGCTTTGTGGTCTCTCAAGGAAGTGAAGCAGCGGTTCATGCAACAAGGGCGTATATCAACAACCTGCCTGAGGACAATGCAGTGGTAAAATTAGATTTCAATAATGCATTCAATCTCCTGAAAAAAGACGTGGTATTAGCAGCAGTACAAGAACATTTCCCTGGTCTCTTCCCTTTTGTTTCAGCTGGGTATAGCAAGGAATCAATGCTTCTCTTTGGAGAACATGAAATCACATCATCGGAGGGTGTCCAACAAGGAGATCCTCTTGCACCATTTCTCTTCTGTAAAGCAGTTAGGGAAATCACAGTCAGACTGACCAGCGAGCTAAACATCTGGTTCCTAGATGATGGCACACTAGCAGGTACAAAGGAGTCCCTCCTACATGACTACACAGGTAATGACACGGGGACAGGAAATGGGTCTCATCCAGAATCCATCCAAATGTGAAATCATCTCAGTCAGTCAACAAGTGATAATTGCAGTGAGATCAAAACTACCAGGAGCAGCAGTCATTCCCCCACAAATAGCGTCTTGCTAGGAGCACCTCTGGGAAGCAATGCCATTGATACAATTCTCAGGAAGAAATTGGAAGAGTTAAGGAGAATGGAACAACGAATAGGCAATCTGGACACCCACGATGCCTTGTACCTTCTCACAAAGTGCTTGAGTCTGCCCAGGTTGACATATTTCCTAAGATGTGCACCTTCACATGATAACCCTATACAGCACGAATATGACAGTATTTTGAGGCAGATTTTTACGAAAGTACTTAACCTTACTCTAGACTTCCAGTCAGACTAGGAGGCATTGGTGTCCGCAAGTCATCACAGATTGCGTTACCTGCTTTTCTGTCCTCGTGTATTGCATCCAGAGAGCTTGTAGCAGCGATTCTCCCTAAACATCTTAGGGACAAGATTGGAGTCCAGGACCAAAAATTCATTGACGGAGCAATGATCTGGGATAATCTAACGGGCTCTGAAACCAGACCTGCTCCCCCCAACAACTACAAACAATTGCACTGGGATGGTCCAATAGTGGAAAATATAGCCTCAACAATGCTTCAGAGTGTGTCAGGGAAGGATAGAGCCCGCCTCCTGGCAGTGAGAGCCCCTCATGCTGGGGACTTTCTGTTGGCTGTTCCCAACTCCAGCCTTGGCACACGCCTCGACCCACAGACCATCCGCATCGGTGTTGCCCTTCGACTTGCCGCCCATATTCTCGCCGAACACAGGTGTATTTGTGGCAGTGAAGCAGCAGACCGATTCGGGTACCATGGTCTTGTGTGCCGTAAATCCGAGGGAAAGATTGCAAGACATGAGGAGGTTAATAATATTATCAAGAGGAGCCTCACAACAGCTGGATGCCCAGCAGTAAGGGAGCCACCCCAACTATGCAGATCTGATGGAAGCCAGAAGCGTCCAGATGGTATCACCCTTCAAGCCTGGACAGATGGGAAGCAGGTGGTGTGGGACTATACATGTGCATCTACCTTGGCTGATACCTATCTCCAATACACCAGGGAGGAAGGAGGGGCAGCTGCCAGCTTCAGGAGTCCCAAAAGTCTAGAAAATATGGAGAATTTGCCCATCATTATATGTTTGTTCCCATAGGCTCAGAGACCCTTGGCTCATGGGGAAAGAGTGCATCTAAATTCCTTAAGGAGCTGGGAAAAAGACTCATCAGGATAACTAGGGATTCCAGGGCAGCTAGTTTTCTGTCCCAGCGGCTCAGTGCGGCTGTTCAAAGGGGTAATGCCTGCTGTATTTTGGGCACACGCCCCAGCTCTGAGGAGCTGGATGATATTTTCGCCTTATAATCGGTGATACACACATAACATGTACCTTATATGGCACCTTTATATCAACAATGTATCTCTTAAATCTTCTGTACCATATTATGTAGTAAAATATTCCTATTAGTAAAAAAAATATATATATATTAAAAGATGGGGTGGTAGGGGAAGTGGAATATTCAAACGGCTTCAGGAAGAAATCCAAATATTCTTCCTTGAAGCCTTTTTATCCACTTCTCCGAGGCTATGGGTCCCACAATTTACACCAGAGGTGGACTCCATCCTATATAAAATATGTATATATATATATATATATATATATATATATATATATATATATATATACATATATACATATATATATATATATATATATATATATATATATATATATATATATATATATATATATATATATATATAGTGTGAAACACTGTGCAAATACAAATGAATTCGGAAACGTTGAATTTGTGCCCATGATTGAATCTGATTTTTTTTTTTGGTAGTCCTCATATCAAATAATAATAATAAACCTAAAAAATAGTTATAATTATTAACAATTTTATTATTATACGCAGAGTAGCGTTAAACACAGAGGTCAAACAAGGCCTGGATAATGGAAGGTAATTAGGTTATAGCCGAGGAAGAGAAAGGTTACTACAGCTCTTTACTTCAAGATTCCTTTACTAGTGTAAAGTTACTGCTCCCTCTTGAAGGCGAGGGACAGAAGACTATCTAGAACATAATCTAATAACAAGGAATGTGTGTAACGAATCTGATCGGCCTATCTCTTAAATCGAAGTCAGTATTTCGCTTTTCCAAAGGCGGTCACTTGGGTGAAGACTTCCACTGACCCTCCGCTACGTCAGGTCAAATCCTCACATTCTGCAGAAGACACGCTTTTACACCGAAAAATCTTCCCACTCTGTACAAAAGGAACTCTTACAAGCCTTCGTCGGTTGCTCGATCTATATCTTTCTGAACCGCTGGAAGTCTTTCAAGACATTCTCTTGTCGTCTTCCTCCCTCCCTCCCTCCCTTCCTCTCCCCGTTCTCTCTCTCTCTCTCTCTCTCTCTCTCTCTCTCTCTCTCTCTCTCTCTCTCTTCCCCCTTACAACACGCTTCTAAAAGTCGTATAATATTTTATACATATATTTTTTTTCCAGTTATCTCTCACCTCATCGTAAAGCTTGCAATGAAGTGTTGTCTTCTTAAGATTTTATTAAGTTAATAATTGCTTTGGTGGTAAATTCCGCATCAACAACTGTGTTACATCACACCAACACGACATTAAACACTTGACACTTGATACCCGTATAATAACGAGCACGGACACACGTATGCATATATACATAACACATAGTCGCTTACGTGTACATACTCATTGCAAGTACACACAAGCAAAATGTAGCAAACACATTAACCACTTTAAGAAACATTATATAATAATAATAATAATAATTAATAATAATAAAAATAAATAATCGTGAGCAAGCAATACAAGATGCAAAACCACCACACGGGAGCTATTACTCAACTCTCCCTGTGGTTGTTTCCCCCCACACACACACATTATATATATATATATATATATATATATATATATATATATATATATATATATATATATATATATATATATATATATATATATATATATGCAAAACAACCACTCTGAAAGAATAAGAAATTCCAAGCGCTTTCGTGACTACTCACATGATAATGTGAGTACTCACGAAAGCGCTTGGAATTTCTTATTCTTTCAGAGTGGTTGTTTTGCATATTCTGAAATCACCTGTTTACTGTGATCTTATTGCATATATATATATATATGTTGTGCCGAATAGGTAAAACTGGTCAATTAGCAAGAACTTGCTTAAAATTAAGTTCTTTCTAAAATTTTCTCTTAAACGTTTAAAGATTTATTTTTTCTTTTCTGTTAATGGAAAAAATTATAATTTTGTTCCAAAAGAACCTTAAAAAACTTACCTAACCTTATTATAACAAGCGCATTTTAATTTAGCCTAATTCAACTAAATATAATTTAGGTAAGTTTACAATAATTTAATAAAGAAAACAATGAAATATATTTTTTTTCGTTAGATTCAGAATAACTTTTGCAAAATTATCGCATACACAAATTTTCGCTTGCCTTATTCGGAAAGAAGAGCATTGCTATTTAAGCCAAAATCGCAAGTTTTACGTATTTGGCACATTATATATATATATATATATATAATATATATAATATATATATATATATATATATATATATATATATATATATATATATATATATATATATATATATATATATATATATTTTTTTTTTTTTTTTTTTTTTTTATTATCACACCGGCCGATTCCCACCAAGGCAGGGTGGCCCGAAAAAGAAAAACTTTCACCATCATTCACTCCATCACTGTCTTGCCAGAAGGGTGCTTTACACTACAGTTTTTAAACTGCAACATTAACACCCCTCCTTCAGAGTGCAGGCACTGTACTTCCCATCTCCAGGACTCAAGTCCGGCCTGCCGGTTTCCCTGAATCCCTTCATAAATGTTACTTTGCTCACACTCCAACAGCACGTCAAGTATTAAAAACCATTTGTCTCCATTCACTCCTATCAAACACGCTCACGCATGCCTGCTGGAAGTCCAAGCCCCTCGCACACAAAACCTCCTTTACCCCCTCCCTCCAACCCTTCCTAGGCCGACCCCTACTCCGCCTTCCTTCCACTACAGACTGATACACTCTTGAAGTCATTCTGTTTCGCTCCATTCTCTCTACATGTCCGAACCACCTCAACAACCCTTCCTCAGCCCTCTGGACAACAGTTTTGGTAATCCCGCACCTCCTCCTAACTTCCAAACTACGAATTCTCTGCATTATATTCACACCACACATTGCCCTCAGACATGACATCTCCACTGCCTCCAGCCTTCTCCTCGCTGCAACATTCATCACCCACGCTTCACACCCATATAAGAGCGTTGGTAAAACTATACTCTCATACATTCCCCTCTTTGCCTCCAAGGACAAAGTTCTTTGTCTCCACAGACTCCTAAGTGCACCACTCACTCTTTTTCCCTCATCAATTCTATGATTCACCTCATCTTTCATAGACCCATCCACTGACACGTCCACTCCCAAATATCTGAATACGTTCACCTCCTCCATACTCTCTCCCTCCAATCTGATATTCAATCTTTCATCACCTAATCTTTTTGTTATCCTCATAACCTTACTCTTTCCTGTATTCACCTTTAATTTTCTTCTTTTGCACACCCTACCAAATTCATCCACCAATCTCTGCAACTTCTCTTCAGAATCTCCCAAGAGCACAGTGTCATCAGCAAAGAGCAGCTGTGACAACTCCCACTTTGTGTGTGATTCTTTATCTTTTAACTCCACGCCTCTTGCCAAGACCCTCGCATTTACTTCTCTTACAACCCCATCTATAAATATATTAAACAACCACGGTGACATCACACATCCTTGTCTAAGGCCTACTTTTACTGGGAAAAAATTTCCCTCTTTCCTACATACTCTAACTTGAGCCTCACTATCCTCGTAAAAACTCTTCACTGCTTTCAGTAACCTACCTCCTACACCATACACTTGTAACATCTGCCACATTGCCCCCCTATCCACCCTGTCATACGCCTTTTCCAAATCCATAAATGCCACAAAGACCTCTTTAGCCTTATCTAAATACTGTTCACTTATATGTTTCACTGTAAACACCTGGTCCACACACCCCCTACCTTTCCTAAAGCCTCCTTGTTCATCTGCTATCCTATTCTCCGTCTTACTCTTAATTCTTTCAATTATAACTCTACCATACACTTTACCAGGTACACTCAACAGACTTATCCCCCTATATTTTTTGCACTCTCTTTTATCCCCTTTGCCTTTATACAAAGGAACTATGCATGCTCTCTGCCAATCCCTAGGTACCTTACCCTCTTCCATACATTTATTAAATAATTGCACCAACCACTCCAAAACTATATCCCCACCTGCTTTTAACATTTCTATCTTTATCCCATCAATCCCGGCTGCCTTACCCCCTTTCATTTTACCTACTGCCTCACGAACTTCCCCCACACTCACAACTGGCTCTTCCTCACTCCTACAAGATGTTATTCCTCCTTGCCCTATACACGAAATCACAGCTTCCCTATCTTCATCAACATTTAACAATTCCTCAAAATATTCCTTCCATCTTCCCAATACCTCTAACTCTCCATTTAATAACTCTCCTCTCCTACTTTTAACTGACAAATCCATTTGTTCTCTAGGCTTTCTTAACTTGTTAATCTCACTCCAAAACTTTTTCTTATTTTCAACAAAATTTGTTGATAACATCTCACCCACTCTCTCATTTGCTCTCTTTTTACATTGCTTCACCACTCTCTTAACTTCTCTCTTTTTCTCCATATACTCTTCCCTCCTTGCATCACTTCTACTTTGTAAAAACTTCTCATATGCTAACTTTTTCTCCCTTACTACTCTCTTTACATCATCATTCCACCAATCGCTCCTCTTCCCTCCTGCACCCACTTTCCTGTAACCACAAACTTCTGCTGAACACTCTAACACTACATTTTTAAACCTACCCCATACCTCTTCGACCCCATTGCCTATGCTCTCATTAGCCCATCTATCCTCCAATAGCTGTTTATATCTTACCCTAACTGCCTCCTCTTTTAGTTTATAAACCTTCACCTCTCTCTTCCCTGATGCTTCTATTCTCCTTGTATCCCATCTACCTTTTACTCTCAGTGTAGCTACAACTAGAAAGTGATCTGATATATCTGTGGCCCCTCTATAAACATGTACATCCTGAAGTCTACTCAACAGTCTTTTATCTACCAATACATAATCCAACAAACTACTGTCATTTCGCCCTACATCATATCGTGTATACTTATTTATCCTCTTTTTCTTAAAATATGTATTACCTATAACTAAACCCCTTTCTATACAAAGTTCAATCAAAGGGCTCCCATTATCATTTACACCTGGCACCCCAAACTTACCTACCACACCCTCTCTAAAAGTTTCTCCTACTTTAGCATTCAAGTCCCCTACCACAATTACTCTCTCACTTGGTTCAAAGGCTCCTATACATTCACTTAACATCTCCCAAAATCTCTCTCTCTCCTCTGCATTCCTCTCTTCTCCAGGTGCATACACGCTTATTATGACCCACTTCTCGCATCCAACCTTTACTTTAATCCACATAATTCTTGAATTTACACATTCATATTCTCTTTTCTCCTTCCATATATATATATATATATATATATATATATATATATATATATATATATATATATTTATAAGGTATTTTGCCTGAAGATTAACGTCCATCTAAAAACTTTTACACTGGAGTAAGCACTCGGGGCAGCGTATCCTGTCCTGATATTTCTAGCTCTCTCGGCTACTGGGAAAAAATTGGGAAGAGTTCATAGGCTATACTAATGGTCGGGAGTCTTGCCTCGAGGCACCGCTAAAATTGCCTTTATCGTCGCAGACGTAGCCAAAAGATTTTTTTTTTTTTTTAGCTATGACGTATCTCTGCGTTAAGCCAGAACTAATGACTCTGAAAGGTGAAAGCCTCCTGATCCGAGAAATTAGAGCTATCCTCCTCTCCCACGGATCAGTCCTGATTTCCTCCCATTTCCGAGGAGGTTTATGATGCTACTGGTTAAGCAAAACTCGAGAACGCAATGATCTGAAGGTTGGTTTCTGATTGTTAACTTATAAAAAATTATATTTTCAGTTTCAACAGGTTTGATACCTTTGAGGAGAGGAAGGGGACATTGATGTTGATGAAAGGCTTTTGATCCAAGGAATTATAAACATCTTCCGATCCTCGGATTGAATGTGATTTTCTCCCATTTCCCAGGAGCTAATAATACCTCTTACATGTTTGTCTCTCATGTTCAGTGCTGCCTTGGAATATAATAATTTTCTTTATGTCCAACTTTCTGTCATTGTTTCTCAATCACCCTCCATATCTCACTTTCTCACTCTCTCACTCTCACTCTCTCTCACTCACACACTGCCACACTCTCACACTCTCTCTCACACACTCATTCTCACACTCTCACACAATCTCTCTCTCTCTCTCTCTCTCTCTCTCTCTCTCTCTCTCTCTCTCTCTCTCTCTCCACTTGCCGAGTGCTACATCACCGCTTGAATTATCCTCTAGCTAATTTCCAAGAGGGTGGAAATATTCAGCTGGCAGTCGCAAATTAGACAAAACTTTACACAAACGTTATTAAAGAGAAAAGTTGAACTAGCTTTTTATCTTGCAGTTCCAGCGTATTAGATGCGAGGAGCTGCTAGAGGTGCTGCTGCTAGAGGTGCTGCTGCTAGAGGTGCTGCTGCTAGAGGTGCTGCTAGAAGAGTTTCTAGAGTTGCTGCTAGAGGAGGAAGAGTGCTTGGGCCGTTGTTATGGAATGTCTACTTAAATGACTTCTTGACAGAGTAGAGAGCAGAGCAAGACATCTCTCGCCTGGACCCAGCTAAGATTGATCTGTCATTTCAGCACAGCAGAGCTTTCAACACAGGAGGAATGTTGGTGGTCTTGTTATGTACCACACTTGGCTCCACTCCAAGGACAGCGAAAAGTGAGCTTCTACACAACAAGACGGGCAACAAGCAGCAATTTCACTCTGACTGTACCGATCTCCAGAACATCGCTATATAATGTATCTACCGTATCTGCTAGGAAAATGATAGGATGGATAATGAGACCCTCCAAAACTAGGGACAACAAGCACATGATGATTGTCTTTAAATCGCTTGTTCTCTCTAGGCTGGAATACTGCTGCACACTAACTGACCCCTTCAAGGCATGTGAAATTGCTGACTTGGAGAATATACAAAGAATTTTCTCGGCATACACAAGTACGATAAGGCACCTAAATTACTGGGAGCGATTGAAGTCCTTCGATTTGTATTCCCTGGAACGCAGGCGAGATACAGGATAATAAACACCTGGAAAATCCTAGAGGGATTAGTACCAAACATGTACACGAAAATCACTCCCTATGAAAGCAAAGGACTTGGCAGGAGATACAACATTCCCCCAGCGAAAAGCAGGGGCGCCACTAGTACACTGAGAAACAACACAGTAAGTGTCAGGGGGCCAAGACTGTTCAACTGCCTCCCAGCATACATAAGGGGGATTACCAATAGACCCCTGACTGTCTTCAAGATGGCACTGGACAGGTACCTGACCAGACGTGCTGTGATTCGTACGTCGGTTTGTGTGCGGCCAGCAGTAACAGCCTGGTTGATCAGACCCTAATCCACCACGAGGCCTAGTCTCAGACCGAGCCGCGGGGGCGTTGACCACCGAAACCCTCTCCAGGTATACTCCACGTATCCGAGATCATTTATTCTTAGGATGACTCGAATCTGGAACATGTTCGTACAGCATATCAACAACATAAAATCAGTTGATCAAATGAAAGTGCTGGCCCACAGATGGCTCCAACTTTATTCTGTTCCCTATTTTATGTCTCATAACAATAAAAAGGTTCCTAAATGAGCTGATGTAGGTAACAGCCCTTAGCTTGTAAATAAAGCTAGGAATCCTTAGCCTAACCTTGTTAAACCCTGTGAAAAAAAGCTGCTAAAGAAGCTGTTAGAAAAGCTTCTGGAGTTACTGCTAGGGTTGCTTCTAGAGGAGCTGCTAGAGGAGCTGCTAGAGGAGCTGCCAGAGAAGCTGCTAGGGGTGCTGCTAGATGAGCTGTTAGAGATGTCATGGTATATTAGATGCTGGGGCGCTGCTGAAGGTGCTGTTACATAGTCTGGTTATATTACATTACGGTGAGAAGAGGGAAAATTATCTGCCTTTTCTTAGAGAAGAAAAAATAATGTGTCGCAGTAATCATCTTAGTGCGTATACTTTTCTGTTTTTGGTTGTCGGGGTCAAGTCAAAGTGCTTGGCTCAGCGTCTTAACTTGCCTGTTGTTTAGTCTTGCCATACCTTTTTTTTTTTTTTGAACTTTGTGTGAAGCCTGCCTTCCCTACAACTTCGTCCAGGTTATTCGACTTCCTGACTACTTTTAGGCTGAAGAAATTCTTCCTGATTTCTCTGTGACTCACCAGTGTAACTTTCAACTGTGCTTTCATATAACTGTTTCCACCCTCTCGAACCAATGTTTTGTATGTTATCTTTTCTTTCCATGTTTCTTTCTTCTGTACTTTCGTTAGTTTTAGCTTCTTCAGCTTTTCCTTATAGCTCATTTCCCTTACCAATGGGACTAGTCCCTTTGCATTCCTCTGCCCTGCTCTTCAGTTTCGTAATTTATTAGGTGTAGGCTCCGGAGTTGCATACTCCAAGACTGGCTTAAAATATTCCGTACCGAGTGCCACGAGAGGCTCTTTGCTGAGATTAGTGAAGAGTTCACTTTCATTTTTCATACTATTATTGAATGAAAAGTTATTTGTTCATTGTGTGCCTCTGGCAATATGTAAGCATTATGCTAGGTCCTTGGTCCTTCTGGATCAGTAAGATTTGCAGCCTCACTCCGAGTCTATATTCAGTTTCTCGTCTTTCTTACATCCTCAGGTTTTATAACTTTGCATATGCTGTGGTTGAACTTCAGTAGCAACTTATTTAATCAATTCTGCAGTTTGTCCAGATCCACTTGCAATTTTTTCTTGTCAACACTGGATTTTATTCTCATGAAATTAGCGTTGCCTCAAAACAATGATTCATCTGACTATCTTTTCTGGAATGTCATCTACATATCCCGAATCAGTACTGGTTAATTTAATACCGCACCTTGAGGAACCCCACTTGTTGCACAGTTCCATTCTGATAAGACATTCTTTGATCCACGCGCACATTCCTATTTTTTCATTTCTGCTTTTCAAATTCTGTCCCAGACACTACTGAGGTACAGTATGTCTTCTTGCAGTCCAAGAATGTTGAAACTACCCGTCCAGGTCTTTATAGCCTTACTTCCTCGCCCCCAGCTTGACAAGCCTTGGTTGTTTATTGTATGCAGCATAACATTACCTTCACGTTCATGTGATGTGGTTGCTGGAGATTTACTATACATGTACGAATTTTTTTCCATAAGTTAACCAAAAATAAACTAACCTAAATAGCCTAATACTATAATTAATTTTGTATGTTGCATAAATCATTCAGAAAAAAAAAACGTAGCCCGTACATGCGTCAGCGCGTATATAGTATATCGCTCTAGCTTGTTTTGAGGATGGGCTGCATGATGACTTTTACATTATCTTTGAACTACTGAGTCATTCATCCTGAAACACTGACTTACAACTCAATTTTTCTGGATCAATCTCTGATGCGGAATAGAATACCTTCTGATACTCCTGAGAGGACCCAGTCTTCAGTAATCTGTGCAGCTGAAAGAACAGTTTAGTATGCACTCCATACTCATTCTGTGAGGAATAAGGCATAACAACGGTATTAAAAGTCACAATGGGCGTCTGTGGGATCCCACAGGGTATAGCACCAGTCTTAAAAATATTAGTCGTTTCAAATATTATAGTGTATTCATGTAACTAATCTACTTAGTATAATACGGAGATATAATCAAGAAAACTCAAAACTAAATATACTAGCCATTATTTGGTTATAATCTCATCAAATATAAGTTCAATTGTCTAACCGGTACAAAACGTAGATACATTCTCAGCATTTTATATATCTTTTGATTAGCAATAAAGTAAATATATCACTGAACGGGTGGGGCTTCAACTCATGACAAGTGAGTCCGAAAACTCACAGGCCAGTGTGTTTTAGGACTCACTTGCCATCAGATCAAGCTCTACCCTTTCCATGGTTTGTTTGCTATTGTGTTATTGCGATTTCGAGAATAACACAATTATATGTCCTTTCTTGTAGGGTTTGCTGAGACGAGTTTCCAGATGGTTGACTTTTAGAGCTATAATGTTCTTGTGTGTAGCTCTCTGTCTACTCAACTGTACCATTCTTGTTACTAGTATCGCCATACAAACTGAAATGTCACAGATACTAAAAGCCCGGCTTTACTTTGGCAATGACTTTTTTATAGTCTATTGATCATGTTACTTACTTCATTAACTTTTATGCTCATGGACGCCTATTTGAGAGGGTATCCACAAAAAATCTAATTCCAGTCCCTTATTTTCAATATTTTGTGTACACCGGTGTCTGCCCATTTTCCTGTATCCTTCTCAAATCTAGAGAGTCTTTCGTAGAATTTCATTAAATCGTGAGGTAGAATTTGGATTCTTTAAAGTCTAAACCGTTATTGGTGTTTCGTGTTTCTCCAGATGTGCCACAAATCAAATTATATTTTCTTTAATTTTGCAATTCATACATGTCATGAGCACTGGCTTGCAATATTTAGGGCCTCATGTCTATTTATTTGTGGATGAAGGGTGCGTATAAATTCCAGCTGCTGACCTTACATTTTTAATTGCTTATGACTGGGATTACTCACTGCAAGTCTCGTGTGCCCTATTCTAGATCAATTCCACTGTCTGTGCAAATAAATTTTAATTACCAATTTGAATTGCAAATACCATAATCTTCATTCTTGTTCAACTACCGCATTTGTATTTGTGTGTTAACCTTTGAATGCCGTTGTCTACCTCATTCCACTTTAATAAAGCTGACGAGTAAAAAAATAAAAGTTTCCCCGACATTTTGTTGACTCAGATGGACTTGCAATGTTCATTCGAGTTCTCTTGTAGTATTTTACAGCCTTAGCCTGTAAAGGCTGAATTAAACCGCTTTACCTCTGCTGTGATAATACTACGTCATGTTTTGAGTTCAAACCTGTCAGCTTCATCACTAGTCTGGAGTGTGTATCTAGCCGAACCTTTGATCGTCCTGGAGGGTTTAGTGTAATGGTTTCTATTTTTTTTATACCGTATGCTCTTCTCTTCCCAGACGTTGCACTGTTTCGTCTCGATTCTCCTGGGTTTCACTTTCTCTAATTTTTCTTTCTGAAACCGAATTCTAGTAACCACTTGTTCTATAAATTTTGTAAGCCTATCCAGATTCTCTTGCAGGTTCTAGGTTTTCTCTTTTGTACACATTATTTCTCTTATTTGGATATCATTTGCTAAGACATTTACATAGGTAAATTGTTCAGCATGTTCTGGCTTTTGGGAAACTTTGTTAAATTCGCTCCTGACACTTTATCCCTCCCATGACTGACTTTTTTCTGTCTTGCTCTTTGACCCGTTATGCAGTATTACACTTGCCGCTGGCCCAAGTTGTCTCCAGCCTGTGTAGCAGTCTTGTAACTGATGCTGTCTTTAACCTCTTTTGCGATCAATAAACAAACAATTCACCCACACTTTTCATTTCTCTCTAATCTGTCAACCTGAATTTGTGGGAAATGCCGACACCTGTGTATATTAAAAAAACAAAACGTTCGTTTTAAGTGTAAATGTTTAATGCTAAACTGCTACATCATCAATATTTTCTGATATCAGCTATTCACAAATACCTCACACTTAAAAAGAGGATCTTATGCTCACGTTTCGGTCCTTCCTGGAAAACTGTCAAGTCACAACTGTTCGGGACTCAGCGAGTAATCAGTCGAGAGAGGGGCTCTCGATAGTCATCACTGGGAAAGCTAAGTTCAGCATTTCGAATAATCATCCTTTTATCAAGAGGAATATTTATTCGGAAGACGCAGTGAATTTTCTGAAGCTAAATCATAGTATTGTTATACTATGGACGAAAATTCAGTATTTAATTTGTGCCTTCTCTCGTGTCGGCTCCACATTAGTATCAAAATTTTGAGACTGGTGGCTTTTATAGCTGATGGCTAAACTGAAGCTCCTTTTGGCCTCCAGCGCTAGTTTCCAATTCACCAGGTTAGTTCCATAGCCGTTACATCGGATCTCAAAGCAAGGACCTCAAACATATATATACACTCGTCGTTCCTCTCCCACAAGCACCCTAAGCTGGTCCTCCCAAGGGTAGAAGCCATAGCGTCCAACGTCGTTACCGAGAAGCGTCTCTGGCGGTCGGGATTCGAGAAAACGTACTCGAGGCTTCCTGGGAAGGGATTCACTCTAGGCAACCTGTTCTCTCTATCTTCAGAAATGTTCTTCGTTTATTTCTGTTTGCTAGAAAATTTTCAGGCAATTAACATTTATTCCAGATTAGGTTAGTTTAGGTTAGGTTAGGCTAACGTGCATTAACCTATTATTATTACCTTAATAACGAATCTATAAAAACAGGTGGCTTATGTTTGTCTCTGCGGGGCGTGTTGTAAAATCTTGAGTGTTCATTTTCTGGCGATCGCTAACAGAAAAGAGAATGAGTTGCTCCAGGAGGCGCCATTTTCGGCAAATGAGACTGATGGTCGGTGACTAGTAATCAGGCTCGCGGGAATCCGGCTCGCGGGAATCCGGCTCGCGGGAATCAGGCTCGCGGGAATCAGGCTCGCGGGAATCAGGCTCGCGGGAATCAGGCTCGCGGGAATCAGGCTCGTGGCCAACTGGTTAGGTTAAACTAGTGTAGATTAGGTTGGGCCAGTGAAGGTTGAATAGTGTAGTGTAGGGTAGATTAGTGTAGTTAAGGTCAGCTTAAGGTTAATTAGGTTAAATCGGATTAGGCTGTTTTATAGCTAAGTTAACCTAAGTTAGAGTATTGTAGATTAAGGTAGGTAAGATTTCAAAACAATCTTTAATTTTTAACTACTTAAATCGAGCAATATTTTTTCACTGACAATGAAATTACAGGAATGAAATTGTGTGGGAATCAAATTGCAAAGTCAAATTACCGGCATTGAAATTGTCTAGAACCATGACAGCCTCTGGCAAGGCGTCGTCTGTAGCATCCACAAAGTTTGGAAGTTCTTATCCCACATCTTCTTCGTGATCGATCGAAAGCTGATAACCTCGCCTCATCCTTGACCTAACGGTGCTCAGTGGACTGTTTTTTTCTTTCCCCCAGTTTCAGATGGAGACCATCGCCAGGGAATGACTGGCTATCATCCGCCAGGGTTCGGCCTTCTCGTTCCACCTTTCCAGTTTTTCTCTTATGTGGAACTTCCCACCAGGACTCCTATCGTTTCTTCTTTTTTTTCCATAAGGAATAAGCAGTATCAACAATTTTACTGGTTACAGGGTTGAGCGGAAGTTCATTATGTGATGCACTTTCATTGCAAATAACTGCCAGAATTTGTTTCAAAACTGCAGTACTAAATTAGTTTTTTCTAACGACTTGATATAGGGCTGTGCTCTGGCTTTATGCATGTCCATGATTACTTTTTCTTTTTTAAAGTGCAACGATCATTGGGGGTTTGCTTAAATCGCTTTGTTCACAGTCCGTTTGGCCTTTATATGCAACATTTCTATTGTGAATATTGGTTATGATTTTGTTCCTGTAGATAATTTCCTCTCCTAGATACCTTGATCCTCAGAAGACTATGCTGTTTCCTTGCCTCTATCACCCTGACCTTCGCACCTGATACAAGGAAATAGGATTTTCCTTCTTCCTTGGGTTAAGTTCGATTGTCCCTCATACTCTTGGCGCTACATGATCCTACGAGTTAGTTTAGATTTTTTGTAGCCAAAACATAAATATCAATTACTAAGCTACGTAACAAGGACCAGTAGAGCTGTTGCTGCGCTCCGCTATTATTCTCAGTGCTTTCATTAAACCCAGTCATTTTAGTTACCGCGTTTCTAGTGGCTGTTGAACTGGTTCGGCAATGACATTATCTGAGCTAGCAGTCCTTTTACCTCGACAGACAGCTGTCGCTTCTTTAAGTCAGTTGAGTATGAAAAAATAGATTTCCAGTTTTGGAAAACACCCTGCCCCTTTAGTCAGCACTTGCATACTTCTCCAATACGAACGCCCGTCCCCCTCCCTCCATTCCTCCCTTCCACATCTATCTTACTGTCTCTATCTCTTTTTATATTTCTGTTATGTCCTTGAATATTTTTGTTTAATGTTTGCCTGCACGGATGCCTTCTTGTAATGATAGATGTTAATAAGATTTTATTTCTGAAAAGTGTTACTTAAGCGGAACCATTATCCGGGATTTCTCGCTTCGCTTTGAATGGCTACCAGTGTAAGAAACTAATGTGATGCTCGTGTGTAGTGAACTCTTGGTATTCATCAAGTAAAGAGTAAGAACTCTTAATAATGTAGCACCATTAAGTGTTAGTAGAGATTTTTACTAAACAAAATTGGGTACATCACCACTGTTTTTGTACCCAACTCTCTACTATGACCACCTTCTGTTCCCACTATGTAACTATATTTCACTATTATATTCACTCAAGGATGATGAGGAGAGAGAGAGAGAGAGAGAGAGAGAGAGAGAGAGAGAGAGAGAGAGAGAGAGAGAGAGAGAGAGATAGGGGTTGCAAGATTCGATATAAGACACAAGTATGCTCACACCTTGAGTATGCTCCACTTTCTTGGTTTGCCTGTCCCCCTCCCTCTCGCCTGGATCCATCCTGGAAAGATCTGTCATTTCAGCAGAGCCTTCAACACAGGAGGAATGTGGGTGGCCTTACTGTTATGTACAAAGCCAACATTGTCAAAGTACCACACTTGGATTTACTTTGAGGACAGCGAGAAGCAAGCTTCTATACCACAAGAAGGGCAGAAAG
>NC_091292.1:20994705-21037205 GCF_038502225.1 Cherax quadricarinatus | reverse complement strand
GTTGGTAAAACTATTCTCTCATACATTCCCCTCTTTGCGTCCAAGGACAAAGTTCTTTGTCTCCACAGACTCCTAAGTGCACCACTGACCCTTTTCCCCTCATCAATTCTATGATTCACCTCATCTTTCATAGACCCATCCGCTGACACGTCCACTCCCAAATATCTGAATACATTCACCTCCTCCATACTCTCTCCCTCCAATCTGATATCCAATCTTTCATCACTTAATCTTTTTTGTTATCCTCATAACCTTACTCTTTCCTGTATTCACTTTTAATTTTCTTCTTTTGCACACCCTACCAAATTCATCCACCAATCTCTGCAACTTCTCTTCAGAATCTCCCAAGAGCACAGTGTCATCAGCGAAGAGCAACTGTGACAACTCCCACTTTGTGTGATTCTTTATCTTTTAACTCCACGCCTCTTGCCAAGACCCTCGCATTTACTTCTCTTACAACCCCTTCTATAAATATATTAACCACGGTGACATCACACATCCTTGTCTAAGGCCTACTTTTACTGGGAAATAATTTCCCTCTTTCCTACATACTCTAACTTGAGCCTCACTATCCTCTTAAAAACTCTTCACTGCTTTCAGTAACCTACCTCCTACACCATACACCTGCAACATCTGCCACATTGCCCCCATATCCACCCTGTCATACGCCTTTTCCAAATCCATAAATGCCACAAAGACCTCTTTAGCCTTATCTAAATTATGTTCACTTATATGTTTCACTGTAAACACCTGGTCCACACACCCGCTACCTTTCCTAAAGCCTCCTTATATATATATATATATATATATATATATATATATATATATATATATATATATATATATATATATATATATATATATGCAAAACAACAACTCTGAAAGAATAGAGAAATTCCAAGCGCTTTCGTGACTACTCAATGTGAGTAGTCACGAAAGCGATTGGAATTTCTCTATTCTTTCAGAGTGGTTGTTTTGCATATTTTGAAATCACCTGTTTACTGTGATCTTATTGCATATATATATATATATATATATATATATATATATATATATATATATATATATATATATATATATATATATATATATATATATATATATATATATATGTCGTGCCGAATAGGCAGAACTTGCGATCTTGGCTTAAATAGCAACGCTCAACTTGCCATATAGGACAAGCGAAAATTTGTGTATGCAATAATTTCGCCAAAATCATTCTGAACCTAACGAAAAATAACATATTTCACTGTGTTTGTTTAGTATTAAATTACTGTAAACAAATCTAAAATATATTTAGTTGGTTTAGGCTAAAATAAATTGTTGTTGTTATAATAAGGTTAGGTAAGTTTTCTAAGATCCTTTTGGTGCAAAATTAAAAAATTTTACATTAACATTAATGATAAAAATTTATCTTTAAACGTATAAGAGAAAGTTTAAGAAAGGACTTAATTTTAAATGAGTTCTTGCTAATTGACCAGTTTTACATATTCGGCACGACATATATATATATATATATATATATATATATATATATATATATATATATATATATATATATATATAGATATATATACAGTACATGTTGTTACGTGTGTATCACCGATTATAAGACGAAAATCTCATCCAGCTCCTCAGAGCTGGGACGTGTGCCCAAAATACAGCAGGCGTTACCCCTTTGAACAGCCGCACTGAGCCGCTGGAACAGAAAACTAGCTGCCCTGGGATCTCTAGTTACCCTGATGAGTCTTTTTCCCAGCTCCATAAGGAATTTAGATGCACTCTTTCCCCATGAGCCAAGGGTCTCTGGGCCTATGGGAACAAACATATAATGATGGGCAAGTTCTTCATATTTTCTAGACTTCTGGGACTCCCTGAAGCTGGCAGCTGCCCCTCTTTCCTCCTTGGTGTATTGGAGATAGGTATCAGCCAAGGTAGATGCACATGTATAGTCCCACACCACCTGCTTCCCATCTGTCCAGGCTTGAAGGGTGATACCAACTGGACGCTTCTGGCTGCCATCAGATCTGCATAGTTGGGGTGGCTCCCTTACTTCTGGGCATCCAGCTGTTGTGAGGCTCCTCTTGATAATGTTATTAACCTCCTCATGTCTTGCAATCTTTCCCTCGGATTTACTATATATATATATATATATATATATATATATATATATATATATATATATATATATATATATATATATATATATATATATATATATATATATATATATATGCATTCATGCACAAACACATTTACATTTATTTAAAACTTGTAAAGATACTAAATTAAAATTACTATTATACAGGTACAGTAACTTCAGTTTTTATTTATTTTTTTTTTATTTTTTTGCAGCTGTGAAAAAATTGTAAGCGTTTCTTAACAAACGCAGCCAATTCTAGTCGTGGCAAGGGTGCCTGTGTTCCCCTTCAACTTAAGATGAATAATGATATGATCTGGTGAGTCTGCCACAGTTGAAAAAAAAAAAATGCTGGAGGCTGTGAATGCTGACTCATCAGCTCCGTAAATTGTTACCGAAGATGAAATGACCTGGTATTAGCAAGCAACATCATCGAACATATTTATCAAACCCAGTAGCGAATATGAAAGTAAAGTGGTGATAAAATAGCGTAAACACCTGAGCACATCTGTGAGTTCTCCGAACCTCCCCTCCCCCTCCCCTTCTCTCTCTCTCTCTCTCTCTCTCTCTCTCTCTCTCTCTCTCGCAATATTTTTGCAATACTAGTCTCAGAGAAACAAAATACGTGCCCGCAATACGATTTGACTTAACCTGGAATGTGAGTCAAGCGTAAACCTCTCCGCTAACAGCGCAGGTGGGTGTCTGATGGCCTCTGCTGTTGCTGGATCAAGGAGTTCTGGCTTCGATAACCTCCAGAGAGAACACTACAAGGCCCATCCTTCCTATCCTTTCCTCTCTCATTTCCCATTGCTGTCTTACAGTTACTCTGCTATCTTAGTTACCCTGCTGTCTTTCAATTTACCTGGTACCTTATAATGTTCCTGCTATCTTACAATTTTCCCTGCTACCTTACAATTTACCTGGTACCTTACAATGTCCCTGCTATCTTACAATTTCTCTGCTACCTTTCAATTTCCCTACAATTTTATAATGTCCCTGTTATCTTTCATGATTAGCAACCTTCCACTGCCATATTTAAATTTCCCGTCGTTTCCTCCCTGCCCTCTTTCACTTTCTCTGCCATTTTTCACTTCCTTCTGTCATCTTTCACTTCCCCTGCCATCTTGAGCAAATCCTCACTGCCATCTCTGACGCTAGCATCCTCGCCTTCTGCCAGCTCTACTTCTAGCTCTATATGTTCCACCGGTACCCTCACCTGCTGCCATCTCTGCCGCCAGCGCTATCGTCTGATGCCATCTGTGCCACCAGCGTCATTGCCTGGTGCCATCTCTTTCACAAGAGTCATCAGCACTAGTAACCAAGGCATCTTGCTGCCTTGATGCAGTACTCACAAGACGTGGTATTTCAGATAGTATCCCTTGCCTTGTATCAAACTTAATATCCTTCCGATTAGATGACCCTTACGATTTTAGCGTTTTCCAATAATATGGATAACAAGATTATTCACAACTATTACCACAACCACTGCCTTCCCCACTGCTGCCATCACCATTGCCCCTCATCACCATTGCCCCTCATCACCATTGCCCCTCATCACCATTGCCCCCACCACCATTGCCCCCACCACCATTGCCCCCCCACCACCATTGCCCCCCCACCACCATTGCCCCCCCCACCACCATTGCCCCCCCACCACCACTGCCCCCCCACCACCACTGGTCCACCACCACCACTGGCCCCCACCACCACTGCCCCCCACCACCACTGCCCCCCACCACCACTGTCCCCCCACCACCACTGCCCCCCACCACCACTGCCCCCCACCACCACTGCCCCCCACCACCACTGCCCCCCCACCACCACTGCCCCCCCACCACCACTGCCCCCACCACCACTGCCCCCCACCACCACTACCCCCCCACCACCACTACCCCCCACCACCACTGCCCCCCACCACCACTGCCCCCACCACCACTGCCCCCCACCACCACTGCCCCCCACCACCACTGCCCCCCACCACCACTGCCCCCACCACCACTGCCCCCCACCACCACTGCCACCACCATCATTCACCACTGCCACCACTACCACCACTGCTAGCACCACTGGCATCACTACCATCAGTCACCACAACTGCCAATACCACTGTCATCACCACTGCCGCCGCCGCCACCACCACCACTGTACCACAACTGCCTCCACCACTACCACTATCAAAAATGACCTTCACAATCGCCTATCACCCTCGTTCACATTGTTAACTTCAACAATTGTGACGTCTACTTTTACTCTCCCTGAACACTCCCACAGTCACTACCAAGCATCAACACTGCCTGACTCATCACCACTACCAGAGACGGATTCATCCTCTTCGCATTCACCACCATAGCTATCACAAGTGCCAGTCACCGAAGCATGAACACCACCACTAAACCATCGCCTCTGCTACAATAATCACAGCTGCTGCAATCGTCGCAACGAACACCGCCAAAAAAACCGCCGTCATAATCACCACAACCACGATCACTACAAAAACGGGCAACACCTCCACAACCACATTAGTCACCATCACTAAACCCACCACCAATACAACCAGCACAACCAGCCACCCACCACCACGACCAATACCACCACCACCTCAACCACATTACAACCACTACCTCTACAACCAATACAATCACCACAATCGCCACCTACCACCACACCTCCACTACCACACTACACCACAATCGCCACTACCAATACCCACCAGCGCCATCACTCCACAGCTACCACTAAAACTACTATAACCACCATTACCATAACACGTTACTACCGTCAACCCTCCTGGCAGCCAGCATCCAGTAGCAGGCCAGATAGATCACTTGACACACACTTACATTAAACCCCATTTAACTTGGAGTTCAGCCTGGTGTGTAGTGCCTCTCAGGAATACTTTACTCGTCGTTGTTGGCTAAACTGGGAACACGTGTTGGGAATGTTGGAAATCCATGTTGCAAATGTTAGGAATAGGTGTTGGTAATGTTTGGGAATGCCTGTCGGGAATGTTGGAAGTGTTAGGTGTATTACTGAATGAATACACATTAGGATTCCTGGGAATGCATGCTTGGTATACTGGGAATATCCGTTTGTAATGTTGGGAATTCAAGTTAGGAATACTAGGAATGTGTGTTGAGGATTCAGTTTGGAACTGGTAGAAATTCAGTAATGGAAAAGGTTAATGACTACCAATTTCTCCAAAAATAGAAAAAAAACTGCTGAACTCGTATTTCAAAAGTTAGATGACATGATCCCGGTCATGGGCAATTGACGATGGTATCACTACCTAGTTAAACACTGAACAATTACGAAAGTCATTTAGTGTGGGATAGTAATTACGAGTGTGTGTTTGATGAACCATCCTTTGAAGTCCTCGACTGTGTAATAGGTTGTAACTAAATTGGTTGTACCTTGTACAACCGCTCAGCTGTGTATATGCATGCATGTATGTGCATACTTTTATAGGCCACTTTATTAAGTACCCATGTACACCTTGTTAATGAAAATGTCCAATTAGCCAATTATGTGGCAGTACCTCAAAGCATAAAAACATGCAAACTTGGTCAAGAAGTTCAGTGGATGGTCAGACAGAACTTTAGACAGAGGAAGAAATATGATCTAAATGATTTTGACTGTGGAATGATTCTTAGTGTCAGACGGGGTGATCTGAGTATCCAAGAATCTCCTGATCTCTTGGGATTTTCACACAACATTCTCTTAAGTTTTAGGAGAAGGGGGTGAAAAACACACAACTTCTAGTGAGCGGCAGTTCTGTGGGCGAAAACGAGTTGGTAATGAGAGAGGTCAGAGAAGAATAGCCAGACTAATTCAAGCTAGGAATGAGGTGACGGTAACTCAAATAATTATGCATTGCAACAGTGATATGCAGTTGAACATCTCTGAAGGCACAACACATCGAACCTTGAAGTTGAGGTTAAAATGTGCTCAGGCTCACCAACACTGGACAGTTGAAGATTGGAAAAATCTTGCCGGGACTGACGAATCGTAATTACTGTTGCGACATGCAAATGGTAGGGTCAGAATTTGGCATAAACCTTTGTGACGTGGTGCGGTGGAAAGGAAAGATTAGCAGCAAGAATGTGCAGCCGACAAATCTGCATCAACTGCGTAATGCTATCGTATCAACATGGACCAGGATCTTTAAGGAATGTTTCCAGCACCTGGTTGAATCCATGTAACCGAGGATTCAGGCTGTTCTTGGGTATACGAGGACCCTACCCAGTACAGAAGGGTGTAACTAATTAAGTGACCACTAAGTGTGAATGTATGCGTGTGTGTACTCACCTAGTTGTGGTTGCAGGGGTCGAGTCACAGCTCCTGCCCCCGCCTCTTCACTGGTCGTTAAAAGGTCACTCTTCCTGCAACATGAGCTTTATTATACCTCTTCTTAAAGCTATGTATGGAGCCTGCCTCCTCTACATCACTTCCCAGACTATTCCTCTTCCTGACAACTCTGTGACTGAAGAATTACTTCCTAACATCCCTGTGATTCATCTGAGTCTTCAACTTACAATTGTGACCCCTTGTTGCTGTGTCCTATTTCTAGAACATCCTGTCTCTGTCCACCTTGTCAATTCCTCTCAGTATTTTGTATGTCGTTATCATATCCCCCTTATCTCTTCTGTCCTCCAGTGTCGTCAGGTCGATTTTCTTTATCCTCTCCTCGTAGGACATGCCCCTTAGCTCTGGGACTAGTCTTGTTGCAAACCTTTGCACTTTCTTAATTTTCGTACGTACTGTGCTAGATGTGGGTTCCAAACTGGTGCTGCATACTCCAATACAGACCTGACATACACAGTATACAGGGTCCTGAAAGATTCCTTATTGAGATGTTGGAATGTTATTCTTAGGTTTGCTAGGCCCCCAAATGCTGCAGCAGTTATTTGGTTAATGTGCGCCTCAGGTGTGTGTGTGTGTGTGTGTGTGTGTGTGTGTGTGTGTGTGTGTGTGTGTGAGAACAATTGTCGATAAACACTTGGCGCTTTGCGTGCGTGTATACATGTATATGTCCCATTCCTTTCATTAAACCTAATTACTACTCATTCCCCAAAAGCTTTGTAGCCCCTAGGGGATTAGCGCTTTTATTCGTACTTTAATAGATGTAAGGGAATTTATATTATATATATATATATATATATATATATATATATATATATATATATATATATATATATATATATATATATAATTTCTTTTACAAGAGACATGGTGGCTAGTGCTACGGGACGCTGTGCCCCATTGTGATCATTCAGATAATGATGAGACACTCAAACTGCACTTCTTGTTGGTGGAGAGAGGTCTGTGTGAGCATATCTAGCGCGTGGAAACGTTTCGCCAGCCAGTGGCTTTCTCAGTCCAGTACAGAAAAGAATGGTGGAAAATCTGAATGATTTTGAGGTAATCAGTCTCTCAATATGATCAGTGCATCAATCTTGATTGATGGACTGATTACATCGACTCCGGGCTGAGGGTCTGATTACCTCAAAATCTTTCTGATCTTCCAACATTCTTCTCTGTACTGGACTCAGGAAGTCACTGTCTGGAGATAAGTTTCCGCAAAAAAAGATACCCAAGTGATCCATAAATGACTCGAACATCAACTTGTCGGTTCCCCGAGCCATTTATCTTCAATCCAGCACAATGTATTGCAAATCTCATAGTAAACTGCTTAGAGCTGAATTACTTGAAGACTACAACAAGGACACACAAACAGCCTCAATAATTCGACCACCTGCGTCCAACTGTTTGTCTGTTGACTGTGGGAAAAGTGCTGGACTTTCATCCAAGAGGACCCGGAATCGATTCCCTTGTGAAGCTAGAAAACTGAACACGCGTTCTAACACCTACTTCCCTTGTTGACCTAACAGCAAACAGTTCTGTAGGTGTTAATCACCTGCTGTGCGTTGCCTGGTTGAGAAGGAATCAAAGGACCTCCGAAGAAGCAAGCCACGCTGCTTGACTTCCCGGGACTGTCCTGGGTAACCAAGCCAATGTTTGTATACTTCCAGGTAAAGGCAGAGTTATGTGAGAAAACTCAGACAGGATTCAAACTCTTCCCCCACCATGATCTACTGCTTCAGCTGCACCAGGATACATTACTCATCATGATCTACTGCCTCAGCTAGACCAGGATACATACCAGACAATGTGATACTGTGGTGTGAGTACTTACCTATTTGTTTCTGCAAGAGTCGAGTCATAGCTCCTGGCCCCGCCTCCTCACTAGTACCTACCAGATTCTCTCCCTGCTCCCAGTCTTATCGTACTTCATCTTAAAACTATGTATGGATCCTGTGTGCGTGTGTCTGTGTCTATGATCTTACGTCATCATATTGGATTGCCCAGAACCTTGGTTTGTGAGAATGGTCCCACTGTTGTGCAGGAACCACGGGCTCTGAGACCCGGTTGCTTCTCTTGAATCCGCCACTGAACAGTTAATAATATAAACCTCTTGAAAATGTTAAAAATATATTCCAGGAATTCTTTTAATTTCCTTGATAATTTGGGTTGCAGTCGAGGCAAGAGGTGAAGCGAGCAGACCATTAATTTAACTGAAGACCTGGTTTTTAGAAGCGTAAATTTATTTTTGAAAAATTAATATAATTGTCTAATCTATAACAGCGAAAAAAAAATTAGCCTGATGTTGTTTCAACTTGGTCAGGATGACAAGAGCGGGGAATTAGAGAAATGGGATACGAGGTAATGCCTGCAGTTGCTGCAACAAATTACAGTTGGGTAAGGCGATTAACATGGAAATTAATGTAAAAGGAAATTTCTGTAGGATTGGTCAGTGCACTGTGAATCTTCGGGGGATTCTATGGCTGGAAACGTGAAAGTGAAGATGGGGAGCTAGATGGAGAATACGTACTTGTCACAATAACGTGGTTGCATAAATTCACGACCAACCCACAAATTGGTGGTAAAACAAAATTGAGGCTTCTCTTCTTCCTAGTCAATTATCAGCTACTCGCAAAAATTTTATGGCTCAAAAAAGTACCGAAACTTCGTTTAGTTTCATTCCTAGTAGGTGGATTAGTTGTGAAATTAGTAGATAAAACTAAATTCCGATTAAAAGTTTTATCTTAACGGCAGAAAATGGAGAAAAATGTAGTTACACAAAAAGTTGATGGCAAAGGAGCAATATTCAAACTGTATACATGAAAAAAGAAGAAAAATGTAATTATGCACGAAGGAAGTTGATAGCAAAGCAGCAATATCCACAACGTGTAAACGAAAAGAAACCTATCCTTTTAGACGAAGAAAACAGACGTATCAAAGCTGCCCAGGAAAAGAAGCCAAGCAGTCAGCTGGCAGAGTAAGAAACGAGGCAGCAGAAGAATGGTATGAGAAGGCTGATAACCAGGAGAAGAAAAAACGACCCATAAGATATAGAAGTCACGAACCCACAAGAGGGAGACGGTGGCTAGATCACTGTTATCAAGGACACGCGCCGTTACACTGTCAGACGCGAACAGGATCAAGGAAATGTGGATGCAGATATTTTGATTAGTTGAATAGCAAGAATGGGAAAAGAGGAGCATTTACTGGAAAATATATGAAAAGAAATGTGATGGATATTATCCTTGACATATATCCATTATCAGAGAGAGAGGAGAGTGACTTGTAGCTCAGTGGTAAAGTTTCGGCTCACAGCCGAAACGCCCGGATTCAGCTACATGGCAGGTGGAGAGGTTTTGGCCATATCTTTTATGCTTGATGCTAGTATTTATTTTTACACGCTAGTTTTATAAACTGACAGTTATTCTGCCTAAGCTCATTTTGAAGTCCTAAGGGATACTACCACCCCCCGGGATGCCACCCACAACTGCAGACTAACACCCAGATACCTACGTACTGCTAGGTGAACAAGAGCTGCAGTTACACCTGCTGCACCTGTTCATATGCCCAAAGTTTTCACATGTTGACCAGCTATTGTAGGTGTCATCCTGTGGATTGTTGTGATAATTTATAAAGATCCAGGCACCCGAATGAGCGGAGGACTGATAACAGATGTTAATCTGTTAAAAAAACTGTGTTAAAAAAGAGAGATAGTAACTTACCATACCACGGGCGGGATTTGAACCCGCGGTGAGAGTGTCTCAAAACTCCAGACCTTCGCGTTAGCCACTGGACCAGCTAGCCACAATAAGATTCATCCAACTAGGTATATTTCTACACCATAGGAAGGTTAGCATAGGCACCACAGTGACCACAAATGCAAGTTTTTACAGATGAATCTCCAGCTAGCGTGGCCGTGACGAACTCTAGCTCAAGTCCCCTCACTGCCGTCACAGTGGTGCCTATGCTAACCTTCCTATGGTGTAGAAATATATCTAATTGGACAAGTCTTATTGTGGCTAGCTGGTCCAGTGGCTAACGCGACGGTCTGGAGTTTTGAGACTCTCTAACCGCGGGTTCAAATCCCGCCCGTGGTATGGTTTGTTCGCAATCGTGTCATTACGATTTCGTGAGATAGTAACTTAACTAGTTATGACGTAAGTGAACATATTGAAAAACTGATAAGAGAAGAAAGGATAGGTTGAACCAAGTTCTGTTAATCTGTGGCGGTAGCAGTGAACTTTGTATGTTACCCAAGAGCTTCAGGAACCATATTTTGAAATCAGAGAAGACGTTTCTCCGTAATAAAACTGAGATGGAATGAATTCCCATGAATTACTTCCGAAAATAAAGGGAAAATTATGAGTACATGCATGTTCGCTGTCTCTCTCTCTCTCCCTCTCTCTCTCTCTCTCTCTCTCTCTCTCTCTCTCCTCGCTCGCTCGCACCCCCCCCACAGTTTGGAACCCACACGTCAAGAAATTAGAGAAAGTGCAAAGGATTGCAACAAGACTAGTTCCAGAGCTAAGGGGAATGTTCTACGAAGAAAGGTTAAGGGAAATCGGCCTGACGACACTAGAGGACACAGGTTAGGGAAGACATGATAACTACATACAAAATACTACGAGAAATTGACAAGGTGGACAGATACAGGATGTTCTAGAGATGGGACACAGAAACAAGGGGTCACAGTTGGAAGTTGAAGACTCGGATGAGTCAGAGATGTTAGAAAGTATTTCTTTAGTCATAGAGTTGTCAGGAAGTGACAGAGTGGAGGCAGGAACCATATATAGTTTTCAGACGAAGTTTGATAAAGCACATGGAGCAGGGAAATAGAGGACATAGTAGCGATAAGTGAAGAGGCGGGGCCAGGAGCTATGAATCGACCCCTGGAACCACTAATAGATTAGTACACACACACACACACACACACACACACACACACACACACACACACACACACACACACACACACAGGCTGCAGACCTGGTCCAGCAATTAGCTCCTGGAGTTCAACCCCACCAAGTGCAAAGTCATGAAGATTAGGAAAGGGCAAAGAAGACCGCAGACGGAGCACCAGGCACATCTCCTGAAGCGCACATCAACCAAATAACTGCTGCAGCATATGGGCGCCTAGCAAACCTCAGAACAGCATTCCGACATCTCAATAAGGAATCGTTCAGGACCCCGTACACCGTGTACGTTAGGCCCATATTGGAGTATGCGGCACCAGTTTGGAACCCACACCTAGCCAAGCACGTAAAGAAACTAGAGAAAGTGCTAAGAGGTATGTCCTACGAGGAAAATCTACCTGACGACACTGGAGGACAGGAGAGATAGGGAGCACATGATAACGACATACAAAATACTGAGAGGAATTGACAAGGTGGACAAAGACACGATGTTCCAAAGATGGGACACAGCAACAAGGGGACACAGTTGGAAGTTGAAGACACAGATGAATCACAGGGATGTTAGGAAGTATTTCTTCAGCCACAGAGTAGTCAGGAAGTGGAATAGTTTGGGAAGCGATGTAGTGGAGGCAGGATCCATACATAGCTTTAAGCAGAGGTATGATAAAGCTCAAGGTTCAGGGAGAGTGACCTAGTAGCGACCAGTGAAGAGGCGGGGCCAGGAGCTTGGACTCGACCCCTGCAACCTCAACTAGGTGAGTACACACACAATGCGCACACGCACATGCGAGATTAGGCTCAGTGCTTAGAAAAATGGGCAGTTAGGGGAGACACAACAATTCTATAGCCTAGCGAAATTAGAGGACAGAAGAACCAAGGGAGACATAATGACAAAATACAAAAAGGACTCTACAGGGTGTAGAGGTCTGGAAAAGGGTACACAGAAGAGTAAGAGGGATAGCTAGAAGCCGTTGCTTCAGATGAAAGGTGATCAGGAAGGGGAAGGGCCTGGATAGGAACGTATAGGAAGCAGGTTTCACACACAGGAATCAAAATACATAACAGTACAGTATTTAAAACTTGGGAGGATTATTATACTGTAATTGTGGTGTGGTTGAGAGCGACCATTTACGAGAATATCAGGTGACAGCGGTGGGAGTCAATAGTAAGGACGATGGGAGCTATGATGGCCAGCTCTCCTGAACAAACTCTTCATGTTTACCCGAGTGCGATGGGTCCTTAACCCAGCCTCTGCTTTTCCTCATCCCTTTTCACTGTGGTTGAGGATGGAGACTATGATATTCGGATTATTGTTCACAAGATCTAAACCTTGCTAACCTTTACATTTAGAGCTGCTCCTCAGTGACCTTGGTCTGTCACTGAATCTAAATCACCATTTATCTTAAGGATTATATGTCCTAATACCTTTCCGAGAACAATTCATACCAAACTCACATTTTGAAATTTAAACTTTAGTCATCACTTATTTTATCCTACTCCTATCTCCTCCTGTTCTTCACCATTCTCCTTTGTATGGACTGATGAAGTCACTGTGTGACAAAACGTTTCCTTATTAAAGATACCCAAGTGTTGCATGTGTCTAATTTATCAACTTGTTGGTTCCCTGAACTATTTATCTACATTCCTATCTACCTGTTTCTACTCGGTCGTTTTCTATCCTTCCCCGTCCCTCTTCCTTACCTCTCCTTACCTGGGCTTGTCAAAGAAGTTCAAGTTTATGCTTATTTGCTGGATAGAAACGCTGAAGGGTGATGACTGGGGCAACACAAGCCGACAAAGGTAAAAAAGAATCATGTCATGGTGACTGGGGCAACACAAGCCGACAAAGGTAAAAAAGAATCATGTCATGGTGACTGGGGCAACACAAGCCGACAAAGGGAAATAAAAACAAGCCGACAAAGGTCATGTCATGGTGACTGGGGCAACACAAGCCGACAAAGGGAAATAAGAATCATGTCGTGGTGACTGGGGCAACACAAGCCGACAAAGGTAAAAAAAATCATGTCATGGTGACTGGGGCAACACAAGCCGACAAAGGTAAAAAAGAATCATGTCATGGTGACTGGGGCAACACAAGCCGACAAAGGGAAATAAGAATCATGTCGTGGTGACTGGGGCAACACAAGCCGACAAAGGAAAATAAAAATCATGTCATGGTGACTGGGGCAACACAAGCCGACAAAGGGAAATAAGAATCATGTCATGGTGACTGGGGCAACACAAGCCGACAAAGGTAAAAAAGAATCATGTCATGGTGACTGGGGCAACACAAGCCGACAAAGGTAAAAAAGAATCATGTCATGGTGACTGGGGCAACACAAGCCGACAAAGGTAAAAAAGAATCATGTCATGGTGACTGGGGCAACACAAGCCGACAAAGGTAAAAAAGAATCATGTCATGGTGACTGGGGCAACACAAGCCGACAAAGGGAAATAAAAATCATGTCATGGTGACTGGGGCAACACAAGCCGACAAAGGGAAATAAGAATCATGTCGTGGTGACTGGGGCAACACAAGCCGACAAAGGGAAATAAGAATCATGTCATGGTGACTGGGGCAACACAAGCCGACAAAGGGAAATAAAAATCATGTCATGGTGACTGGGGCAACACAAGCCGACAAAGGGAAATAAGAATCATGTCGTGGTGACTGGGGCAACACAAGCCGACAAAGGGAAATAAAAATCATGTCATGGTGACTGGGGCAACACAAGCCGACAAAGGGAAATAAAAATCGTGGCATACATAAGAGGCCTTTATTCGAGATGAAGTTTCCCTCAAGGCTGCGCGAAATGTTGTCTAAAGGATTTCCCCTAATTACGTGTCCATAATTGCTCGTTGGCTTAGTGTAAAAATTGGAGCCCCTCAAGAATCGGTTCAAGGGCCAGTCATCATTTTTAATGTACATAAATAATAATGACGAATCCTCCAAAGTAAACAAAAAAGTTAAGTTTCCAGATCACATACAATTCAGGTAGAAAAAAGTGCCGAAGTTGTGATTGGATTGTAAAGATACTGAGACCAATGAAGTTGTCAAGACATGGAAATGAGTTTATGTATAAGAATTTAAAGTAATATTTAAAAAAATTACTAAGTGAATTATAAGGGTAAGATCTTCGATTGGTCATTAGTGGCTGTCTGCCGCGCAAAAATAAATGTTTAATATTTTTGTTATTTATTAATATATTTAGCGCTTTTTGAATATAATATAATTTATTGTTATTATTTAATCCGAATGGACAATGCAAAAGTAGCAAAATTATTAGTTTTATTGCTAAAAAATTATGAAACGCAAAAACAATATTGAGACATTAGCCAGCTTTGTTTTGGTTAGCAAACTGAATATAATAGGAATCTTAGATTGTAAATAGGATAAATGATCTATTTCTATTAGTCAGTAACTCTAAACTTAAGACGAAAGACTCAAAGAACAGAAAGACTTTTTTTTAGGTGGCCAAGATTGTTACATCACTTCCAAATCTTTCAGAGATTGAAGATGCTGAGCAGTATGATGCCCTCAGACAACAACAGGTGTTTGAAAAACATAGCAAGGCAATGTATTGTAATGGCTATTGTTGTTATCACGGGGAAGCTTTAAGCACACACAGGTCATATAGCGCCTGAGAAAAGGGAGGTAATCAGATTGGAACACAGGAAGGGGAAGATAATTTCATTTCCCGGGATTGCGAGCCCTTCAGCATCAAGACTCCTATCTTGAAGGATAGAACATTGGTAAGAAAATTTGGGAGGAGTTAGGGCATTTATATACTTAATGCTTCTATGCCTATATAAAAACAATGAAAATAATAATAGAACACTGGAATAATAAACTTCCTGGTGCTGTAAGTACACCTTTAAAAAAAAAATATTATAAATAA
This sequence comes from Cherax quadricarinatus, assembly GCF_038502225.1. Classification (NCBI taxonomy): domain Eukaryota; kingdom Metazoa; phylum Arthropoda; class Malacostraca; order Decapoda; family Parastacidae; genus Cherax; species Cherax quadricarinatus. The sequence goes on along the minus strand of NC_091292.1, from coordinate 21,021,894 downwards.
ATAGTAAATATCTATTTATATTATATTTTATGTCGAACCACAATCACATCTTTTACAAATTCTTTGTGATAACTTCCTTGCTGGAGCAAGCTGTGGTGAATGAAGTCGGGGGTGTCTGGCTGAGTGGAGAGAAGAGGGTGCTTGGTTGAGTGGGGGAGAACGTCTATCTGGCTGAGTTGAGGAAGGGAGCTTCTGCTGAGAGGGGTGGGGGACGGGGGCTACTGGCTCCCTACTAATACTCTTCAGAATTACTGCCAGGTACTCTCCTGCAGTAGCTCTCTCCTAGTCTCGCCATTCTTCATAAATGTATTAAGTCTTGTAATTTATGCCGGATATTTTTCTATGAATAAATCAGTAAAGTCTGGCCGCTCCATAAGCGTTAAGTTACTATGCCAATAATTTTTGTCTCCCTTTCCCCAAAAGTTGGGCCCGGGAAACTTTTCTGCTTGACGTTTTCTAGCCAAGTTTATGCCAACGAGTTTTGATGTGAGAAAATGTTGCACTTAACGCATAGCCTGAAAATAACTTTTAACCTCCCCGTATAGGTGAAAATGAAACCATGTGAGAATTTCGACATTGTAGGGATAAAAAAAAGAAATTTTCGCTTAATTGTTAGTATTTACAATAGTGACCAGAATACACACATACGACTGGACACCTCGAGAGAAAAAACGACAATACTCGAACATCTCAGACAAGGAAAACGCTTTAGAGTCGATTATAATTTGAGGAAACCAGTGAATTATTATATTAGTCTAATTACATAGCAGTATATGCGCTACTAGCAAAGTTCAGCAAAACCGAAACTTCAACAAAAACGCTTTTCAAGACAATATATATACAACCCATCCTCCAACTAAGGCATTTTCACATGAAACTGTGAGTACATGTCTGCTTCAGTGAAACTACAATAAAAGAAAATTGTATTTGCTATTTTCAGTTAGGTTATCTTTGCTTTTGTTTAATCAGTATTTCCGTACAACTACCGAGCAATAAAAGAATTAAAATAGACGAGTGGCTTACGTCAGGGAGAAAATTGAAATTTTGTTGATGTATTTTCACTCGTTCGATAACAAGTGTGGAGGACGATTGGGTAGATAACGTTCATCGGACCTGTCATGGAATGTAAAGCGAAAGAATTTAGTTCATTGGTGCGACACTAGTCCTGGAGCAAAGAAGAATGACCCGTAGTGAAACATATGAAGTCAAAATGACAACACCAGAAAGGACAAAAAGCTAGACTGATAAGACAAGGCCACGAGGACTCGATAGAACTGACACGCTGTGAAAGGAGACAGGGAACAAAGAGGAATAGATGAAACCTAAAAATACAGATTGGTCAAAAGGATACCAGGAAGTATTAAATTTTATTATTAAGTCTGTGGGTACTTAGTAAATTAGGAATTGTTGGAGTCAAATTAGTTAAGTAATTCTGAAGATACGACAGAGCTTATGAATTCATGAGTAACTAAAGATTGGTCAGGAACCGATACTCGACCCCCTTCCCCGCATACCACAATAACACAAGCACAACTTGGTGAGTACGAGCTTTGAGACGAATGGTGCAAGGCCGACAAGTGGTAAAGGTAACAGTTTCCAGTGAGGAACTTGAATAAGATGTTTCGGCCCCCCTTCCCCCCCAAAAAAAAACTTTGTTGTCGAGACTTCCCAATGTTCCTCTCTGCAAATTGTTTCTTTTCTCCTAAGTACACGCTTGCAATATTTGCTAATATTTGCATTCCTGGCGATGTCCCTGGAGTAATTAAAATCCGCTATCTTGGTGTATTACTCTGTACTCAAACAATCTTTATTTCAACAGGCACTTTGCAACTAGAAACGAAAAGTAATTTCACTTGTCATTTCATCTGTCCTGAAATAGAGTTGTTTCTCAGTTCTAGTTTTTTCGTTGTTTTCACTGGATTTTCCTCTTGCTCTCCTATGTATATGTCTATAATTATATAACGCACGTGTACGTGTGTGTGTGTGTATGTGTGTGTGTGTGTGTGTGTGTGTGTGTGTGTGTGTGTGTGTGTGTGCGTGCGTGTGCGTGCGTATCGTGCCGAATAGGTAAAATTGGTCAATTATCAAGAACTCATTTAAAATTAAGTCCTTTCTAATATTTTCTCTTATACATTTAAAGAGATATTTTTCAATTTGTTAAAAAAAATGATGATTTTGTACCAAAAGAACATTAGGAAACTTATCTAACCTTATAACAAGCACAATTTAATTTAGCCTGATCCAACTAAATATATTTTAGACAAGTTTCCAATAATTTAATAAAAAGTTACACATTTTTTTCGTTAGATTCAGACTAATTTTGCGAAATTATTGTATACACAAATTTTCGCTTGTCTTATTCGGCAAGAAGTGAGTTGCTATTTAAGCCAAAAATCAAAAGTTTTACCTATTCGGCACGACATATATGTCGTGCCGAATACACACACACACACACACGATAAAGCTCACGGTTCAGGGGGAGTGACCTAGTAGCGACCAGTGAAGAGGCAGGGCCAGGAGCTCGGACTCGACCCCTGCAACCTCAACTAGGTGATTACAACTAGGCGAGTACAACTAGGTGAGTACACACACACCTATGAAATATACACCAGCTGAATTTATAAAAAAATTGTTACAATAAATTACGTGTAATGGATTTCTTACATTCCCTTGTTCACGACCTTTTAAAGTTAAACACGACAAGATTATTATAGTTTAACTTTTAAAAAGGCGACTAAGGTGAGCACAGACACAAAACTCAAATATTTTACAGCAAAAATTAAAACTTTCTCTGTCTCCAGCTGGCTATAAAAGGATTACAAGTCAGTGCTTGTAATACTGGATTAGGCCAGAGATTTAATGCTCACGAGTAATGCTTTTTCCATGTACAGCACGAATAGGGAAAAATTCAGGCCTTTTTTTTTTATGTTACCTGCCTTTTATGGCTGGAATATGGAAAAGTGAAAATGTATTAGCGGCGTAGTAACGACATTTTTTCCAACACGAGTTGACAATTCATATGGAAGCTCGTGACATGCACTTTTTGCGACACTGAAGACTCTTGACATACATGCGTCCAGTGTTAGTGTGATTTACGCCCAGAGTTCACGACAAAAAATTTTCATTTCCCAGAATCGAGTTTGCAGTTTCAGAGGAATCATTTTATTCATTTGGTTTCTTCATTACAGAGCTGGAGTAGTAAAAGCATGTTGAAGAACAGGCTATTTATTAGCGCTAGTCAAGTCATACCTTGATAAAGCTCTACACAAACCAAGACATTGTCTTGCTAAAGACTTAACCTTTTCTAATATTATCTCTATTATTTTCCTTGTCAAAGTAAATTAGGTTTATTTCCTTGTAGAGTTACTCATGCAATATCCTTCATAATGTTTGATTCAGGTATTGGAGGGTAGATCTAATATCTTGGATCAAGAGCCCTTCACCGGCATGGACGAGTATTGATTCGTAGATAATTACTACGATAAATGTGAATATGAAAGTACGAATTTAAGTACCTGCACGATGGCAGCAACACTGATCATCTCAGTAACTTGGAATATGTAATATAGAAAGAAAAAGAATAGAGATAAGAAACTCAAATTTGAGAGTACTATTAACAATAACACAAGCTGAAGCTTTGGTAAATTTGTTAGGTTTAACACCATAATATCTCCACATCACCACAATATCGCCACATGATCACCGCCACACCACTAAAGTACAGCACCACGACACAACGCCACACAAAAAAACTCCCCTCTCTCACTCCCCCCTCTCTCTCACTCCCCCCTCTCTCTCACTCCCCCCTCTCTCTCACTCCTCCCTCTCTCTCACTCCTCTCTCTCACTCCTCCCTCTCTCTCACTCCTCTCTCTCACTCCTCCCTCTCTCTCACTCCCCCCTCTCTCTCACTCCTCTCTCTCACTCCCTCTTTCACTCCCCCTCTTTCACTCCCTCTCTCATTCCCTCTCTCCCCCTCTCTCACTCCCCCTCTCTCTCACTCCCCCCTCTTTCACTCCCCCTCTCATTCCCCCCTCTCTCACCCCCCGTCTCTCTCACTCCCTCTCTACCCCTCCCTCTCTCTTTTTTTTTACACAGGGTTTGACAAGGTTAGGTTAAGGATCCCTAGCTATCCTTACTGACAAGCTATTTACAAGTTAAGGATTGCTAACTTTTTTGACAAGCTAAGAGCTGTTACCTACATCAACTCATTTGAAAGCATTTTTATCGTTATGAAACATACAAATACGGAACAGGATGAAGTTGGTGCCATGTGTGGGCCAGCACTTTCATTTGATCAACTGACTTTATCTCGTTGACATAATAATGCTGTACGAATGTGTTGCATACTCGAGTCATCCTGGATATAATTGATCTCTATCCCTCTCTCTCTCCCTCTCCCTCTATCTCTCTCTCCCTCTCTGTCCCTCTCTCTGTCCCTCTCTCTGTCCCTCTCTCTGTCCCTCTCTCTGTCCCTCTCTCTGTCCCTCTCTCTGTCTCTCTCTCTGTCTCTGTCCCTCTCTCTCTTCCTCTCTCCCTCTCTATCCCCCTTTATCCCTCTCTCTCTCTCTCTCTCTCTCTCTCTCTCACACACACACACACACACACACACACACACACACACACACACACACACACACACTTGTACTCACCTACTCACCTATTTGTGGCTGCAGGGCTCGAGTCACAGCTCCTGGCCCCGTCTCTTCACTGATTACTACCAGGTCCTCTCTCTCTCTCTCTCCCTGCTCCATGAGCTTTATCGAACCTCGTCTTAAAACAATGTATGGGTCCTGCCTCCACTACGTCACTTTCCAGGCTATTTTTCAACTTCCAATTGTTACCCCTTGTTTGTGTCCCATCTCTGGAACATCCTGTCTTTGTCTACCTTGTTAGTTCCTCGCAGTATTTTTATGTTGTTATCATGTCTCCCCAGACCCTCCTGTCTTCCAGTGTCGTCAGGCAGATTTCCCTCAACCTTTCTTCGTTGGACAGTCCCCTTATCTCTGGGACTAGTCTTGTTGCAAAGCTTTGGACTTTCTCGAATTTCTTGACGTGCTTGACCATGTGTGGATTCCAAACTGGTGCTGCATACTCCAATATGGGCCTGACGTATATGGTGTACAGAGACTTGAATGATTGATTCCTTACTGAAGTATCGGAACGTTATTCTCAGGTTTGCCAGACGCCCGTATGCTACAGCAGTTATCTGACTGATGTGCACCTCAGGAGATGTGGGCAATATTAACTCACACCAGAATCTTTTTCCTTGAGTGAGGTTTGCAGTCTTTGGCCACCTACACTATACTCTGTCTGCGGTCTTCTTTGCCCTTCCCCGATCTTCATGACTTTGTATTTGGCGGGGTTAAATTCAAGGAGCCAGTTGCTGGACCAAACTTTTACCCTGTCCACGTTTCTTTGTAGTCCTGCCTGATCCTCGACCGATTTAATTCTTCTCATTAACTTCAAATCATCTGCAAACAGGGACACTTCTGAGTCTATCCATTCCGATATATCAATCATGTGTACCAAAAGCAGCACAGGTCCTCAGACTGACCCCTGTGGAACCCTGCTCGTCACAGGCCCCCACTCTGACACCTCATCACGTACCATAACTCGTTGTTGCCTCCCTGTCAGATATTCTCTGATCCATTGCAGTGCCTTTCCTGTTTTGTGGGTCTGATCTTCTACCTTTTGCAATAAACTCTTGTGAGGAACTGTCGAAGGCCTTCTTGCAATCCAAGAAATTGCAGTCTATCCATCCCTCCCTCTCGAGTCTTACTTCTGTTACCTTGTCATAAAACTCCAGTAGGTTTGTGACACAGGATTTTCCTTCCTTGAAACCGTGCTGGTTGTCGTTTATAAGCCTGTGTCGTTCCAGATGCTCCACCACTCTCCTGATAATCTTCTCCATGACTTTGCATATTATACACGTCAGTGACACAGGTCTGTAGTTTAATGCCTCGTGTCTGTCCCCTTTCTTAAGAATTGGGACTACATTTGTCATCTTCCATTCCTCAGGTAGTTGCCCAGTTTCAATGAGTGTTGAAGATTTTTGTTAGTGGCAACAAGAAAAACTGGTTTGCTTCAATATCATTAGAACTCAATGCGTCATTGGTTATGCGCTGTGAAGTATTCCATAAATATGCAAACTATCAAGAAACAGATTTGTTAAAAATTAAAAAAATTTAACTATATATGACTAAGAGAACACATCGAGGTGAGCATGCTACCACATAACGGAGGCACGGAGGTTTTTGTTTTACACATACATCAATCGAGGTAACTGGTAACCAAAGCTAAGCAGGGGAGACACAACAATTTTAAACTAAATAACCAAGCTATATTATTAGTGAGCTCTCTTTAAAATTATTAGATATCCTATTGTCTTGACCTTGTCACCTCTGGAGTCATTGGTGTGTCTGTAAAGTCACCCGCACGTTAGGTCTACTGGACCTAACATGGTAATGTTCGGGAAGGTTGAGAAGGGACGAAGTTTTCACAAGGCTGACTACAGCTATCAGAGAAGAGTGGGTAAAAAAAATTCTTGCGAGCAGAAACTTAACTAAGTTTCAGATAAACCGCGTCAAATGAAAGACAGTTTTTATTTTATTGTGTTTGATAAGTTTTACAAAAAAATTACATATGCATAAATGTTTGTTTTAAGTAAAATCATTCATGTTCATAGACACACAAGCACATATATATAGTTATTTAAACTATTAATACAAACTGCCAATACACAATCAAACATTATACTGTGTGCACGAGTATACACACACTTATTTATATATATATATATATATATATATATATATATATATATATATATATATATATATATATATATATATTGTGTGTGTGTGTTTGTGTCTTTATATATATATAATGTTTGAATGTGTGTGTGAAGTTTTATATAGATATAGTAACACCCACTATATGCGACGCCCGTTTACATCACGATTACAGAATTCCCTTTGCGATGTTTCCCTTTTTACGAGTTCTTTGCTGACATAGTGTAATGGATATATCAAAAAAAATTTACGTCCAACCTTTGTATACGTTCCTCGGAGTCGATGTAACTGAAAAACGTTGTGACATGTTGAAGTCATGCATTTAATTTTTATATAAAATGTCCGCTTAAAATTATTTAGTGAGTAAAATTTTAGATCAATTGTTTACCAAGATTTCACGAAAGTAACTCTGGCATCTTGTTCCAGTTTGCACAAACAGTAATCTATAATATTTTGTTTAATAGAGATCTTTGATTTATTTCCTGAACTAAACCGTAAGTATCAGCGTTTGAATAAAACAAATGTTAAAAATATATTCAACAAATCTTAAAAAAACAATGTTTACCTTTACCCATCAAGATTAATACAATAAACAAGCAGTGGTGAGCGGTGCTGACTACTACGTAATTCATAGTGACCGATGTTTGTTGACTTATCAAATTGTCAAAATGCCGTGGAACGGCAGGCAAATTCTGCTTCAATTTCCTGACAGCTGGGCTCGCAATCACCTTCATCACATCCACCTGTTATGTCATGCTGCGATGGTGTCTATCACAGGAGCCAGCTGCTTCCAAAATGGCCTCCATCAATATATTATCTGGCCGGGAAGAGAAATCCATCGTCTTGCCAATGACAGTCCGGCCTCTCGTGTCCAGGGAAGATCTAACGTTACTAATTGCTCAGATGGTCGAGCAAAACAAACCGGTGATGAATCTAAACGTGTTAATCATTCTGTTATAGCAGAGATACCCTGTATTTTCTTTTATATAGCTTGCATTAAATTGTTTGCATGTACTGCGATTTCAATATCAGGATTTTGGTCTTAATAGTCTGCATCTGATCTCCCTGAACTTATGAAATAAGTTGTATCAGGTCTTAGCTCCTCTCTGGCCTAGTTGTGATGAAGGTGCGAGGGCGTAACTCTACAGGAAAAAGTGAAGAGCTTGGCAGTCTGAAGAAGGTCAAGGAGAAGGATGACCACCACAATAACCACCACAATAACCACCCTTACAACCGCCATGACGAAGAGGAACATCAAAAGGAGTAGCAGCATGAAGAGGAGGGTAAGACATAATTGGAGAGAAGAGGCGTTTCCTCTTTTCCATGGGCGAAACGTCTCATTATACAATCAACATACAGTGATGAACAACATGCATGTTAGTGGCCGGTAGAAAGATGAGGTTGAAAGAATTCGAGCGTGCCTTTAGGACTCGCAAAATGAGCAGTGCCTGATATCTTGAAAGTATGCCCAGCTGGTCATAAAGGATGTACACAAAACACTACGTAGATACCCAAAAGCTTGCCAATCCGTACACAGAATACAATCCAACAGATTCAAAGAACTTTCAGATAGCGGAACCTGTAATTCAACTCGTCTTCCAAAAACACGTCATCGGAAGAACCGGTAGGCTGCCCTGTTGTGATCTCGATTAAATTACCCACAATATGTTCTCATTGATTCGGCCAGTCATCTGACTACGCTTGTATCAATTTGTTTGTTGAACATTCATGTGTATTGACTGAAGAAGCCTGTTCCACAGGCGAAAAGTCTCAGTAGAGTTTCTGCAATAGTATTTTTCTCCATTTGTCGCCTTAAGAACATTAATCTCCACCTTCCATGAGCATCAGCAGCAGTATCAAGAAAAGGAACAGCATGAAGAGAAGCAACGAGATGAGAAAGAACAGCATGAAAGAAGCAGCAAGAGGAGGAGGAACAGGAAAATGAAGAATAACAGAAATGGAAAGAAAAAAAATAGTTCGAGATAGGAAAGGCGAAAACAAAGAATTCTGCGAAAAAAAGGGAAGAAAAAGAATAGAAACAGAAGAAGAAAAATGGAAACATAGAGAAGAGTTTCTGAACTACGAGACCGGAACTTGAGCCAAGTCTGAAGTGTCTCCCCAGAAGTTGACGTAACTTCTCGCCCTCGTCAGCAACTTCATCATTACGCCATTGGCGAAGAGCTTGAAAAAATCGTCATCCTCAATTGCGAAAAATGTGGGTATGAAGTACAGCAAGACCTCTGTTTCTGTTATTTCAGGAAAAGAAATAAGAAAATGTGTCAGGTTATCAGTGTATATAACATGCTGTATAAATTTTTCTACTCCGCTATATAAATCATGCTCTGAAACTAGATAAACTATGGGAAATGGACACTAATGTATACTTAAGAAACTTTATCGAAAATCTTTGGTCCTTCGACCTGATCACTTCAAGTACATGTACTAGACATGTATTTGAAATGTTCAAGGCCCAATGACCGAAATATTTTCAATAAAGATGACCTAAGTGAATGCAGTTGTGACAGTTTCCATCAAATTGTCGGCAATTATTTCCCGACAATTCACAGAACGGGTAGGGCTCGAAACCATGGGAGGCCAGTCCTGAACTCGCAGGCTCGTGTCCCTGCGAGTTTTAGGACTTGCCTGCCAAGGATTTGAGGATTATTCGGTCTATGATTCGCTTGCAATCGTGGTATTACGATTTCGTGAGTTATTGGTAAGCCATATACTATTGTACCTAACAATCTGCGCCATTAGTCCTTGCCGTACGAAACATAGGGACTAATAATGAATAAATCACTCATTTTTCATTGTCCTTCACCACGACAAGTATGACAGTGAGCGTATCGTATTAGAATCATTCATAGTAAAGGGTAATCTTAGCAGGCAATGTAAAATGTGTGTTGTCTGCTTTAACCACAGTGTGACAAGTGAATTCCCCACTGTATACTCACTGTGATATGTTTCTCAGTATATGCATTCCGAGAGGCGGGTGTATCTCACTATATATTATGGGAAAGGTAGGTGTGTGTGTGTGTGTGTGTGTGTGTGTGTGTGTGTGTGTGTGTGTGTGTGTGTGTGTGTGTGTGTGTGTTAAATTTGTAATTGCCGAAAATGAGAAATTTTGAACTGAGTAGCCCGACTTTGAAGAGAACATGAATGTTCAGTAAGTCTTTATAGTAGAACAAAATCACCGATGGTTTGAAGGATCCCATGTAGAGAACATATTCTCTCACACACCCACACACACTTCTCTCTCCCTCCCTTCCATTCTTTATATCTCGCCCACCCAAGCTGATTTAAAATTTACATAAATTTATATACTTGCTCCCGGATAAAACGGGCAGTGTGCACGGAACTACCTGGGGAATGCAGTTCTTGCAGATGCCCTGCACAAGGGTGAGGATTTGCAGCGGCACGCACTGGTTTCCCCCTTGAGATCCGCCTTGCTAAGATAAGACTCTGCACATCCCTGAGGCCAAGGATGACGTCGCCCCGCCGCATAATATCCCACAGATGGAATGGAAAACCATTTTTTTATGTCCCTTTGACGAAGGTTGAAGGTTAAAGGTTTCCGTCTCTCAAAGAGGGATAATTAATGATCCTGGAAAATGGTATAGGGTTTCTTGGTATAAAAGCCAAGACGCTTGGCTGTTAGCCACGTCCGGGTCAAAGGGAACTTTCCGGTAAGAAGTCAGAACAAGGGGTTACATGTTCCAATCTTCAGGATTATAATTCACCTATTTTCTCTGACATTTAGTAGCTTCGAGGTTTTGTGTGTGTGTGTGTGTGTGCGCGCGCGCGCGCGCTCGCGCGTTTGGAAGACCACTGAGCTTGAAGAAATGTACTTCATAGTAGGTAGGAAAGGCTCGGAGTTCCTTGGGACATTTGTTGAAGTAACAGAATACAATAAAGCGTTCATTTTTGGAACATACAACTATGGACAGTATGCAATATACAGCACATACTGTAATAAGTGTGTGTAGTACAACGTGCTCGAGAAAAATAGGAATCATAATGTCTCATTGGTGCTGATGTCACTGCCTGCTCGACGTGAAGTGCCGATGACTCAGGACCATATTTTTAGACCTTTCCACCTTCATCACGATTTTTATAATTTCCGAGGGGCCTGTTGGCACTGTGGAACGTTTTCAGGAGAGAGTTTTGACATTACTAATTTAAAACTGTTTTTAAATGATGCTGGCTGTTTTAACTTATGGTAGTATTTGTGTTGAGCGTTTGTGATTTATTACTATTTTCTGTTGTTTCTATTCTTATTGTTATACTGTTCTGAATAGTTTTTATGCCTGTGAGTGTTCCATAAAGGATACAACTACTAGTACTTCTTACTTGATCACTTAATTTTATAAGCACTTGTCCCTTAAAAATATGCACTTTTGGGGTTTTGATAACAGAAATGGGAGCTACCCTCCTTAACTTGAATCAAACCTGCTTGCCTTCATTCCTCAGGTGTTGTATGGCCGTCTTGTGTACATTCACCAGGTGATGTATGGCCATCATGGGTTCATTCTCCAGGTGTTATATGGCCATCATGGGTTCATTCTCCAGGTGTTGTATGGCCATATGGGTTCATTCTCCAGGTGTTGTATGGCCATCATGGGTTCATTCCCCAGGTGTTATATGGCCATCATGGGTTCAGCTCTGCCATGAAAACTGTTTTTAGGTCATTCATAGAAACTAAATTCAGAGCTTATTAGAGCCAGAAGGAACTAGGAGCCTTGCTTCGCAAACTCTGAATAAAAAACTGTATTTATGTTAAGCATTTAGTATAAAAGTGTAAAACTGAATAATGTATGCAACCCGAAAAGTTATTTGAAAAGAAAATCACGAAAAAAAAATAAAACATTCTTCCCCTTTTCACCCCACTAACGAAACGTTCTTGTCTAAAACTGTTTTGATGCGAGTTTTCTAGACAGCGTTTAAACTCTCGTCAAGGAAAACTCTCTGATAAATGTATGGTCCAAGTTTTTAGTGACATTATTTGTGGAGAGGGTAAGAGAGGGGAGGGGAGGGGGAGGGGGTGCATGCTAAACGTTATGGGCAAAATATATCGACAAGGCGATATTGTGGACAATCTTTGTGAAGCATTAGACATATGTGCAACATGTGGGTGTCTTTATATGTAGACATTTCGCCTTCCAGTGGTTTTATCAATGCAAATTCAAGAATATAATGTGAAGACTGTAGAACTATGTACAAAAGATAAGGTAATCAGTCCCTCATCCTTGGAGATTGAGGAGAGCACATGGAAAGTATGAATAGATTTGTATGGATTAGCTTAGTCTCTGCTCCTTGGTTTTACAATGATCTTTCAAAAACTGAAGACGTACATTCTCCCAATCATCATATCTTACCTAAATATCCAAATTTAATTATTCAGTATATGTGTGGAGACGGAACTTTTTATTTTTGCGAACCCCATTGAGCTCTACAAAAAAAAATACATAATACACCTCTCGGAGGTTCTCTTATCAGAGAGCGTCCTAACCATACAACAGAAATGCGCAAGACATTATTAAAAAAAAACGGAAAATCACTGTTAAGACAGGCGGAAAGATTTCGACATGTTTACTTCGACGTGATATAACAGAAGAATTCAACAGCCTAATATTCCTAAAGAACAAAAAGGCACAATACCGTGACTGGAACAATATACAAATAACCCGGACATAGAAGCTTGCGACGACGTTTATGTCCAACTTGGATAATTTACAAAGTCACACTAATATTCATACCTAGTTAAAACATTCTGAAAGATGTGACATATTAATAGGTGCCGGAATAACAGCGAATAAATTGACATATCGAAGCTTAGTAAGCTAATTGTCAACGATTAGTTGTTAGAAGTTCACTAAGACTATTCTAATCCCTGCCAAAGGGTTGGGAACCATCACGAAGCAAAAGAGCCACACATCAACGCCCTCAAAGAGGAACAGGAGCTGGAGTTAAATCGTCACTGCTAAAATACGATATAAATTAGATGTAACTAAGTGCAACAAGGAACATCTTCAGTATCGTTGCTAGTAACAGCTTATGTAACTATTCATCACATGCCTCCAAAATAACGTGGAAACCAGGTGACAAACATCTTTTTAATTTCTATTTTAGTATGTGAGATTGTTTTATACCAGATGCAGTACTTCGACTTCACGAATACAGATGACTCAGTGATCGAATATTTCCAATAACATAAGAAAAAACTAGGTTAATCCCTTTCGGCTCTCTGATTCTGATTAAGTATTTCATGTCTGAGGAAGCCACGCTGCTTCATGGAAATAGAGATCTTGCCTTTAGGAACTGATCTTTCAAACTGATTCGTCTTTCAATCCATCTAACGAAGTTCACTGTGAATTTTTAGGCTGGCATTAAAACTCTCTGTAATACAAACTTCTGGGATGGAGGGAGCACAGTCAGGCGGGTAGTTCCGAGAGCTCAGACTTTGCCTTTACAATAAGTATAACGCTAAGAAGTCGGGCCCTGTTATACTAGGCATTGTCCAGTGAATCGTGTGCGTGAAATCGCTTCTCATGTGGGTGAGGGAGTAGACTCTCGGTTCACTTTATTCTCCAGTTAAATGAAAATTGTATTAATATATTTGAATCATTTATCATGCAAAGAAAAATAATGAAACATTTTAAAGGCGGGGAGGTAAGAGGTGGAGTGGAGTGGACCACTTGCGAGGATACAGTACATCATGGCTGATGTTGAGTAACCATTGGTTCAGCAAATAAGTTGTCAATGACTGGAACAATATAACAAAGAGAGAGAGAAAGAGGGAGAAAGAACGAAACAACTTGAACAGTAACATTTCTTGCATCAGACATCTCATGAACTGAAAATGCCACGCTTGTCATCGATGAATCTGACCTCTGTTGTGGGTCCTGTTTATAAACTGATCTTCGCCGTTACTACCAGTACCATCGCTCAAAATACAAACAGTTTTATGATTTCCTTGCTCGCTTGTCCTCTGTACCTTGTCCTCTACAGCTGTCCCGTTCCTTTCACTTTGTTTTTCTATATCCTTCACCTCCGTTGTCTGGCCACTTAAAAGACAATAGATGACTCTGGACAAGACCTCCCAAGAAAACGAAATAATTACCTGGGAGTGAAGTATTCATTTCCCTCTTTCCCTCTCTTCTCTATCTCCATCCAATTCTTCCCCATTTTCCCCTCCTTGAGTTTACGGCCAGACAGAGGGTCGGTGGTGGCCGTCAGTGCTCACGGCATCAAGTACTATGGGACGAAGTATTCTGGTGTGTGTGTGTGTGTGTGTGTGTGTGCGCGCGCATACGTACACGTACGTACGTGATAAATTAGACACATGTGCAACTCTTGGGTATCTTTATTGCGGAAACGTTTCGCCACACAGTGGCTTCATCAGTCCATACAAAGGAGAATCTTGAAGAACAGGAGGAGAATGAGGTAATCAGTCCCTCAACCTTGAGTCTGATGTGTTCAGTCCATCAATCTTGAATAGAATATGGTATTCTATTCAAGATTGATGGACTGAACACATCGACTCAAGGTTGAGGGACTGATTACCTCATTCTCCTCCTGTTCTTCAAGATTCTCCTTTGTATGGACTGATGAAGCCACTGTGTGGCGGAACGTTTCCGCAATAAAGATACCCAAGAGTTGCACATGTGTCTAATTTATCAACATGTCGGTTCTCTGAACCATTCATCTAAAACGTACGTACGTACTCACATTTTCACCCACTTAACTGTAGTTGCGGGAGGGCATTCTCAGTTAACCTCATTCAATTAACTAATTTTCACTGATTTCCTGCCTCATGGCTAGTCTTCTCTCTTCTTACAACCATGTACAGTATTTGCCTTCAGCTCACCTAAGTCATTCCCAGTAGCTGGTGGCAAAGGTTAGGCGCTTCTAAGGTCTTGCAAGTCCAATTATATATAGTCGGCAAAAACTCGGCAGAGAGTATGACCGTCTGGGCGTCTTGAATTCGTGGATCTGGTGTTGGACACAGACTATGTAGCCTCAGTTACCTGATAAAAAGAGGGGAGGATAGTCGGAGCTGACACTGAGCCCAGATGAGTGGCGCTTCAAAATCAGTAGGTGTATTGCTATAAAACATTTTTCTCGAATACTCACGGATTGGGTGATCCACATCTAACTTGTGATTTAAGAGGAAAGCCAGTGACCCTAAAGAAAGGCGTGACAACAGATTACATTAAGTGCAGCGAAATCAATACTGAGAACTGCGAACGAAGATTAAGAAGAAAAGAACATAATCAGTAAACGTGTCCATAGAGAATGAAATAGCTGAAGTTTTCAAAGCGCAATGGAGAGTGAAGTTTGATCTGACCCAGGGTAGGTCAACAAGTTGAAGAAAATAGATTGGAAGCAAATAATACCTCACGCCTCAAGAGTAGAGCAACAAAGGCAAAAACTTATTGTATACATTTAACATAAGCATTAATAACACAGTGCAATCATTTCCCTCACAATAACATTCTGTCTGCATGATTTCTGTTTGCTAATTTAGTTAAAAGAGTAATACAAGAGCGAATTTTTAGGCTCCCGGGGGTAATGTAATTAGTATAATCTGTAATAACATCCGCGCTCTACCCGCAGATCAGAGACGCAGAACTTCCAATCTTCTCCAAATATTGGCTGACTGGGGAAGGCTCATCCGGGCTCCCTGATGATGACCCAAGACAAAGAGTTAATTATCATCCAGGGTCTGGAGAGTGAAGGGAGGTGGCAACTTCTAGACGAGAGTACGTGTGTGTGTGTCCAGAAATAGCAGGGATCCTTCAAGTTCTACTTGAATAGTTAACTAACTGGAAGAGATAGCTTAGTTTACTTTTGGAAGAAATCGTCAGGGCCATGAGAGCGCGGACACAAACACACAACACCCATGTATCTGGTATTAGCTGGCAAAACAGTTTCTTAACGCAGGTGGCTAAAATTGCTCGCATAGATATTCCGGGCACGGAGCAGTTTATTAAATACAAATCTGCAGCATTTAAAAAAGAGCATAGTACATATAGTTCAATACTATAGAAACATGCTTAATTAACACAATGTTAAGGTCCATTCTCATTTTGAGATCTGTAGTCATTTTTTAACTACCGCCCATCCTAAGAGCTGTAGTCAAAGCATCAAAATAGCTATTAAAATAACTTGTACAAAGTCTTAGATATTGGTTAGTTAGTCATTACAAAAATCTAACAAATTATCCGCAGGCACCATAGGGAAACTTTTGTTTATTTTCTTTGTACAGCACATCATTCAGTGGGGGAGTGGTCGAGGCTTTCCAACACAGTGTGTTAAACAATAACGGAGATCTCTAGCCCTAGTGCCTTCCAGTTTACTAAGGCCTTCCTGTCAACCTATACAAATAAGGGACTTGCCCAATGTGACTTGTAACACAAACCTTGCCTTAAGCTGCAATGAACGAATTTACTAAAAAAATGAGGTCAGGATAACTGTAATATTATTTCCCATCAAATCATAAATGCTCTGAAAAGAGGAAAACATTAATTACCACTACAGCGTTGACATTACTACTACAGCGTTGACATTACTACTACAGCGTTGTACATTGCTACTACAGCGTTATACATTAGCACTACAGCGCTGACATTACTACTACAGCGTTGTACATTCCCGCTACAGCGCTGTACATTGCCACTATAGCTTTGTGCATTTAAGTCGCTGTATGTGTGTGTACCTCATTTCACAGTTCAATACTTTTATGAAAATTATTAAATTTACATGATGTGCTAAAGCCATGTGGATTTTTCAGTCCAAGGAATAGTGAAGGAGCGATCGTCTTTTCGTTAATTAGACCAAAATTCTCGTTTCTTTAACATAGGTGGGCGTGTCAGATAAGAGAAGTCCAAAGGCGAAGATGACTCAGCACTCTGCCGTTCTTCATCGATTTGCCCGGCAGTCCTATACCCCAGCTGCTCAGTATCTTCGAGAGTCTTGATAAATTTCTCTCCTCATAACCCATTATGTAACCCATACTCATTCCGTGTGTGGTGTTCTATAGATTAGGAAGGCTCTACAATATATATTTCTAGAATCCGTCTTCATATCTCTTCTGACATAAACTCGCAATTATTTAGGTCTATCTTATTAAAATCATGAATTCACAAGGTTTATAATTCTGAAGAACATATTAAGAACATATCATCCCATATAGAGTTTCCATGAGACAGCACTCAAACCTCCCATACATAAGTTTTATAAGACAAGGTCAAAATACGACTGCAACTCTCGTGTAAAAGCTGCACTGTATACTTCAAGCGGAGAAGTAATCCTTAAACAACAACTCAGTTTGTGAGATAAATATATGTTTTAAAATATGGATCCAAAGATTTCATATCAATAAGATTGCTTAAGTTTCATATTTTTTTTTACCCAAAAAACTTCAACAAATTCAACTCATTACGAAGTCCAGTTCTGTCAAAGATATGCACTTTTTCAGAGATTCTCGCAGTTTGCTGTTTGATAGCTACATGTTTGATCCTAGGAGGCGCAAGAGCAGTTCGCTGCTTAGATCAAGTGGCTTTCACAGGCATCTAAGCACTTCTCTTAAAAGGCCTCATAAAATGGAACAAAACGTCATGTGTTTCGCAGACATCTATATAATTGTCAATACTTACTCACCTCTACGAGCACTGATTGTGGACTCTCGGAACGGGCAGCTTTCGAGCCCATGGCAGACTTAGTATATCCACAGAAAAGGCCACAATTCAATTCCTAAAACGTAGAACTTACAACTAGCAAACATTCCAAGAAAATGACCAAGATACTGAAGTTGTCAAACAGTCTCAGGAGCTAAAATTAACTGGAACTTAAGATTTATTCAGATGTCTCGGCTGTATACAGACTTAAACCTCTGAAAATGCTCGCTGCAAGAATCTCTTCTCATTATCATGTATGTAGGATTATAATTTCATAATTTCGATTCTTGATTGACCCTCAAACTTTGCATCAAATAAACTTTCCCATTATAAGTCCACGAAAATGTCTGAAGATAATAAAATTCTTACATAAATTCGATGTTAAAAAAATATGCAAATTGAATGTATTGTTCCCTAAAATTGCTTGAGTAGGACTAAGCTAAATAATGTTACATCAGTTTTAGGAAGGTTATTTAAATTGGCTCATTTAGATTTGCTGCAAAATCGGAAATTTGCTAGCTATATTTTTTCACCAAAATATATCAGTGCATTAGTTATTTTTGAGTAGGGTCTGTTTTTAAAGCAGCTCGACTTGTTTGACCTACTGAGTAAAATCACTGAGTGAAATAAATGTATGCTGTAATCCTGTCCTATGATCATAATTTGGGATTAAAACACACTGTATCCTATGTGACGGTGGTGGGGCCCAAGTGTAAGAAAGTCTGGCTCTGTTGGGAGGATTGAAGTCAAATATGTAGCTAAGTCGAGAAAACTTGTGTGTGAACAAGACTCTTCAGACGAAGACTGGGTATATACACCGAGAGATGTTTGTCTCTCTGTGTATATAATCTCAGTGTTTCCTTTGATCCCTGTTTTAGACATTTAAGTATTCTCAACTGGGATTATTCAGTTTAACCAAAGACCAGTGATAAAAAAAAACTTTTGTAGTTAAAGCACTCAATGGAGAGGAGGGAAGACGATGATGATTATGATTATGAAAATGAAGATGATTATTGTTATGGAGGTGGGGGCCATGAGAAAGAAGCTTAAGTGTATATGAATGGTATACAATTCCAACAAGATGAAGAATTAGACACAAGTGCAACATCTAGGTATCGTTAATTTAAAGATACCCAGATGCTGTACAAAGGGGAGTTTGTCTTACGAATTTACTAACCTTTTTCACTAAGGTGTTTGAGGTAGATCATGGTAATGAATATGATAGTGTATATGGACTTCAGTTGTGGATGAGTGGAACAAACTCCAGAGTACAGTTATTGAGGCTAAAACATTGTGTAGTTTTAAAAATAGGTTAGATAAATACATGAGTGGGTGTGGGTGGGTGTGACTTGGACCTGACTAGCTGGTGCTGCTGGGTCTGGTGCCGTGCTCCTTCCTTGTGAGGAGGTGACCAGACTGGGTGGGTCATTGGGCTAATCTGGGGGGCGTCACTGGGCTAATCCGGGGGGGAAGACATGAACCTGCTCTTCATAGGTCAGTAGGCCTGTTGCAGTGTTCCTTCTTTCTTATGTTTTTTATGTTCTTTAACATCAGTTCTGCTGGAAGTATTGAGGAGAAGCTTGCGACTAACTCGAGACAAACTAATGTACGACGAATCATCCTGCGTAATAGTGGTGGTTGGTAAACCGAATATTTCTCACTCAAACTTTATAAGATGTCGTATAGATCAGGGTAGCCGCATACGTGGGTGTCTCAATGCTTGGTAATAAAAAGAGAAATAAAGAATAGCCTCTTCTTATCCCTTGCACTATAACCTCCCTTATACCTTTTCTCTTTACCTCTCCACTTAACCCCCAGCTCCCTCTCTCTCTTCCTCCCTCTATCCTCAATCCCCTGCTCACCTCACTCCCTCTCCCATCGTCCTCTTCCTTCGTCCTCTTCCTCCCTCCTTCCCTTCCTCCCCCTCTCCCTCCCCTCTAACTCCCTCTCTCTCCCTTCATCTTCTTCCTCTCCTCTCTCACCATTCGTGTCTGCCTCAGCATCACTGTTTATGACGTGTAGATCAGCCAACACTACTAAGATTTGTTTACATCCTCTCCAGACGAAAATCGACCTCTGTGTCGCTATCACGTAAGGCCGAGAGTCTCCTGCCTTCGCCCCCAGCCTCGCCCACAGCCACTTATCTGCCAATGTTCCTTCATCTTCCAAATTCTCCCAGAAATTTTTACTCCTGAACCAAAACTAAGATTCAGAGATGAAGCGGACTTGACTGTAGGAGTTTACGGAGTCAGGAAATGGGGAAGATCCGGCCCTCAATCGCCCAAATAGACGATAACAGGATTCCGTTTTTTTTTTTTTTTAATGCGTAGCGTTATCCTCCACCTCCACTATTTTTTTTTTCTGCTCATGGTTGTAGTTATCTTAGATATTTTATATGGTTATTGCAATAACCAGTAGCTGGTCATTGCAGTAATTACCACGTCTTTTACCTAGTCGTAAGATTTTTTTTCTAGTCATATATGACCAGTGATGAAAAATAGTACAAAAAACCAACACGTTGAAGGATGAGACACTCGTGTGACATTTGGGAATCTGTTTTTGAGGAAACGTTTCGCCTGCCAGTGGCTTTTTCAGTACAATGCAGAGAAGAGCAGTGGAAGATGAGGAGGAGTTTGAGGTAATCAGTCCCTCAGTTCTGAAACACATCGATTCGAAGCAGAGGGACTGATTACATCAAGCTCCTCATCTTGTACCACTCTTCTCTGCTTTGGACTGAAGAAGGCACTGGCAGGCGAAACGTTTCCACAGTAATATTCCGCATGTTGCACAAATTTCACTCATTCTTGATCAGGGATGCTTGATCAGAGATGATCTAGAAAGAGTGAAATTTCTCACCGAGGTGTTAGGTAAAAATGACTGTGGTCATGCTGTTCCGCATCCCCTTCCCAATATTTTTCTGGTCCACCTCCCTAATTCTAATTTTTAAAAATAAACAATATACTTTCAGAATTATTTCCTGTATTTTAAGATTCTCTCAGTGAGTTGGTACGAGCACCAGCACATTGTGGGGTAAACATTTGATATTCTATTTAATTTCACTTCGATTTTTATCTAAATATTTTGAAAATTGAGAATTTTCTACTGTAATTTCTCGGCTTTCATATCTGCTCAGGCTTGGCTGCTCTGTTGATGCACGACGCACCCGCGCACACGTCCGTACGCACCCATGCACACGCCCGTACGCACCCATGCACACGCCCGTACGCACCCATGCACACGCCCGTACGCACCCATGCACACGCCCGTACGCGTGCACTCACCCTCCCTCCCTCTCCCCCCACACATCTACACACCCTCCCTCTCCCCCCACACATCTACACACCACACGCACCCACACACATCCCCCCCCACACACACACA
Organism: Cherax quadricarinatus; assembly: GCF_038502225.1. Classification (NCBI taxonomy): domain Eukaryota; kingdom Metazoa; phylum Arthropoda; class Malacostraca; order Decapoda; family Parastacidae; genus Cherax; species Cherax quadricarinatus. The sequence goes on along the minus strand of NC_091292.1, from coordinate 21,001,041 downwards.
CCCACGCACACCTAATACACACACCCACGCACACCTCACACACACACCTCTCACACACACACACCTCTCACACACACACACCTCTCACACACACACACCTCTCACACACACACACCTCTCACACACACACACCTCTCACACACACACACCTCTCACATACACACCTCTCACATACACACCTCTCACATACACACCTCTCACATACACACCTCTCACATACACACCTCTCACATACACACCTCACACACACACCTCACACACACACACCACACACCACACACACACCACACACACACCACACACGCACACCTCTCACACAACCTCTCTCTCTCTCTCTCACACACACACACCAACCACAGAGACCTCACACACTTCACAAACACCTCACACAAACCACACACACACGCACACACACACACACACACACACCTCTGACACACTTCACACACACCTCACACTCACCACCACACCACACACACACACACACACACACACACACCACACACACACACACACACACATACACACCACACACACACACACACACACACACACCACACACACACACACACACACACACACACACACAGAGCAGCTGAGGGACAGGACACAGATGCGAAAGGGGCTAGGAAGAGAAACAAGGACCAAGGACAGAATCAGCAGAGGACAACCAGAGCAGGGCAGAGCAACAAGCACAAGCACACACAGAACCACCCCCAGAACCCCACAGCCAAACAATATCCCAGCACTACCCACAATCCACACTTACAGCCCCCCACCTCACACTGTGCTGTAGAATCCCACAGCACACTGCCAGGTCCCCTACCCTCACAGACCCCCTTGAACACAATGCTGGAGAAGAAACTGAAGGTATAGTACACCAAGGCTGATGGAATAACGAATAAGCGGTAGCAGTGGCACGAAAGAGTCAGAGGCATCACCGGACATCATAGCTCTCATTAAAACCAAGCTCACTGGAATGATAAATGCCATCTTTCCAATGGGATATCAAATCCTGAGGAAGACAGAGGGAACAGAGGAGGTGGAGGAGTGGCACTGCTCATCAAAAACCGATGAGATTTTGATGAGCTGGAGAAAGGAGACAGAGGAGAAGCATAATAGGAACACTTCAGTCTGGAGGTCCCAAGGTATTAATTGCAGTGATGTATAACCCACCACAGAACAGCAGGAGACCAAGGCAAGAGTATGATGAAAGTAATAGAGCGATGGCTGACACACTGGCTGAAGTGGCCAGAAGGGCTCATGCGAGCAGGACAAAGCTGCTGATTATGGGTGACTTCAACCACAAGGGGAGAACCTGGAGCCACATGGGGGCCCAGAAACGTGGAGGGCTAAGATGGAGGTGGTACTGGAGAACCTCATGCACCAACACGTAAGGGACACTACCAGAGGGAGAGGAGGGGATGAACCAGCAAGACTGGGCCTAGAATCAACCTTGAGTAGTGCAGACATTGAGGACATCACTCAATGTGGTTCTGAGCTTCGAATACATAGTATTCGAAGTGGAGAGGGAAGCAGGACGGGCAGGACGAATGAAGCCGAACTACAAGAGAGGGGACTACACAGGCATGAAGAATGTCCTGTACGGGGTTCAGTGGGACAGAGAACTGGCAGGGAAATCAGTAAACGAGGTGATAGTGACAATATGCAAGGAAGCTAAGAAAAGCTTTGTACCCAAGCGTAACAGAAATAGAGAGAACCAGGAAGAGCCCCTGGTTCATCCAAAGGTGTAGAGGCAAAAACCAAGTGTGCTAGAGAATGGAAGAAATATATAAGACAAAGGAACCACGAGAAAAAGGAGAGCAGTCGCAGAGCCAGAAATGAATATGCACAGGTAAGAAGGGAGGCCCAACGACAATACGAAAATAGAGCAGCGAAAGCCAAATCTGACCCAAAGCTATTATACAGCCACATCAGGAAGAAAACAGCAGTCAAGGACCAGGTAATCAGGCTGAGGAAGGAAGGAGGGGAGATCACGAGAAACGATCGCGAAGTATGTGAGGAGCTCAACATGAGATTCAACGAAGTGTTCACAGAGGAGACAGAAGTGACTCCAGAAAGACGGGGAGGTGGGATACACCAAGTGTTGGACACAATACATTCAAGAAGCTGCTAAGCGAGCTAGATACCTCGAAGGCGATGGGGCCGGATAACATCTCTCCATGGGTCCTGAGAGAGCAAGTATAGGCGCTGTGTGTGGCACTAACAACAATCTTCAGCACATCTATCGAAACGGGGCGACCACCTGAGGTATGGAAGACAGCAAATGAAATCGAAATCCCTATTTTCAAAAAAGGAGAAAGACAAGAAGCATTAAACTAAAGACTAGTGTCACTGACATATATAGTATGCAGATTCATGGAGAAGGTTATCAGGAGAAGAGTGGTGGAGCACCTAGAAAGGAATGAGCTTATCAACGACAGCCAGCACGGTTTGAGGGAATGAAAATCCTGTGCCACAAACTTACTAGAGTTCTATGACAGGGTGAAAGCAGTACGGAGACAGAGAGAGAGAGATAGGTGGGTAGATTGCATGTTCTTAGACTGTAAGAAGCCGTTTGACCCAGTTCCACACAAGAGATTAGTGCAAAAGCTGGAGGACTAGGCAGGGATAACAGGGAAGGCACTGCAATGGATCAGGGAATACCTGTCAGGAAGACAACAGAGTCATGGAACGTGGCGAGGTGTCAGAGGGGGCGCCTGTGAAGAGTGGGCTTCCACACTGGTCAGTCCTATGACCGGTGCTGTTTCTGGTATTTGTGAACAACAAGACGGTAGGAATAGACTCAGAGGTGTCCCTGTTTGCAGATGATGGGAAGTTGATGAGAAGAATTCAGTCGGATGAGGACCATGCAGAACTACAAAGGGATTTGGACAGGCTGCAGGCTTGGTCCAGCAACTGGCTCCTGGAGCTCAACCCCACCAAGTGCAAAGTCATAAAGATTGGGGAAGGGTAAAGAAGACAGCAGACGAAGTACAGTCTAGGGGCCAGAGACTGCAAACTTCACTCAAGGAAAAAGATCTTGGGGTGAGTATAACACCGGGCATATATCCTGAGGCGCACATCAACCAAATAACTGCTGCAGCACATGGGCGCCTGGTAAACCTAAGAGCAGCATTTCGACATCTTAATAAAGAGTCGTTCAGGACCCTGTACACTGTGTACGTTAGACCTATATTGGAGTATGCAGCACCAGTTTGAAACCTACACCTAGCCAAGCACGTAAGGAAACTAGAAAAACTGCAAAGGTTTGCAACAAGACTAGACCCGGAGCTACGGGGCATCTCCTACGAGGAGAGGTTAAGGGAAATCAACCTGACGACACTGGAAGACAGGAGAGAGAGGGGGGATGTGATAACGACATATGTAATACTGAGAGGAATCGACAAGGTGGACAGAGACAGGATGTTCAAGAGATGGGACACTGCAACATGGGGTCACAGTTGGAAGTTGAAGCCTCATATGAATCACAGGGATGTTAGGAAACATTTTTTCAGAGTTGTCAGGAAGTGGAACAGTCTGGGAAGTTATGTAGTGGATGCAGGATCCATATGTAGTTTTACGAAGAGGTATGATGAAGCTCATGAAGCAGGAAAAGTGACCTAGTAGCGACCAGGAGCTGTGACTCGGAATCTGCAGTCAAAGCTAGGTGAGTATACACACACACAGCCTATTGTTTTGCACTGAATGGCAATCCTGAGAGTGCCCACCACCTAAATTGAACGGAAGAAAATGGTGGCACACTTGGCTATAGTGTGATAGGTATGCGGGGCGCCAGACAGACGAATAATTAGTCACAATACCTTGGCAAAAAATGTCATAATTAACTCAACTTAAGATGATCCTCGATACATATGCAGTTTTGCTGAAGGTTTAATGACATTCCAGTGACCACGAGATAAGAGATGATGCCTCTATCCGGTCTGGACTATTTAGTGGTTGAGTTGTGAATGCATGTCCTTCAATGTTGCCGGCGAAGGGCTGTTGATCAAAAATTAGAGCAATACTCTCCTTCCTCCACTGATATCTGAGTACCCATCCCTCAGACCACCTCGCATTTCCCAGGCGCAGTATGATCTTTATTGTTTTCAAGGAAAAATGTTAAACAGGCGATGTTACAAGATCATAGTTAACAGCAGGCAAGGAATTAGACCGTAAGGAATAGCATTCTAAACATCGATGTCATTTCTTGAATTACATTTAATTCCCCTTAAAATGTATTACAGCAAAGATTTCATATACACTATGATACACCCCCCTCGTAATGCTTGTTTGACATTTTTTGCTCTGTAATGATACCAAGGGGCACTGGTGGCCTGGTGTCTAACGCTCTCGTTTCACACGGCGAGGGCCTGGGTTCGATTCCCAGCCAGAGTAGAAACATTAGGCGTTTCTTTCCACCTGTTGTCTATGTTCACCATCAATAAAATGGGTACCTGAGTGCCAGTCGACTGGTGTGGGTCGCATCCTGGGACACTGACCTAATTTGCCCGACATGCTCAGCATAACAAGGGGGCTTTCTATATAGTAGTATATCATTGTTGTCAGCTAGGCCTGTATACCATGTACATGTACTTGTAGTAAATAAATATATTATTATTACAAGGTATTACAATGAATTTTTCACTTTCAAATCGTAGCTGTACGTTAACAAAAACTAGGATATGTACTCAGAATCTTTCCGCTGAAGGATACATGCAAAAGTATATCTGTTTTAGGTAGTGAATTATCTTTGGCTGGTGGTGTACAGGTTAAATGCATCCTTAATGACCCTTGTGATGTCGAGAGCCTTTAATTAAGCTAAGTAAAGCAGTTAACATCCTCCTGTTGTGATACTGTAGTGCTGACCTGACAACAATTGTGCCTTTAAGGCTAAAGCTGACCTTTCATAACAATGACCCTCTCAAGGTGGTGCCTTAGTGCTGGTGAGAGTCTGTGGATGCAAGAAAATTGGAGTTTCCCTGCCTTGTCTTGGATTGCCTTGAATTCTTCCAGCGTCCTGTAACTCTTGGCTTAATGATTTGGCTCGTCCCCTTTAATATATTAATACAATTACGCAAGAGGCCTAGTTATCGAGACCTAGTGGTCGAGACCCAGTGCTCGAGACCCAGTGCTCGAGACCTAGTGCTGGAAGTATAGTCCTCGTAGTATTCAACTTTTCCCTGAATAAAATGACAACTCAGTCTTTTTTAATGGTAAATGACTTGAATATTATCACTGTTACATCACGTCAGACCTTAATGTAATTTGAACTATTGCGTGATGGTTTGTTAGGAGAGTAGCGTGTTCGTCAATTACAGGAAAATGACCGAAACTGGTTTAATGCCTCACGTAAATACTATAAAAATAATATCCATTGCACGAAGGTCATTAAGGCTGCATTTCAGTTGTACACATTCAAGAATACTTTAATTCCCAAAAAAGGGGATTAAAGACAATTGTCTACGTGATTTATCCTATCATACCGTGATTTATCCTGCCATACTTTCTAAGATATCCCACTTTTCTTCGAATTTTCAATTTCAGGTCCCATAGTGCATCCTCCTAATCAACGTCAGGATATCACTTTGGCCAAGAACGTCAAGTCTGTGACTGTGACAGTGGCATGAAAACTTGATTGTTTGAATGTCTTTTGTGATGTAGGTTCGGTGGGTTTTTGCTTTTTGTTCGCTCTCTAAAAGTTCCTACCGATTTTGTGTACCATTTCCATAAAATCTGATCTATCCTTGATTTTTAAAGGGGATGACCGGTAAGTCCACGAAAGGCCTCGGTTATATGATCAAAATCTCCAGTGGCAGATTATCATTTAACTCTGATCCGCGTCAGGAAAAACGTGTCCTGTTTCCTGACTTAATTATTTTTCATAATTATTGAAATAAATATTGCTTATAAGCAATACTAGTTTAACCAAGCCTAACCTATGTAATGCATATCGAAAATTGTTTAAAATCGTAGGTGAGAAAGCAACGTTCCAGGAGGGCGGGTTGGGCGTCTCTTGAGCCAGAGGGGCACCCAAGAGTCAAAATTTAAGAGGTTTGGCACGATCGATGTTTTATTAAAAGTTGTTTTTAACAGTTGCTCGACCTGATTTTCGGAAAGCCAGAAAACCTTCGAATATTCTTGTTTCGGAAATGGAGCGGGAAATGATGGTAGGGTAAAGGATTTGGGAAGGGAGAAATAAATAATTTTAAATTCTAAGGGAAAAGATGCAGTTTAATGTCAACTCAAAGCGAGATCTTATTTGTAAAAGAAAAGTAATTTATAATTTAGAAATTAATATTCATTTTATTCAAAGATGTCTGCATATGTACCTAA